>NC_138376.1:100519058-100530726 GCF_054177405.1 Leptonychotes weddellii | reverse complement strand
TGCATGGAGCACTGGGTGTTATATGCAAACAATGAATCATGGAACACTACATCAAAAACTAATGATGTAATGTATGGTGATTAACATAACAATAAAAAGTTTTTTTAAAAAAAAGAAGTATCCCACTTAGAAGTGGCTCTGTCAGTTAAGCATCTGACTCTTGATTTTGGCTCAGGTCATGATCTCAGGGTTGTGAGATCAAGCCGCGCACCAAACTTTACATGGGGCGTGGAGCCTACTTAAGATTTTCTTTTTTAAGGACTTTATTTATTTATTTAATTGACAGAGAGAGAGACACACAGCGAGAGAGGGAACACAAGCAGGGGGAGTGGGAGAGGGAGAAGCAGGCTTCCCGCCGAGCAGGGAGCCCGATGCGGGGCTTGATCCCAGGACCCTGGGATCATGACCTGAGCCGAAGGCAGTCGCTTAACCAACTGAGCCACCCAGGCGCCCCTACTTAAGATTTTCTCTCCCTCTCCCTTAACCGATCCCCCATAAAAAAAAAAAAGAAATATCCCCCGTTGTACTTCTATTTGATTTTAGGTCATATATGATGGCAGTCTTCATTCAAGATTCTGAATATCTGTTTATAGAATGACATACATAAAGGCATTGCCTGGACTTGGCAAGTTTTTGTGGGAAAGGAATGATTTTCAAATTTGTTTTTATAGTGCTTTAATATGACACCATCCAACTTAGATATTACTGGTTTTTGTTGCTATTGCTAAAATAACTATTAACCTCTATAATATTAATCTAATATTTGCTGGGCACATTATTAACGTTTAGTCTATGAAGTCACAGTTCAGTTTCATTAATTTAACTACAGCAGGATAAACAAGTCTCAATCCAGGACCCCACTGCCTATGTCCAAATCACTTTGAGCTCCTGAGTTGTTTTGTTTTTCCTTAAGACTGTAAGACTCATGAAAAGCTTACAGCAAGCCCTCAACTATCTATTAAGGCTTGACATTTGCCAAACAGTGTGATAGCAAAGTGTTTGTTTGGCACATTTTCTTAATAGAAGTTCCGTGGGTGAGAAAGTAGTGTGTGTGCACACACGTCACACGCAATAGGTGTCTGTCAGGTAGAGAAGGCAGACCATGATACGTGTTTTAACATTTGTGGAATATATTGCCCTGTGAGAGAGAGATAAGTAATCGTGGGTCAAAATGGCTGATTCGCAGTTCGATCTCTGGGGCGGGGTCTGCAGTTAAGGGGTCCTCACCGCAGGCCTGCAGAGCCTCACTCAGGATCCACACTGCTGAAAGGATCGCACTGCCTGTTCACCAATGAAGGTATCTGGAGAGAGCGCTTAGTGAGAAGTACCTACAGATCACAACCATGTATTGCCCCAGACACCCCTGAGAAACACTGACCGTGCATCGGCTAGTTGCAAAGGTGTGCCATGGGAAAGGACTTCGAGCCACTGCCTGGTGTGGTTTCACACTTACCCTCCATCAGTTTGATCCTGAAGTAGGCGATGAGAAGAAACAGCAGCAAGGTCACAGGTAGGAAGACCCCAGCGAGCAGGAACCAGCCGGGGAGCTCCCTCATGAATGCCAACATCACAGCGCTCATTGCCAATCACCCAGACCCCAGGGGCCAGCGAGTTCACGCTCTAGGTGAGGGCAGCTTTGCTCAGAGTCTGCACTTGTTTTCTTCTGGGGCTCCGGCCTTTGCTCAGCACATCTCGATGGAAATCTTGTGGACTTTGCTCTATTTCAACAGCCCCGTGAATTCTGAGAGGATTGCTAGCAGGTTACTCTATAACTCAGCTACAAAGTGTAGAGGAATTTGAATGTGATTCCTCCAAACCATTCCAGAGAGGAGCATTTATCTGGCCAGGGTTGGGAGTGACACCAGGAGGCCTAGATTTCTTTGTATTCAGTTTCTCTGGAATGAAAAGTACCTGACTTGAATGTGATTCCTCCAAACCATTCCAGAGAGGAGCACTTATCTGGCCAGGGTTGGGAATGACACCAGGAGGCCTAGATTTCTTTGTATTCAGTTTCTCTGGAATGAAAAGTACCTGACTCCAAGCAAAACTCATTGTTATAGATATTTTATTTATATATTCCCAGACATGGGAAGAATTTTTCCTGCATTTTCTAAATTTCAGAGTTGAAAATTACTTAGTAGCCATGTTCATGTACCTATGAACCTGTGTCTAGAAAGAGTGAATTTTCCTTCATATGTAGTTGATATAACTAATATCAAGGAAGGAGGAGCAATATTCTTTCCATATGTAAAAACTCTTCCTAGTATGTCCTCCTCTGAATACTTTTCTGAGAGGTGCACTGGTATATTTATTTATTCAACAAATATTTAATCCTACTAGAACCCAACCTCTTGGCTAGATGCTGGCTGTACAAAGAATAGTAAGTCATGGTCCCTGCTTTCTGAGAGTGGAAATAGACACAGAAAGAGGTAATTGCCACAAGTGTTATAGTGATGGAATGGATAGTAATATAGCCCCTTTTCCTTCTCCCCTTGATGCATCAGTTTTTCCTCACTGCTTTAGTGGTTTGTACTCTTAGTTATCTTTTGCTTATACATTTCTGTGGTCCACCATTAGCAGTAGAAGGTGGGCCCTGAATGCTAGTGTTGTGGTTTGTGTGGTAACTACAGAGTTTCTGGGAAAAGAAAGGGCAGTAAATCATTTTGACACTGATGTATTAACTAAGTTGAGTTGCCACAGACTGCTTTAGTGAAAAAAGTTCAAAGATACTGGTCTACTAAACTAAAAGCAATGGAAAGAATCATTTCCATAATCAAAGAATCTCCTGGAGAATTTGGGAAATTTGGAGGGGAAATTGACAGCCACCTTCTTGGGTTCACGTTCTAACCTCTTTTCATGTTCTAACCCTGTCCCTGTCCCCACTGGGGAGCTGCCTGGGTGAGTGACTGGCAGATTCTATCAAGCACATGCTGTTGTGAGTGCCTCTTGAATTCTTTTCACCAGGGATTTTGCATGGCCATGCAGAGCCTTAGTCCCCCTTGTAAAGCAGCACCCTAATTTATAAAATAAGAAGAATGGAGAGCATCTCTGGGATGCTTGGCTGGCATTCCTAAGCAATGAACAGTAAACAGCTTCCTCTCGGAAGAGAGACATCTTAATTGCAGAAAGAGCCATTTAGAATAGCCAAGATTAAGTCAGCATCTGTCGTACCTTATTTGCTTCTCTTCTCCCCCTCCACACTCCCTTGAGTGGTGTTGTTGCTATTTCTCTTGGGTGCTTTCCAATGAGATGGCTCTCTGGTGCTCTTTCAGCTTGAACAGGATGCTAATTTGTAAAGGGTCAGTCTACAAAGAAACTCCATGAGCAGGTGACATTACCAGGGAGATGTTAGGCAGCTTTTAGGCAGACTGTTTGTCATGTTCTTTCTTTCCATTTTATTCCATTCAGCATTCAGGCCTTCACTGAATGCCTAGCAAAGGTAAGTAAGAGTAACACGCAAATATATAAATGACAAAAATGTAAGCTCCTAATTTGACCTATAAAGTGCAATGTAAGCACTGAGGAGAGACTGACTGAATCCAGTTAGGGAATTGGACCAAGGTCATTAAAAGGATAGCATTTGAGCTAAGCCTGGGGATGGGGAGCTGTGGAGTGACCTCCTTAGACAAATACATGACAGTAGGTCAGGGCAAGGTTTATGGAGGACAGGGAAAAAAATAAGAGTACCCAAATGATATGGGGTTCAGACCAGAGATATGAAGGTAGAAAAATGGGGTAGCATCAAGGCATAGACTCTTGAAAGCCCTGCTAAGGACTGCACTGTTTGGACAAGGGGGACCAATGGAAGGTCTTTGATCATGGAAGTTCATGAGCTGACCTGGGTTCGTTTAGGTAGCCTTTGACAGAATGGACTGAAGAGAAGATCAGAGTAGACTGTCTCAACATGGTATCAAGATATAATGAGTCTGAGATGGGGGCGGCAGAGGGAAGGGAAAGAGGAGGACAAGAGGCTGCAGGAATCATATGAACAGTCCTTGGTGAATAATTAGAGAGAGAGGTAAATGTCACCCATGATACTACTAATCACTGAGCACTTACTCTGTATTGGGCACCTCATAAATACTCTATGTGCATCTTATTTAATCTCCGGAGTAACCTTATAAGGAAGAGACTCATTAAACAAATGAAGAAATGAGGCACAGAGAGGTTAAATAACTCTCCCAAGATGCATATGTAATAAGTGACAGATCCGGGACCATACTCCTGAACCTGTGCTCTCATCCACTGCGCTGTGCCGGGTGTGGGTGGCTGGGGAGATGGTAGTGCTGGAAGGGGAGACCTGAACCAGGCTGCGCAGCAGGTTTGGATGGGGGAACATTTATAGTTTTGCACTCATTAAATTGGAGGTAATGGAAGGGGAAGCTTGTGGAAATCTGGAGGTCAGGAGAGAGGACAAGTCTTGCAGTGCAGATTGGGAGTTCTTAGAGTACAGATGGTGGCTGGGGCCAAGCAGGTGGAGAGGTTGCTCAGGAAGGAGTGTACATGAGAATAAAAGAGAGACCAGCTGCAGACCCTAAAGAACGTTCTCGCTTAAGACATGGGAGGAAGGATGAGAACCAGGGAAGAAAACCAAATGGCTCTATGGGGTAGGAGAGGAGCCCACAGGATGCAAAGTTAGGAAATGGTTGCAAAGGAAAGTTCCAAAAAGGAGAGGGTGAGAAGTAGTATCAGTGACTGGTTCTGAGCTAATTCTGACCCACGTGGAGAATTCTAAGAGGTGCAATCTGTGAAGTGGACTTAAAGGTTTACTCTCTTCTTAAAAAGGCTCTTTTGGGATATAATTGACATAATAAACTATACAACTTGGTAAGTTTTGACCTATGTGTATATGCCTGTGAGCTCATTGTCACAATCAAATGAAGAACCTATCCATCACCCCAAAAGTTTTCTCTGTTCCTTTCCCATCTCAGTCTCCTACCCGTCCTGCTCCCCCAATCTGCAGTCAACCCCTGATCTATTATCTGTTACTATGTGTTTGCATTTTTTAGAATTTTATACACATGGAATCATACAGTATGTCTCTTTTTTGTCTAGCTTCGTTCACTTGGCATAATTATTTTGAAATTCATCCATGTTGTTGTGTTTCAATACACAGCTTTAAGTTGCCAAACAGCTTTTCATTGTGTGGATATCCATTTTTTACCCATTAACCTGTTAGAGCTGCTTTGAACATTCCTGCATAATTCTTTTTATGGACATGTGCTATGTGCTCTCATTTCTCTTGGGTTGATACCTAGGGATCAAATGGCTGGATCATATGGTAAGTGTATGTTTAACTTTTTAAGAAATTGTCAACCCGTTTTCCAAACTAGTTATACCATTTTATATCTCTGCCAGCAGTGTTATAAGAATTCTAGTTTCCTCACATGCTCACCAATACTTGGTATGGTCAGGTTTTTGGCTATTCCAGTGATAGGTAGTGGAATCTCACTGTGGTTTTAGTATGCATTTCCCTAATGATGTTGAACATCTTTTCAGGTACCTGTTTGCCATTTTATGTATCTTAGTTCATAAAGTATCTGTTCAACACTTTTGCATGTTTCAAAAAAATTAGATTATTTCTTCCTGAGTTTTGAGAATTCTTCATATACTCTGGATACAAGTCAATTATCATATATATGATTTGCAAGGATTTTTTCCCCCACTCTAGCTTTGTCTTTTCATTCACTTACCAATGTCTTTGAAAACACAGAAGTTTTAAATTTTAATTAAGTTCAGTTAACTAATTTATTTTTCTATGGATTGTGCTTTTCATGGCATGTCTAGGAAGATAAAGATAAGAAATCTTTGATTAGCTCAAGGTCACAAAGACTTTCTCTTGTGTTTTCCTCTAACTGTTTTGTAGTTTTAACTTTTATATTTAGGATTATGATCTATCGTGAGTTAATTTTTATATATGATGAGAGATATGGGTTAGAGTACTTTCTTTTTTCATACAGATCTTCAATTGTTCCAGCACTATTTGTTGACAAAGCAGTTCTTGCTCCTGAATTGCCTTTGAACCTTTGTCAAAAATCAGAAGTCCAATTATTTCTGCATTCCGTATTCTGCTCCATTGATCCAGTTGTTAATCTTTACTCCAGTGTCATTCTGTTTTGATGACTGTAGCCTTAAAATAGGTCTTGAAATCAGGTACTCTTAGCTCTCCAACTTTGTTCTTTTTCAAAGTTGTTTTGGCTAGTACAGGTCATTTTCATTTCCATATAAATTTTAGGATTACCATGCCAATTTTTATAAAAAGTCCTGTTGGGATTTTCGTTGAGATAGCATTGCATCTGTAAATGAGCAGAGAATCAATATGAGGAGATAATTGATATTTTAACAATAGTGTGTCTTCTGACCCATGAACACCACATGTGTTTCCCTTTTCTTTGGATCTTCTTTAGCTTTTTACAGCAATGTTTTGTAGTTTTCAGTGTGCTAGTCTTGAACATTTTTTGTCAGATTTATGCCTAAGTGTTTCATATGTTTTATGCTGTTGCAAAAGGTATTGCTTTTTAGATTTTGATTTGTGATTACTGCTAGTATTAAAGGTTTTCTTAAATTATGAAAAATGCCACAGGACTGGGAACTTCTAGAAGATAAAATATTAGAATTGATTAAAACATCCTTCCGAGCTTGGGAACTTTTATTTATAAAGGCTCTTATCCCAATCCAAACTGGTTGCTTGGAGTTATATTTAGTAGGCATAGCAGCTGTAGAAGGATGGGGACAGTGGATACACTGGTAATCTATCTGATTTACTGGAATTCAGGGTGGGATTCCATAGGCAATGTGCAATTTCCTACCACAACTACAGCAAATTCTTTACCTGGCTCTTTACCATGTAGTATGAAAAATCATTAATATTATTGGAAAATATACATCTGTGAAAACTGAGGGACATAACACATTGGGGATTATACTCTCCTATTGATTTCCTTAATAGCGAATCCTCCCATTGTTGATTTTACATGATTATTTAAGAAACAAGTGGTTGCAGATTTTGATATTTGGGAATAAAATGCCTAGGGACTACTTGTACATCACCTATTATACTCTTAGTGAGAGCTGGACAAGTCTTCCTTAGATAATTGTGACCTATTGCAGGTAATACCAACCCCACCAAGCCTCTGATTTAGATTCTGCATTAGTCTGCCTGAACCATAAAGAATGACTCATTCTAATGACATGGGCAAAAGCCTACCTCAGGTAATTGTGACCTATTATAGATAATATCAAACCCACCAGGGCCCTGATTTGGAGTCTGCATCAGTCTGCCTGAGCCATAAAGAATGACTCATTACACTGACATGTCATAGGCCAAGGAAAGTTCTGAAGTCCAGCAGTGGAAGGTGCTAAAGTTCCATTGACTGATACCTGGGCTATCAGACTGTGTACAGCTACAAAACCAATACAAAAAATTCAGTACAAACAAAACTAGTGAATTTCAAATAAAGTGTTTTGATTTAATTATATGCATGACATTTTGCTGAAATGAAGCCTGACCCACAGGGTAAATGTAGTCCTGACAGCCCTTTTGAGTAGGAAAGCCTATCTGCTTTGGCCCTTTATTAACCGCCCCTCCTAGCTTGGCTCATAACTAAGTACTATGACCGGGCACGAGTACTACGGTCAACACAAAAATGAGTGCTCTGAAATCATGTGGCAGCGATGGGTTATAAGGTGCTCACTCAATAAAAAAGGTGATCACAGAAGAGATAATACAGAATCTCCATTCTTTGTGAACTTTGTGAGAGCGTCCACCAGCTTTTATTTATTTACATTTGCAGGCAAAAAATATTTATTAAGGGCTTAACATGTGCCCTGGAGGCACTGATCTGGGGACTATGAACATATCTCTGGATAAGATCAATTCCCTGTCCTTACAGAACTTACGTCCCGGTGGAGTAAACAGAAGTAAGCGATAGTAGGGACCCGTTTTGGAATGTGTGTACTGTTCTAGGCAGTGGTCTCATCATTGCCTGTGCTGTGTTTCATTATGGTCTTACATGAATGCCTTTGAAGTAAGGGCCGTTTTCCTCATCACTATTCTACAGACAGAAAAGCTCCCGGAGTTTCCATGACTCATCAAGGATTACACCACTAGAAAGTGGCAGAACTAGGATTTGAACCCAGAGCCCAAACACTTATCCACTGTACTCTTCTGCTTCTCAACCTTCTAGAGACAAGAGTCTGGAGGCTAGAAATCCAAGATAAAGATGTTGGCAGAGTTGGTTTCTGTGGAGACCCTTCTCCTTGGCTTGTAGGGGGCCGCCTTCTTGCTGTGTCCTCACTTGGCCTCCTCCCTGTGCACAGGCACTCCTGCTGTCTCCCTCTTCTTAGAAGTGTACCAGTTGTATTGGATAGGAATCCCACCCTTATGACCTATTATACCTTAATGGCTTCCTTAAAGGCCCTAGTCACATTGGGGGTTAGGGCTTCAACATATGAATTCTGGGAGGGGACACAATTCAGAGGTTTCTCTGAAAAGTTGACTTTTGAGCAGAGACTTGAATGAAGTGAAAGAAGGAGTCATGTGCACATTTGGAGGAACAGAGTTCTAGGCAGAGGGACTAGGAAGTACTTAATTTCTGAAATGGAAATGTTTCTGGCATGATCAAAGATATATAATGAGACCTATGGTGGCTGGAGCACATTGAGAAAGAGGACAAGTAATAGAAATTACACTTTTGAGAAATACTGATCTAGAAACTTGACAACACTGACAATAGGCCAAGAAAATGTGCCCATCTCTGTGTCTAATCTCTGAAGCTCGAATTCTACCACAATTCATTGAACATTGCTTGAAAAATGGTTAAATATAGAGAATACTGGGGTAAGCAGGTTTCTTTACTGCAAGATTTTGTAGAGCCTTTAATTTGGTAGAGTGCATTGTGAATCCCCAAAAGGAATACTGCATGAGCCTTTTCCAAACTTACTGGACCATCAAGTCTTTTTTTTTTTTTTTTTTTTTTTAAGATTTTATTTATTCATTTGAGAGAGAATGAGATAGAGCATGAGAGGGGGGAGGGTCAGAGGGAGAAGCAGACCCCCCCGCTGAGCAGGGAGCCTGATGCGGGACTCAATCCCGGGACTCCAGGATCATGACCTGAGCCGAAGGCAGTCGCCCAACCAACTGAGCCACCCAGGCGCCCCTGGACCATCAAGTCTTTTTTGCCAGGAGGCTCCTGGGAGATTAATGTCTACATACAGACCATGCTTTTGGGTATGGGCCACTAGGTAAGAAGATTTGTCCTGGTGCTCTGAACATAAAGCTTGTCCCGAAGTATCAACATATAGGTTTGAGATTCTTAGGTAGGGAACAATGGATAAGGAATAAATTATGAAAAATTATGATGGTGGGGTTTTTGTTTTTATTTTCATTTGCTTTTGTTTTTGTAAATTCTACTAGCACACACTGGCCCCCACAATTCAAGAAGCATCAACATTGTCTCATTCATGAAATTTTTCCAGTTGTCAGCTCATTCCACTTTGCAAGGTTATTTTGTTCATTGGAAAATGATCTTTAGAACATGCCCACCTGAACACAGATTCTTTGTAATCCCATCCCATCTAGGGTGGCCTTAGACATCAGGTATTTCTGGTCATTAGCAATAAGCTATAACAGAAGTGGGCGGCTCTCTGGGGTTTGTATGAAAGTGAATGTTTGCCCTTCTGAGTGGCAGGGAAATGAGGGCATTTTGACACCAAAAAGTTGTGTGTTGCTTGAACAGATTTGGAATCTCAGAGATGGAAGTCCTGCCAATTCAGGCTTTTTCTCCCGTCACCCATTCTGTTTTAATCAATCAATATGTTTATGAAATAAGAGATCAGAACACTGATTTATGCTAATTTAGGTTAATAAAGTTTCAGTGCCAGCACCCCTCATTTGCATAGGCTCTTCCAGACCCAGGGAAGGGTACTGAAAATATAGATACTTGGGCATAGTTTTTGTAAAGTTTGCAAAAGAAAAATATAATAACTGCAATTGATTAAGACTCATTGTCTTTGCACCTCAACTTCCCTTCTGCCATGCTCGTGTCATGTCCTGTTGGGAGTAGCCATAGACATATTTGGGACAGGTCTTGGGGAAGATGAGTTGGGGACACATTTAATTGGGTTAATAGAATGTATATGTGGTTTGCAGTCATTTCTGTATATAGTTAAGTTGTGTCTAGCTGTGGTGTGTGAAAGTCTTTGGGAATACTCCTACCATCCACTGTGCAGTAACTCTTAGTGGGTGACCTAAAGGTTCAGGGGCAAAAGGTCATACCTCAGTTTGAACATGTCCTATGGTACTCAACTTCAGAGGTATATGGGAGGTGGAAGAGAAATAGGTTTGAAATATATGGAGCCAGAGCAACTCTGGAAAATTCTCCCAAATATCATGCATGTAAAATTATAACTGGAAGATTTGATTCTCATTCGTGCTCAGTCAAAATGAAAGTTCTCTCCTACAGCGTATATACAATTACAAACAAAGTATACATTTTGGAGTTAATTGGGTAAAATAGAATTTTTCAGTACTGTGTCTGAGGACAACAACGGTTAGCAACAGTCCTACAAACAGTAATTGTATCTTTGTGCGATTTTACAGATCCCCAAGTATTGGATTACATTTTAGTGTATATGATGGATCTTGTCTTGACTAAGTGGGGCAGTTCTGGACAAAAGAGCGCACAGAACTACATGAAGAAACCTGTGTTCTAATACCAAAGTATACATATTTATGAAAGTTCAATGTATGTAACATAAATTTTATTATATGGTTATATAGTACAATATAATATAATGACAATTTTAAAAAACATTTAATTCCTCTTGGAATGCCTTGATTTCAGATTAGTTTTGTGTTCTTCAAAATTATTGATTATACCAAAACTCAAATATGATAAGAAGGAAATTCCTAGTGGAGGCCAAAATCAAAAACTGAAAGATCGACAAAACTTCCAAAATGTAAAAAAAAAAAAAAAAAAAAAAAAGCTGGTAGCTTTTTAAAATATGTATCTTGTTATTTTTTTCTCAGTCTACGTGAATATTCATTTTCATACAGAATTTTGTCTGCAACTTTGTATTTTTTTTCTCTGAAATAGGGAAGCCCCCCACCCGCAACAAAATGTAAAGCTTCACACCTGCAAAACCTGAATCCACTGCTGAAGAACAGAAATTTTCCAGAGAAGAAAAGCCTGAGAGAAGTACCAGACAGCCTTTCAGACCACTTTGTGATTTCTAAATGCTCTAATTTGGGCTTCTTGCCATAATTTCAGAAGGATAATGACCCTTCTCATTGGTTTTCTGGCTATTTGCAGGCTCTGGAAGGCACTTCTGACGTAATGGGCTCTCACCAGAGGAACATTCACCAAAGATGGTCATGTTCAGTATTAAAGGGCAGGGGAGTTGGGAGGTGGCGGGGGCGGGGGGGAGGTGGTTTGAAGTGATTCCACAGACTCTGTGCAGTAAAGTCAGGGAGAAGCTTTTTTTTTTCTGCTTTAGAAGAGTTACATTTTATTTATCTATTTATTTACTTATTTATTTATTTAGAGTGTGTGAGTGGAGGTGGGGTGAGGGACAGAGGGAGAGGGAGAGAGAGAATCTCAAGTAGGCTCCACACCCAGCTAAGAGCCTGACTCGGGGCTCGATCTCATGACCCCAAGACCATGACCTG
>NC_138376.1:100478859-100518958 GCF_054177405.1 Leptonychotes weddellii | reverse complement strand
AAAAAAAAAAAAGATACACACATTCGTACAAATATAACATTTATGTTTTATAACATGTTTTTAAACATGTACCATGTGTTAGGTCATGAAATCAATTTAGCAAGTCTCAACCAGAATTTTATAAAAAATGAAATAAAAGAGAAAAATATTTGAATGCATTTCATGTGGTAAGAGACAGAACTATTTTATGAAACTTGTTTTAGTGTTGGGAACAAGGTGTGTGTGGGGTGTGTGTGTATGTGTGAACTGTATTTCTTACCATTAGTTGCCTTTGAAAGTTTGAAAGTCATTGTTACAAGGCTTATTCTTCTAATGAAAGTAATGAAAACATAAGTATTCACGTCTGAGCGAAATGTTAAGCAGAAATGAAATCTAACCCAGATATCAATGATTGATTTTATGGCTTTTTTTTTTAAAGATTTTATTTATTTATTTGTCAGAGAGAGAGAGAGCACAAGCAGGGGGAACGGCAGAGGGAGAGGGAGAAGTTGACTCCCTGCTGAGCAAGGAGCCCGATGTGGGCCTCAATCCCAGGACCCTGGGATCATGACCTAAGCCAAAGGCAGATGTTTAACCCACTGAGCCACCCAGCCATCCCTATGCCTTTTTTTTTTTTTTTAATTGGGAGGCAACCTTTTCCCGCTAAGTAGTACTATTCCTAAATGTATGTCACAGAGAAGATAATCTAATACAATGCTGTTACACAGATTTGTAGCTGATTTTTGAAATACAAGTCAGAATGCTCCTTTTAGAAAAAAACATAATTTTATTTCTATTTCCCTTTAGAAAAAAGTCCTTATGACTTCTGAGGTATCCAAACAGTTCATCCACAGCGCCATTTAAACCCGTGTTTGCAGATGACCGACAAATCTGACTGTTCCTTGCACAGCCTGGCTTTCTGTTAGACGCTGCACTTTAAAAACTCGTCCCTGCAATGAAGACTAAGTTCTTTCACGAGCAGAATGAGTATAATGCGCAAGTCTGTGTTAATCACTAGAGGTAAGCTACCAGGCCATTACTAGAACTTTCTGCCAAGGTAGTAACAGGAAAATAACAGCTGTTTGTATAAGGAAACTAGGAGCTCATTTGCACAGATGCTGGAGGCGATAGGAAGATTAATGCGTGTTGTCAGTGCTACAAGTTTAATTTGACTTGTGCTAAAATAGCTTCAGTACACATTGCCCCTTGCCATTCATTTCTCCTGAATGCTGATTAATTTACTCTCATTTCACCCTGAATCCTGCCAGGCAGTAATGAGTTGTAGCCATCTGACTGTATTTTATCTTCCCCACTGCCCCTAAAAAGAAGCAGAGATGGGGACATTCTTTTCATGGGCATTCATCCCACTGCTCAGAGTTCCCAGTCCTCCTTTTGGGGGAATGCAGGGTAGATAGCTGTCCAGACAGTGGATTCCTGAGCTGGGACACGGTTTTTGTGTTGGAGCTGGAAAGCGAAAGCCTCCTAATTTCAGAATTGGTTGGGGGGTGGATGGGAGGTGGGAGGGGATGGATCACAGAACCTATATATCGGAGTTAACAGTTAAGCTTCCTAAAAAGAGATTTGTAAAGTATAGCTACTGTTACAGAGTGGTATTTTGTAGATACATAATAATACAAAGTACACAGAGATAAGGCTCTTTATAGACATATAAAGCAATATTGTTAACATTGTCTTAACTCCTAGAAGAACGGGAAATCATCTGGTCTCAGTAATTGCTTCCAAATATAATTTATTTTCTTTTCATGATATTTTCAGAATAATCAGACATATTACCTCATCATGGGTACAAGAATAATAAGTTAGACTGACATAAAATTTTTTTTTAAAAGATTTTATTTATTTATTTGAGACAGAGAGAATGAGAGACAGAGAGCATGAGAGGGAGGAGGGTCAGAGGGAGAAGCAGGCTCCCCGCTGAGCAGGGAGCCCGATGTGGGACTCGATGCAGGGACTCCAGGACCATGACCTGAGCCGAAGGCAGTCGCTTAACCAACTGAGCCACCCAGGCGCCCCATAGACTGACATAAAATTTGATTCTATTTCAAGGATACTACTTTTAAAAAATCAACTTCATTGAGGTATAGTTTACATATAATAAATTCTGCCCATATAAGTCTATATTTCACTGTGTTTTGACACATTTATATACTCATACAATCACCACCACAGTCAAGGTATATAATAGTTCTATCAGCCCCCAAAATTGTCCTTGTGCCCCTTCCCAGTCGATTCTTCCCACCCCAGCACCAGGTAACCTCTGACATTCTGTCAGTGTAGATTAAATTGACTTTTTCTAGAGTTTCATAGAAACGGAATCTTAACAGTATATATACTTTTTAAAAAGATTTTATTTATTTATTTTAGAGAGAGGGCGCACACAAGTGGGAGGAGGGAGAGGGACAAGCAGACTCCATGCTGAGCCCAACAAAGGGCTCGATCTCACGACCCCGAGATCATGACTTAAGCTGAAATCAAGAGTCGGATGCTCAACCAACTGAGCCACCCAGGCACCCCCGGTATGTATACTTTGACATCCTACTTTTTTGCTTAGCATAATTCATCCATGCTGTCGCATTTTTCAGTTACTGAGTACTATTTCACTTTCACTCCGTATCCTTCCATATCACTATAGCTGTGCCATAATTTGTTTATCCATTCATCTGTGGATAATGGACATTCGATTTCTAGTTTTTAGCTATTATGAAAAAATTTGTGTACAAGTCTTTGTGTGGACATATATTTTAATTTCTCTTGAGTAAAAACTTAAGAATAGAATTGCCAGGTCTTATGGTAAATGTATGTTTAACTTTGTAAGAAACTATCAAACAGCCTTCCAAAATGATTATAGCATTTCAGTCTTACCAGCAACGGAGGAGGAGGATTCCAGATGTTCCACATCCTCACCAACACTTGGTCTTGTTATCTTTTAAACATTGTATCATGTCAGCCGATATGTAGTGGCATTTCACTGAGCATCTAATTTGAATTTCCCTGTGTTTTAAAATGCACCTTTTATTGTTATTTAGGTATGGTAAGGCCAGCAGATCAAGGGATGACTGCCATTAGCAGTCCATCCCAAAGGAACCAAAGTATTAAGACATCAAAAACACAGAATAAAAAGGCATGATGAATATACCTGATGACTGATGATGTTGAATATCTTTTCATGTGTGTATTGGCCATTCATATGGCTTCCTTTGTAAAGTGTTCATTTTTTTTTGCCTGTTTTAAAGAAAAATTGTATTGCCTTCTTACTGAGTTCTAACGAATTAATATGAATTTTTGATCTAAGTTCTTTATCAGATACTATATCGCAAATATTTTCTCTCAATCCATGGGAGAGAATTTCATTTTCTTTTGATTTTCTCAAAAATGTTTTTCAAGGAGCTTACGTTTTAAATTTCGATGACATTATCAACTTTTTCTTTTATGGTTCATGCCTTTTGTGTTTTGTCGAAATCTTGGCCTACCCCAAGATCATGAAGATGTTTTTCTGTTTTTTCCTAGAAGTTTACATATTAGTTTTAAATATTACATTTAGGTCTGTAGTCCATTTTGAGTTAAATTTCTGTATCACTTCAAATAAGGGTCAAGTTTCATTTTCCTTCCCCAACATTTGTTCAAAAGCTTTCTTTTCCCCATTGAATTAAATTGGCATATTAATTTTTATTGAAAATCAACTGGCCACCTGTGTGTGGGTCTATTTCTGAATTCTCTATTCTGTTGCATTGACTTGTAGGTCTGCCCTTCAATGCCTGTATGATATTCTTTTGATTATTGTAGCTTTATAGGAAGTCTTGAAATAAGAAAGTGCATCATCCAACTTTGAATTGTTTGGCTATTTTAAGTCCTTTTCTTTTCCAAGTAATTTTAGAATCAGATTTATTAAAAACAAAACCAAAAACCTGTTGGGATTTTGATTGGGATTATGTTGAATCTATGACTCAATTTGGAGAGAATGAGAATCTTAATAGCATTGAGTCTTCTAATTCATAAATATGGTCTATGTATCCATTTACTTAGGCCTTTGTCATGTTCTCTCAGGAATCTTTTGTAGTTTTTCGAATACAGGTTTGCACATATTTTGTTTAATTTACTTCTAAGTGTTTCATATTTGGCATGCTATTATAAATCGAATTAAAAAAATTCTCATTTCCAATGGTTTGTTTCTAGTATATAGAAATACAGCTAATTTTTGTATATTGATTCTGTATTTTGAGAACTTTCTGAGCTTGCTTATAAGTTGTAAGGGCTTTTTTGGGTAAATTCCTTAGGGGTTTTTATGTGTCATGTGTACATAAGGAGTTTTACTTCTTTCTTTCCAATCTGCAAGCCTGTTATTTCTTTTTCTTGTCTAATTGCACTGTTTAGAGCCTTTAGTACAGTGTTGAACAAATAAAAGAGTGGGCAATTGTTCTTTTTTTGGAAGTTATTCTGCCTAGTTTCTGGGGATTTCAGTCTTGCATGCACAGATTTGTATTTGGCAAAAAACTCATGGGATCCCTATGCAGATTTTTGGAATTGTTTTTCTGCTTAGCTTCCTGCTGTTGGGGACTCTGCCCCACAAATTCTAGCTGCTTTATCCTCCTCAATTTCCTGCCTCTGAATCCTAAACTCAGCAAGATTCTCAAGCTCTACTTGTATTCCCCTTTTCTGTCCTGCAGTCTAGAGATTGTCAAAAATCCTGGGTGATGGTAGGAACCACCTGATTTTTTACCCTATTCTAAAGGATCACAGTCCTCTACTGCCTAGTGCCTCAAAATAGTTGTTTCTGTGTTTTATCTAGTTTTCTAGTTGTTTACAATGGAAGGGTAATCCTGGAGCTTGTTACTCCTTTGTGCTTAGAAATAGATACTATCTGGGGTGCCTGGGTGGCTCAGTTGGTTGGGCATCTGCCTTCTGCTCAGGTCATGATCCCGGGGTCCTGGGATCGAGTCCCGCATTGGGCTCCCTGCTCAGTGGGGAGCCTGCTTTTCCCTCTGCCTCTCTCTCTCTCTGTCTGTCTCTTATGAATAAATAAATAAAATCTTAAAAAAAAATAAAACACACCTAGATTTAGGCTGCTCCCCCAGAAATTCTGATTTAAATGGCATCAATTTTTTTTTAAGCTCTCAGGTGATTATAATGTGTCACAGAGGTTGAGAATTACCAATTTACTCTCAAAACTCTACAGAACTGGTCAATAAGTGTTCCATGACATCCTGGTGTGGCCAAGATGGCTTACAGATGTACTGAGTTACAGATCTCTTCATCCCTGGGGGCAGCCTATCTTAGCCAGGTTCCTTGCTCCAGCAGGGGTCAGCACCCTCAGTTTACCCCAGCATGCCACACAGACACTATCCTTTCCTGAGTGGGCTGTGACTGCAGGCTACTGAGGTTTAGAAGTTAATCCTCCTTTAGATTCTCTCATCTTTGTATCTCAGCTCAAATGTCACCAAACCTTTTCCTGACCCTTCAGGGTCATCCTTTTTCCTTTCTGCTCATTCCCATTGCAGCACACGTACACCCCTATGATAGTCATGTTAGAGTTTTAAGTCTGTTTCTACTTAAGATTTTAATCCCTGGAAGGTAGGGGCTGGTTTCTTTAATCATCTCTTCCTATTATTAAGCGGAGTGTTTTGCACTTCAAATTTATTATATTTGGGTAGGCCATTCTGGAGTTTAATGTTGGAAAGTGTTCTGTGGCCAAAAATATCTTCTGTTCTATTGAAAATCTTTTCTGTTAGTAACGAGTATGTTTTCAGGGCACCTGGGTGCTGCAGTGGGTTAAGCATCCAACTCTTGGTTTCGACTCAGGTTGTGATTTCAGGGTCGTGAGATTGAGCCCCCTGTCATGCTCTGCACTCAATGTGGAGTCTGCTTAAGACTGTCTCTCTCCCACGCACCTGAGTGGCTCATTTGGTTAAGTGTCTGCCTTCTGCTCAGGTCATGATCCCAGGACGCTGGGATCCAGTCTGCATCGGGAATCCTTGGTCAGCAGGGAGCCTGCTTTCTCCCTCTGCCTGCCGCTCCCCCTGCTTGTGCATGCTCTCTCTCTGTCAAATAAATAAAATCTTAAAAAAAAAAAGAATGTCCCTCTCCTTCTGCCCCTCCCCACCACACCTTTGCTCTCTAAAATAAATAAATAGATCTTTAAAAAAAAGTATGTTTTCAGATTCTCCATAAGTCAGTTGGGTGGGAGAGGAATTTTGTATTTTGTATTACATTATTTATAGTGGGGCTTGAATTCATTTCAGGTCTCTAATCTTTTTTTGCACTTAATTAATTTTGTCCTTTAGGGAGAAGAATTTGGTGGTGCCTTTCTACCTTTAGGCATTTGTACTTCAGAAGTGAAATTCTTTAATTTTGATGAATTTTGCTATTTATACCATTTCAGCTTTTAAATCCAGAAATCTTTATTAGATTAGATTATTGTTTTCAAATTAAGCCATAAATAAATTGGATGGAAAATGAATTTCCATAGGGATAATGTGGAAGAAAATGCAAACGTTAATTGCTATTATTATTGGCGATATCTATTTGGCTATATAACACCAAGCTTCATATGTTTACTTAATTCTTCTTTTATATTAATGTTGCCATGAGAAGAGTCACTCTGTCTGATACAGTGCCTTTGCATACATTAGGAAAATGCACCTCTTCTGGGCGTTGCTTAGCAAACAGAACAAGGGCTAGATTATAACCCCACTTAGCTCCTGAATCAGGAATCCTCAGATAGGGCATGATTTGTATAACCTGACACAGTGGCTCTATGATGACCTCTTTACTTTTAGGACAGTTGTTTTATTCTATACAATTTGGCATATTTCTAGGAGGTAAAAACAGATTTGATATCCTCCACTGCGTATAAGACATGTGAGTATGAATTGTGAAAATATGTTAGAGAGAAATTAAAGAGGATTCACTAGAGTCATCTAAATCTCAGTTGTGTGATTGCTCCTCTGGAAAAAAAAAAAAAAAGCTCAAAGGAAATTAAAGGTAGAAAATAAGGGAAATGAGATTCCCCTCCCATGATCCACTTAGTAAGGCAGAAGTAATGGGATAAGAGCCAGGACACTGCAAATCTTCGGCTGATGTCTTCCATTAATGGCATGTTTGGGTTGACTAAGACACAAAGGAAACACCACATTTGCCAAGTGGGTGGACATACACCCGCTAACCTCTGGCCACAAAGAGAAAGGTAGAGGCTGTCTGCTGTCGTTGAGGGAGAGCCAAGGACAATGCCAGGTAGTGCGAGTAATAGTAGGAAAGGACCACACATGGAGTCCCTTTGTGACCTTCTTACTCTGAAATCTTGCATTTCTCACCAGCCATGAAATTTAATTTTGGTGGGATAAATGTATCCCTTATCCATTGACCACGTACTGGACAACTTTGGAGCCTTTCCCAAATTGCATGCAGGGGAGGAAATGGAACACTAACATTTACTGAATAGCCCCATTTGCTCTTCAGTATGTTAGATGCTTTCACATACATTGTCTCATTTACAGCAATCCTAAGTGGTTCCATTTGACCTAAAGAGGAGGATGTTGTAACTGGCAGAAAGGAGGAGTTGGCTGTTTTTTATTATAGATTTTGTTCAATGGCAGTAATGAATTTCACTTAGTGTTGATTGTGTTTTCTGGTTGCCAATCACAGTGAGTGAAAGTTGGTCTTAAATGAGTGACCTCAATCATTAGCGCATGCGTTTCTTTTTTTCCATCTACTGGTCCTGGTTCTGTTTTCTCTCCCCTTGCTGATTTTCTTGATCTGTTTTGCCCCATCCTTCCTTACTTTTGGTTAACATCATGTATCGGGAACCTGCTGTTTCCCCTAATCCTCAGGCCTCATTTATTGTATATTGCTCTCCTCCAATCAGGCACACACTGCTCTCTGGGGTTCTTACTGAATGCGCTACAATCAAGGACATTAAGAGAGATGTATTCTGCAATTACTTTACATATTTTCCCATTTTGTTTCTTAAAGGGGAAATATCTTCACAGAAAAATAGGAGCCTCCGTCTCATTCTGTCTCCCGATTTATTATTCTTGTGAAAATCAAGTGTGGGCTAATGGATGTTCATTTGCGGGATTGAGTGAACGATTTAAGGGAAGAATACTATTTGCTGTCATGATTGATTTAATCCATATTGAAGAAATAGTATAAATATAAGGTGCTGCTCAGCTCATACAGATGATAGAGGACCCCGTCTGCAGGCCCAAAGGCACTGAAATCTTAAGGAGTGCTTATTTGGGCCTGGCTGGAGCTTCTTATACCTGCACTGGACCGCCAATGGCTGGCTGACTCTATAGATTTTATATATAAATACTCCCAGTGCAGTCATCAATTTCAATTTTGTGATCTTGAAAACTCCGGGAAATTCAACATTAGGAGATTATTTAAAATACTCATCTCTGGTTCTCTGTCAAGGATGATCTGCCTTCGTTTTTTTTTTTTTTTTTTCTTGTTTAATTTTAGATCTTTGTGTATCCAAGTTCCAAAGGTGAGATCTCTGATCTTGAGGAACAGACAAACAATTTGAGTACAAAATGTTATAAAGGTATCACAAAAAGTACACCAGGAAGGGGCCTATTAATCAAGCCTTTTTATTTTCTGTAATTCTGATGCTTTGACATCTTGAGGCTTTGCTGACTCCAGGAAGACGACACTTCCCAGAGCTAGCCAATTCCTAGAGATAGTAAACAACTTGCCCACCAGGGAGCATACCTTTCACAAGCAAACTAAGTGATCCAGAACCCACCCACCCCACCGCCTCCTCTGTGGGGCAATCGCCCTCAAGGGCTAGTTTTCCTCTGCCCTAATCACTCCAGGGCCAGACTCCAGACAACCAAAGACAGCCCCTGCACCCCAGCGCCTGTTGAAATTGTTCAGGCTAGCCAATCCTAAACTGGCTTGCCTTGTCTTGGCTTGCCTTTCCTGCAGAAGCCAAAATATGAGGCTTTTACCCACATTTCCTCCTTACTCCCTCTGCCTCCTGACTGTGGTGCTTCCCCAGGTGGCCTTGTGTGGCATTGCCTGCCTCCTCCCCCGGGGAAATGTGAATAACAAATGATCTTTTCAATGGCAATCATCTCCTTGTCTGAATAATAATAAACCTGCATTTTGGAACAAGGGGTTACATGGGCCTAGAAGCTTGGAGAAATCATCCCCAAGGCAATCCAGGATTTGAAGGGAACTTGAGTGTCAGGTGGCTGTCATGTGGTCATGGAGGTGTGGGGGAGGGGAAAGGGGGGTTCCAGGCAGTGGGAATGGCCCATCTGAAAGGAAGAGGGTGGTGTGTTTAGGGAATGGGGACTACCCTGGGTAGGATGAGGGCAGGGGTAAGAGATGAAGATGGAAAGATTGGTTGTGTTAGATTACCAAGGGCCTTGTAAGGCCTGCTCAGGAGCTGGATTCCTATCCAGTATCTATTGGAAGAGCAAGTTCAATGATACTTGTGAACATGGGATCAATGAAAGCTAAAGATCAGACAGGCCATTAGGAATAGAATTGGGAATAGTATTTAAATCTCCATATTCTTCCCTCTGTTGTCTGGTACCCCATTATATGTTCTGGCTTCAGAAAAAGGCTTTCCCCCAAAGAGTAAGTAGATTAAAAGTGCCCGTAAGACTGCTGTAGCACATTACTTGAGTGCCTTCTGATTTTTCCTTTACTTGTCTCCAGTTGAATTTGGAAATTCATGACAACCATTTACATGTGTAAAGTGAATTAGAAAGATGGATTAAAAAGTGTTTACACCTTGATAACTTTAATTCTTGCATAAGACACTATATTCTTCCTTTCTTTTTCCTCTTCTATTTCTCAGTTCCCTTTTTTGTCCTGGTCCCTCACCCTGAAAATATTTATTTTACTCCCATATTCATTTGCTTTAGAGAAAGTTGTGTTTCTTTTCAGGTAAAAACCATCTTAGCTGTATATATTTGATGAGCTTAGTAACACCTTCTTCAAAGCCAAAAACATTTCACAGCCAACAGGAAAGGGTTTTGATTGTCTTCATGACAAATATTTAGGACTGTCTGCTCTGTATTACAAGTATAGCATCAGGTGCTATGACCAGAAAAAGAAAGAAAATCGATGAATAATGATCATGGTTTGCCAATAGGAGGGGAGAGTAAACAACAGAATAATTTAATTCTCACTATCAACTTGTCTTATTCAAAGCTTTCCTGGCTGAGGAAGGAAGGGCCTATGTGAGGTCTTTGTTATAGTGCAGGTAAAATGACATACTGGATTATTCACACCAGTGCTGAAAATTGATTTTATTTCTCCCGCTTGTTGAATTCCAAGCTAATGAGACTTGACTGTTATACAACGATAACTATTGTCACGTAGCTGTACAGTTACCAAAGCTAGACTCTTTTATAAAAAAAACCAAGCGGTACATTGTTCTTTAATATTTGACACATTTTTCTTTCTCTGCTCACTTTTCTTTAACCTCCCTCAATTATGTTCTCTGTCTTCATCAATACTATGCCAAACCAGTAAGAAGAATTTTCCCCATAAGATAAAAAAAAAAAAGTGAAGCATTAAATGTTGATGTTACAAATGTGAGACCAGTGTTTTCCTTCTGAAAGATTAGTGAGGATTAATCACTTTCTGTTTTAGATTGAATTAGGCTAATATAGCACAAGCCCCCTGTAGTATTTTCTGGTGTCTACGGATATTCTGTTTAAGTGCAAAAATTCACAATTGCTGGCAAAGCGACTGACAGTGACCTAGACATTTGGGATGCCCTAAGCAAAAGTTTCTTTGAGGCATTTTAGTCTTTTTTTAACGGAATCATCAGCTCTCCAGCTTGATTGTCAGTTTCTCTCTGTCTCATTCCAACTCAGTTCTCAACAGCAGTGGTACATTTTCTCTTTGCAGACCACAGCTATGAGGATCCCTTACTTTTGTCAGGCATAGCTTGCTGACTTTCTGCAGGAATGAGGTTTGACTAAATAAAGAATTCTGCACAGTATCATAAAGTCATCGACGGCCAGGACTTGTTTTGAGATTCTTCAGATACACATACCCTGTCTAGTACACAGGTCAGTAATGTGTAGTGAAGATGGGTGTCATGGCTGATAATCCTGGTAGATTCGGGGACCTTGCAGAGGGTTTTGATTGTCTTCATGACAAATATGCTCTATGGTCCTCTGTGATTTGAGGGTTAATCTTGGGGTTGTTGGACTCTTAAACCTTACAGGGCTACTCCAAGGTAATTAGGTATTTGACAAAAAAGGTTTTTTAAATTAATTTTTTTAATTCCAATATAGTTAATATACACTGTTATATTAGTTTCCAAGTGTGAAATATAGTAATTCAACAATTCTGTATATCAGTGCTCATCATGGTAAGTGTACTCTTAATCCCCATCACCCTATTTCACCCATCTCCCCACTCACCTCCCTTCTGGTAACCATCTCTACAGTTAAGAGTGTGTTTCTTGGTTTTCCTCTCTCTCCTTTTTTTTTTTTTTTCCTTTGCTTGTTTCTTAAATTCCACATATGAGTGAAATCATATGGTATTTGTCTTCCTCTTACTGGCTTATTTTACCCTCCATTATATTCTTTAGCCCCATGTTGTTGCATAATGGCAAGATTTCATTCTTCTTTATGGTTGAATAATATTCCACTATATATATATATATGTATATATATATATACACACATACACACACACACACATATACATATACACATATACATATTACATCTTTGTCCATTCATCTTTCGTTTTTTTAATTTTTAATTAATTAATTTATTTATTTTTAATTTGACAGAGAGATAGAGAGAGAGCACAAGTAGGCAGAGTGGCAGGCAGAGGGAGAGGGAGAAGCAGGCTCTCTGCTGAGCAGGGAGCCAGACGTGGGGCTCGATCCCAGGACCTCAGGATCATGACCAGAGCCGAAGGCAGCCGTTTAACCGACTGAGCCACCCAGGCGCCCCGTCCATTCATCTTTCGATGGACACTTGGGCTGCTCCCATAATTTGGCCATTGTAATAATGCTGCAATAAACATAGGGGTACATATATCCTTTTGAACTAGTGTTTTTGTATTTCTTGGGTAACTACCCAGTAGTGCAATTACTGGATCATAGCATAGTTCTATTTTTTGTTTTTTTTTGAGGAATCTCCATACTGTTTTCCATAGTGGCTGCACCAGTTTGCACTCCCATGAACAGTGCACGAGGGTTCCTATCTGCCCACATCCTCTCCAACACTTGTTGTTTCTTGTGTTTTTGATTTTAGCTATTCTGACAGGTGTGAGTGATATCTCATTGTGGTTTTGATTTGTATTTCCCTGATGATGAGTGATGTTGAGTATCTTTTCATGTGTCTGTTGACCATCTGGATGTCTTCTTTGGAGAAATGTCTGTTTATGTCTTCTGCCCATTTTTTAATTGGATTATTTGTTTTTTGGATGTTGAGTTGTGTCAGTTCTTTATATATTTTGGATACTAACCCTTTATCAGATATGTCATTTGAAAATATCTTCTCCTATTCTGTATGTTGCCTTTTCGTTTTGTTGATTGTTTCCTTCACTATGCAGAAGCTTTTTATTTTTTAAAGAATTTTTATTTATTTATTTATTTATTTATTTATTTATTTATTTATTTGAGAGAGAGAGACTGAGAGAGAGCATGAAAGGGGGGAGGGTCGGAGGGAGAAGCAGACTCCCTGCCGAGCAGGGAGCCCGATGCGGGACTCGATCCAGGGACTCCAGGATCATGACCTGAGCCGAAGGCAGTCGCTTAACCAACTGAGCCACCCAGGCACCCCAGAAGCTTTTTATTTTGATGAAGGCCCAATAATTGATTTTTGCTTTTGTTTACCTTACTTCAGGAGACATATCTAGAAAAAAGTGGCTAAGTCTGATGTCAGAGAAATTACTGCTTGTGCTTTCTTCTAGGATTTTGATAGTTTTAGGTCTCAATTTCAGGTCTTTAATCCATTTTGAGTTTATATTTGTGTATGGTATAAGAAAATGGTCTAGTATCTTTCTTTTGCATGTAGCTGTCCACTTCTCCCAACACCATTTGTTGAAGAGACTGTCACAAAACTCTTGAAGCAAACTTTCAAGATCACCTAGTTCAACCCCATTATAGTAAAGATGAGGTTATTAAGAGCTAGGGTGCCTGCTTTCTTGGTGTTGCTTAGGTCAATAATTCAATCTTTCTTTCTCTTTGTATCTTTCTTGTTCTTTCATCAATTCATTCACCCCATAAATATGTTTTGAATGCCTGCTCTGTGTTGATCACTAATGTGTTAAAGAAATGAAGAAGATCGGGACCCCTTGGTGGCTCAGTCAGTTAAGTGTCTGCCTTCTGTTCAGGTCATGATTCCAGGGTCCTGGGATCAAGTCCAGCATCAGGCTCCTTGCTCAGCAGGGAGCCTGCTTCTCCCTCTCCCTCTGCCTGCTGCTCCCCCTGCTTGTGTTCGCTCTCTCTCTCTCTGTCAAATAAATAAATAAAGTCTTTAAAAAAAAGAAATGTAGGGGCACCTGGGTGGCTCAATCGTTAAGCATCTGCCTTCGGCTCAGGTCATGACCCCAGGGTCCTGGAATTGAGCCCCACATTGGCTCCCTGCTTGGCGGGAAGCCTGCTTCTCCCTCTCCCACTCCCCCTGCTTCTCCCTCTCCCACTCCCCCTGCTTGTGTTCCCTCTCTCGCTGTGTCTTTCTCTGTCAAATAAATAAACAAAATCTTTAAAAAAAAAAAAGGAAGGATAATTTTTCTACAATACCAAGAATCTAAAAAAAGGGGAATTAGAGAGAAACAATTTAGTTATTATAATTTTATAGTGCTTTAAAATTTTCTAAATATTTTTGGGGTGCCTGGGTGGCTCAGTAAGTTAAGTGTCTGACTCTCGATTTCAGCTCAAGTCATGATCTCAGGGTTATGGGATTGAGCCCCTCATCGGGCTCCGCACTCAGTGCAGAGTCTTGTCCTTCTCCCTCTGCTCCTCCCACGACTCACACGTGTGCTCTCTCATTCTCTCAAATAAATAAATAAAATATTAAAAAAAATTTTTCTAAGTATTTTTGCACAGCTTATTCAATTTAACCATGAGAAACAAGTTTTGGTTATGAGCACTAAACTTTTACTATTTCTTTAGAGACTTCTCTGAATGACAGATCCATGTCAGTAAGCATCCTTCTGTGTAAGAATGACCTAAGAACAATCATTGTATTTCAAATAACATTTGAAACCATGTAAGATCAATAGAATGGAGTACATGTTTCTTTTCTTGTACCAACCAGACTTGTAAATACTGAGGCAATGTGAGCTAATCCTCCCGATATCAGTTGAGCATGGATGGCTGAAATACTTTAATTGTCAGGGATTTATTTCTGAGAGTGGTCTTTCTGTCTCCAAGGCATTTACTGCAATGCAAATCACCCAAATAGGCAAATAATGGCTGATCATACCTGTAAGTAAGGCCAGCTTTACTCCTGGGTACTTTGAATATTAAAAAAAATAAATTAAAATAAATAAATAAATAAATAAATACTCAGTCTACTCACTGCCCAAAATGAATTCTCTGCCTAGCCTTGGAATCTCAGGACTAAAGCTTTTAGGGTGTCAGGGAGTGAATCATGATATGCAACTCATTGCCCATAAGCAGTGATTAGATGATATAATTATAACCCACTTGGAGATGTTCTATGGCAGTGACTACAGCCAATGGTGAATGTTACTGAGGATTAACTCCCCAATTACTTGGGCAGAGGAGCTTGACCAGGAGAAGGGGCTAAAGGTACAATGTGTTTGCTGATGTCCCAGATTCCTTTTACTGTGTTTTGAAGGAGCTTACAATTTAATAGGGAGATAAGTACTTTAATGTATGGAGTGTTTTTGCTAAAGGAGGGTCACTTTTCATAGCTGATGGGTTGAGAAGAAGATGATTGAAACTTTCTGAAGCATCAGATCTAATCTTAGTCCCAAAGGATGCATGAGAGTTGGCCAGGTGAAAAATGAAGGCAAGGGCATTCTAAGCAGAGGAAACAATGGGAGCAAAATCACGGAGGCACAAAATGGGAAGGTGGTTGTAGGGGACTATAATTTGGAGTTAATAAAGTGGGAAATACAAGGCAAGGAGTACTAGATGAAGCTAGAGAGGCGATATATTATCACGAAGAACCCATAGCAATAGACCTAGCTAATGATGGCCTGAATTGCGATTGTGGAAATAAGAATAGAGATCACTTCTGCCTATGGAGACCATGATCTCTTATTAGCAGTGGTTGTCAGAAGTTCAGCTGGGAAAAAATGTAGGAGATCAGAATATGCCACCCCCAATTATGCCACTTTGGCGTAAGATTATTTTGAGCTATAGACAATTGAGAAACAGCAGATGCCAAGAAAGCTCTCTGCCCTCCCTTTCCATTTGCCTAAAAGCAGAACCTTAATTTCCATTTGTAATGGGGTCTCCCACTCCCATACCAGGAAAGGAAAGGAAACTCTTAGATTCTTAATCACCAGAGACAATCTAGACTCTTAGTAGCCAGAGAAACACTGAGAGTCATCTACATAACAAACAGGAAAATAATCCTATTTACCCTCCCACAGTTTGCTGCTCCTAAAAGCCTAAACCCTTTTTCCTTTGTCTTGTCACTTCTCTACAGATTTATTGGTCTTTGTTAAGATGCATATAAGCCTCAAGATCTAACCACCCCTTTGAGCTACTCATCATCAAGATTCTCCCACATTCATGAGCATTGCATACGTTAATAAACCATTTTTCTCTTGTTAATCTGTCTTTGGTTAGTTAACTTCCAGTTCCCCAGCCAGAGAACCTAGGAGAGGGTAGAGGAGGGTTTTTTTTGTTTGTTTTTTCCTTTATAAAGGCAATGTCTTCCGAATAGCTCTTCTTATTTGTTTTAAACTTCAAATTTAGCCAACTTCAGAAAGAACAAAGCCAGAGCAGTTCATTTGAAAATCTACACTGGAAATCAGTGCATCCTTTTTACCTAACCCAAGACTAACAGCTAAAGGAATATTCATGATGGGCCATTGAGTCATCCCGCCCAGACTCTGTGTGGCACATGTCTGGAAGGAAAGCCCCAACGTGAATGATGCTTTCTGCAGCTGTAATGCAACTGCCCCTCTTTGGAACCGAATTGACTTGGACATGAGAAGAAACAAATTTAAGCACAGAGTTTCTAGGAATTGGACTTCCTTCAAAGCTTCAAAATTCACCCCTTAAAAACACTAACCAGTGGATAGAGACATGAAATTATTTTATATACTCTGTCTAGTGAGCTCAATTTCCTCAGTAAAATGATGCTATTGTCTAAGCTAATCTCCAGGACCTTTTGTTTAGAAGAGTCTGTGCTGATGGGGATTGATGTGTTTCCTATTGTTCGCAGTCATAAGAGTTATCATTCAAATGAAAGTAAAGCACAACTAACCCTTCTCCACTTCCCCACCCCAAAAAGGTTTCAACCTTTTTATAGAGAATTTCTTTAAAAATACAAAAGATGGTATATATATTTTTAATTGAGATATAATTGATATATAACATTATATTAGTTTCAGATGTACAACATAGTGATATGGTATTTGTATATATTGTGAAATCACCACCACAATAAGTCTAGTTAACATTTATCGCCAGTTACACTTTTTGTGTGTGATGAGAACTTCTAAGATTTACTCTGTTAGCAAATTTTTTAATTAAATATTTTCTTTATTAGATTTCATTTTCCAGCTGTTTTAACTTAATAGAATTTTTTTTTCCTTAATTTCAGACTATATCATGCCTTTTGGCTAAATGATGGTTATCTTTCCAGCCCAATGGCCTTTTTCTGTCAATGGCAACTAAATCCACAAAGGCGATTTGCTTTCTAACTATTTGAGGTTCTTGTTTTCCCATTGCACATCAGAAATTTTGCTCAAGTCCACAAAATTTTGTTAGGAAAATTTGATTCGGTAAGACAGGATCCAAAATCTCCAAATTAAAATGCAGACATCTTAGGGGCATGCCAGCTACAAGGTGTTTTATTGTGTAATTACTGTAGGACTTTATACATATTGAAAAGCTAAAAACCAGATCTTTTGGTCTGTTCCGTTTTGTTTTCTTAAAGTGTATTTTTTGGGTTCATGTCTCTTTTTGTTCTGATGTGTGACTACATAATTTTTGTATGGGATTTTATTTTAATTTATTTTTTTGTGTTTCAAGTTTTTATTCAAATTCTAGTTAATATGTAGTGTAATATTAGTTTCAGGAGTAGAATTTAGTGATTCATCACTTCCATATAACACCCAGTGCTCATCACAAGTACCCTCCTTAATACCCATCTCCCATTTAGCACTTCCCCCAACTCAGCTCCCCTCCAGCAACCCTCAGTTTGTTCTCCATAGTTAAGAGTCTCTTTTATGGTTTTCCTCTCCCTCTCTCTCTTCCCCCCTGCTGTGTTCATCTGTTTTGTTTCTTAAATTCCACATATGAGTGAAATCATATGGTATATCTTTCTCTGACTGACTTATTTCGCTTAACATAATACACTCTAGCTCCATCTACATCATTGCAAATGACAAGATTTCATTCTTTCTGATGGCTGAGTAATATTCCCCGATCAAGGAGCCTCATGCAGGGACTTGATCCCAGGACCCTGGGATCATGACCTGAGCCGAAGGCAGATGCTTAATCGACTGGAGCCACGCAGGTGCCCCTTCTTCCCATTTCTTAACTGGTTTATTTGGTTTTTGGGTGTTGAGTTTGATAAGTTCTTTATATATTTTGGATACTAACCCTTTATCAGATACATCATTTACAAAAATGTCCTCGCATTCTGTAGGCTGCCTTTTAGTTTTGTTGATTGTTTCCTTCACTGTGCAGAAGCTTTTTATCTTGATGAGGTCCCAGTAGTTCATTTTTGCTTTTGTTTCCCTTGTCTCCGGTGACAGGTCTAGTAAGTTGCTACAGCTGAGGTCGAAGAGGTTGCTGCCTGTGTTCTCCTCTAGGATTTTGATGGTTTCCTGTCCCACATTTAGGTCTTCCATCCATTTTGAATTTATTTTTGTGTATGGTGTAAGAAAGTGGTCCAGTTTCATTCTTCTGCACATTGCAATCCAGTTTTCCCAACGCCATTTGTTGAAGAGACTTATCTTTTTTCCATTGAATATTCTTTCCTGCTTTGTCGAAGATTAGTTGGCCATTGTTAGCAAATTTCATATATGCAGTACAGTATTAGTGATAGTCACCATGTTGTACATTACATCCCAGGACTTACTTATTTTATAACTGGAAGCAAAATGTTATCTTAAGACCATTGCACCTGCTTTGAAAATGCAGCTGTAGGCTATGTAGCCATGAAAGAAATATGTGAAAGATACCTGAGTTGGCCGTTCCAGGTGTAAGAGGCTGACTTGCCTGAGACCTACGGCTGTAAACCTTGTTCTGGCGCAGGGGTTTTCTGCTTACAATTATGTTGTTTAGAGACTAGAGATCTTTATTAATTAGAAGTAGAAAACTGCATGAAGGGTTTCTGTTTAAGGTGGGCACTTTGCATAGAGTTTGACCTTGTTGTACAATATTACTCTTCGCCTTGTTCCTCAGCTAATGGCTCTCCTTTGGACGAGGAGGGCAGTCCTGTCTCTCTCAGAACTATTGTCTGAAGAGCAGCATCAAAGACTGGCTGTCTTCTGGGTCATTTTGGTTTCTTGTCAGGTCATGCCTTTGAATGATTTCTTCAAACAAGGAGAAATTCTCCTCTTAATGTTCCATTTCAATTTTTTCTCATTGTCCTCTTCAAAGTGACAAATGTTCCTTTGGCTCAGTTTTACTTTATACTGCTGACAGGATGAACAACACGCGGGCATTTGACTTGGTGCTCAGGCTGCTCCCCACCCCCTGTCAATCCGAGGGACATTCATCTTTGCTCCCACTACTTCCCAGAGTGATAGTGGGCTAGGTGACATTTTAAAATCAGCTCACTTTGATTTATGAATGGGCTTTATTCTTTCATCTCTAATAAATGCATTAATGCCATTTTCCTGTCACAGTTCTGGCTAGCCCTTGTATTCATTGGTATGCAATTTTCCTAGATTGTGTGTGGGTAACAGTGGGAGAAGGGAGGAGGATATATGTGGTTATTATGTGGAAATAAAATGATAAGGCTTCCGTAGGCAATAGCAAATATCTGTGATCATTAAGTTAAGAATCACATTAAAGTTGAGCCATGGAGTAACTCTGAGACTATATGAAGATAAAGAAAGAGCAATTTTCATTATGGCTCTCCATTCATTACGAGATAAGTACATTTCTCAATTGCTTAGGAGGCCCTAAAGGATCTTGTCCCACGTTACACTGTCTCCTATTCCTGTCTTCTTTTTCCCTTCACTCCAGCCACACTGGCCTTGTGGCTCCTTGGACATGTCGGGTACACTCTGCCTTAGGGCCTGTGCATTGGCTGTTCCTACTGCTGGAATTTTCTTTGCTCACATATCTGTCTGCCTAACTTTGTCATTTCCTTCAGATCTTTGCTCAAATGTCCCTTTCTCAATGACACTCTCCCTGCCTACCCTATCCAAATGGCCAGCCTGTTTCCTACCTCTCATTTCCAATATTATTTACTCTGCTCTACTTTTTTCTTTTCTCATAGCACTTATCTCTTGTGAAATATTAAACAATTCATTTACTGATATTTTTGCCTGTCTCTCCTGGGAAGGGGTGAGAGGGGGAGAAACAGGGTTCTTGGCCTGTTTTATTCACTGATACATCCCAGGTGACTCAAACAGTGCCTGGGATATAGTGGGCCCTCAGGAAATATTTGTTGAATAAAGGAACCATAGGAGCCTGTGATGTCTTTACTGTCAGCAGTCCCTGTGTGGCCTCCCGCGTCTTACCCAAATTTGTTCTGGTTTAACTTGAAATGACTTATTTAATGTCAGCATTTCCCTATAGATGACAGACTCCCTTAGCACAGGACCATATCTCTTTCATTTTATTTTTTTGTATCCCCAACACTTGCATAATACCATGAAAACAATACATACTTAGCTATATGAAAAAATATAACATGGATGATGATGAATTGTGATGACATTTGTTATCTATTTCCTCGATAAGTGATTTATTTCACAACTTCATTTAGTCTTAAGTTAGATGTTATGACCACAACTCAGGGTAATTTGCACTGTCCTTCCCAGGTCATTAGATATATATTAATGTGCCCTAGACCAGATATCTAGAAAAGCTAGCACCTCACTTACACCTTAAAATGACCCAAAGAAAATAATCTTTAACATGTACATGGAAAATTGTTTAACAAGTTAGTTAATTTGCATATAATACATTTTTTCCAGATAAAATTTCCCAGGAAATACTGAAAGATTAAATCGAATCTTCCTCACCTTCTAATCTAAAGTAGCTCTTGGTGACACGCTGGAGCATTGCCGTTTTGCTTCCTTAACACACTTGCTCTCACTGTGTTACACTTTCTTGTTAGTTTGTCTCTTCACTGTAATGGTAAGCTTCATGAGAGGATGTGTTCATTTTCTAGGTCTGTGGAAGTAAGTGATCACAAACATGGTGGCTTAAAACAAGAGAAATGTATTATCTTGCAGGACTGGAGGCCAGAGTCTGAAATCAAGGTGTTGGCAGTGCTGAGTTCCCTCTGAAAGCTCTGGGGGACAGTCCTTCCTTGCCTCTTCCAGTGTCTGGAATGATATAAGAAAAAGAAAGGGCATAAAATGCAGTGGACCCTTCGACTTCTGGCAGATATGAAATAAAATAACAGTTTGTTCAGATCCTATAGGAACAGGGAGAAGATACTTTTGAGTGTATCAAAGGGCAAAGTCCTTTAGAGCAAAGCCAACTCAGTCTTTGAAATTTGAACCCCTCAACTCACCTCTCATCTCCCTATTGCATTCGTTCTCAAGGAGGAGAACCACCAAGGAAAGAAAAAGATGGTCAGGTGCCAGTGGTGGACTTGTACTGGGAGGGAGTTCATAACTGCATGTATTAAATGGCGTACAAAGAGAAAAGGGGGAGAGGCATCCATAGGGCATCGGGTTCTGGGTTGCCCTTTCTGTAGCTGCCACTCCGTCTCAGCTTTTATCAGGCACAGTTAGGTCAGCTGGACGCGGAATGTGGTTTCATTCCCAGGGGACTTCCCCTCTAGTTATAAGACCAACATGAGTGAAAGAACATCGAATGCTGTTAGTCAGCAGATGCGCAGCATTGTGTGGCAGAGCCTGAATGCAGAATTGAGAGAAAAGATTATAAGAGGGCAGTAACTTCAGAAAACGTAGGGCTTTAGCTGGTTCTGAAAAAAAATGGTTACAGCATAGCTATGTGGAGGCTTTCCTGAGGAGGGAAGATGGTGAGATAAGAGGAGGAGGCTGGGGTGTGCCCGGTGCACGGATGATGTGCACGGCTCACGTGTAGTCTGCAGGAGACAGGGGAGTCCAGACAGGGCGGAAGTTGGAGCGTGTCATGGGCAATCAGGGGAGCTATGTGAGGTGAAGAGAAAGGACAGCAGCTTCATTTTAAAAATCGGCTTGCTTTCTCGTTGGAGATGATTAGAACTCATTTTGGCCTCTGCTCATTCCTTTACCTCTTAATGTGGTCTCTCTGACAGTGGGCGGTTGAGAAAAAAAAAAAAGAAATGTCTTCACTTGTCCTAACCAGATGAGTTCTACTATTTTGCTTTTTTTTTTTTTTAAGCTATGATCTTTGAGCAATCTTTATCTGTTAACTTTTCAGCATTTTGCCCTCTAAATAGTACCATAGGTCACAGTCTGCTTTTTATCTTACAAATTTTTCCATTTCTCTTGTGATTTTTTTTCCTCTCTTAAATGTCCATTTTATTAAATGCAGTCATGTAGAAATTCCTGTTTCTTGTCATATTAGATTTAGTTCCTTAAAACGATTTGGCCACAACCTATTCCAGTTCTGGAAGTTTTTCTAAGGCTTTAATGTTCTCGAGGATAGAGTTCACTGTCGCCTGTTGCCTACCCTGTAGCATTACACTTGAAATGAATGACAACTCTTTACATATTTCCAGATCCTCAGACATCATTGGCATGAGTTTCATGGCAATTCTCTTCATATAGTGCCTTGGAAGCTGAGGTTTTCAATGCTCTATTAATTATTTAAGCACTGGAGCTCAAGAATCATTCAAATGGATACTCAGAACAAGTGCTGAATCTTTGGATTCATGTGTTATTTTAGCCTCCTGACACTTTCAAAACAGTCTGAAGTGCAAATGCTCTAAGAATCATGAAAATCAGGGTAAAAGTACAAGGGCCAATTAAAAAATTAATGGGAGATGATTGCATCTGGAATTTAGACTAAGATTCATGTTAACATTGAGTGCAAAATAGCAAGCCAAACCAAAATATGACAAAATAAAAAATAGAGCTCTCATCTGATAAAAGGAAAAACAGACAAAAAAAAAAAAACAAAAAAAACCTCTTTAATCAGGAGAGATGGATTTTTGTTCTGGCACTAATTTATTGTCTGAGTCAAGGAATATTGACCATTTTGGGTGATATTTCAATGGTTTCTTTCTTTTTTTTTTTTTCTAAAGAGTTTATTTATTCATGAGAGAGAGAGAGAAAGAATCAGAGGGAGAAGCAGGCTCCCAAGGAGCAGGGAGCCCGATGCGGGACTCGATCCCAGGACCCTGGGATCATGACCTGAGCCAAAGGCAGACGCTCAACTGTCTGAGCCACCCAGGCGCCCTATTTCAATGGTTTCTTAAAAGATGCAGAAAGGGGCGCCTGGGTGGCTCAGTCGGTTAAGCAACTGCCTTCGGCTCAGGTCATGATCCTGGAGTTCCGGGATCGAGTCCCGCATTGGGCTCCCCTGCTCGGCGGGGAGCCTGCTTCTCCCTCTGACCCTCCCCCCTTTCATGAGCTCTCTCTCTCTCATTCTGTCTCAAATAAATAAATAAAATCTTAAAAATAAAATAAAATAAAAGATGCAGAAATACTCTTCATTTGACCATTTATTATGTTACAGATCAAGAAAAACCAAGGATATGTTATTAAATTCCATGTTGAATGTTTTTTAATTAAAAGAGAAGGGGACTAACATTTAATAAGAGTTATGGCAGACAGTGTTAATTACTTGTCAAATGTCAATTCTCCCTTTTCTTGTAAAAGAATCAAGTGCATTGTGACCAGTGGAAAACTAGATTTTTCCTGCCTACTTAGTGTCAGGTATGGTCTTGTGACTCAGTTCTGGCCAATGAGATGAAAGTGAAAGTTCCTTCCGGGAAGGTTCCCCAGAAGGGAGGGGTGAATTCTTCCTTCATTGTGCCCAACAGCAATCTTGACCAGGAGGTAACTTTGAAGTTTGAAAATAGGAGGCGTCTGGACCCCTGAAGACTTCTGGAGGTGTCAAAGCAGTCCTGGACTGCCTACCCTGGGACTTCCTTTCTGTAGGAGAATGAACCTTGTGTGCTTAGTGCACTAGAGTTGGGTCACTTTTGCTAGTAGCCAAATTAAATTACTCACTGATATGCACAGCCATGTGGTGTCCGTTGCTTCTCCAGTGGTATGTCCAAATTTACTCAACTCTTCTCTGAATCATATATTACTGACTTACAGCGTTTGTGGACCTGGCTAAGGTCCTAAGACTATTTAGGGGACTTAGAATTTGAACTCCATTCTTGTCTGCATGCATTCAAGCACTGATGTTTCCAATACAGTTGTGATGGATCTGAAGGCTTGCTACAGGGGCTGAGCTTAGAAGAGCTGGTCTCTCTCTGAAGCTTTCCTTTTTGAATCTCAACTGGCATAGTGTTTCTCGGCATGCTAAGAGAAAGCATGGAAAGAGCTTTGCCCATGTATAATAAAGGCAGACTTCAGATCCTCTGGAACCCATGTGTTGGGAGTATGATAATCAAAAGAGAAACTCTCCAAAGAAAGAGGAAATGGAGGAGCCCATGCATTAGCACTTGCTCTTAAGCTCTACAATAGGCCCTGGAGATTCTATATTTTATTTTGCTAAGTGAGGTGGTAGTGCTTAGCTCTGCCCTTCATCTTTACCTCTAAGAAAACTGTATCACCTGGCAGACTGATTTGTAGAAAGACATGAGGAAAGAAGAGGGATGGTGGCTAAAAAGCTAACGGAGAACGGCTGTCTAAAGTGCATGGCACGCAAGAATCAGGGTCAATACCCTTCTTCCCACCCGCCCTCATTCCCCCGTGGTTTCCTGACCACAGGCCTCAGCAGCACTTGCCAACCTACTGCAAAATCCTCTAACTGGCCTCCCTCTGCTGGCCTCTGGCCCACTCCAGGCATTTGTGGGCGCCTGCATGGGAGTCCCTTTTCCAACATAAATAGGAATCTGTTGTTCCCTTTCCTTACAAATTTCTGATAAGTCCCATTGCCTTCAGGGTGGAGCCCAAACTCCCTGTCCTGTGATCTCGCCCCTTCATTCTCCAGTTTTGTCTTCCATCGCTTCATCCCTATATTCTAATGTTCACCACCGACCCCCCACAGGTCACATTGAGCTTCCCCTTCTGCAACATTGTCTTTTACACCCAGCCAGTTTCAGGCAAACCAGTTCTGACAATATCCCATTAGCACCAGGCTATTTTTGGATTTAACTTACATTGCTCATTTATCATGTGTCTGAGTCCCACATCCCAAAGGTCTTCCTTTGCTATAAAGGTGCCAGTGTTACCTTTAATGCCCCCTTTCCTCCCGTTTTCTCTAGTGATTGTAACAGAGGGCTGTAGCTTCTCATAGTGGCAGTTTATTTCTCTTGACATTGGGTAATATTTGCAATATAAGGGTGCCCCTGAACAACCTTGAGGCGCTGCTCCCTGTTCATTTTTTTCCCAGCTGAGTTGGCGGTATTGCTTTTTTGTTATTCTCCAAAGACTTTGTTTCCTCGGTTTATAGACAACATACATTTGTCCCTTTTTTTTCCAAGCATTTCAACTCCATTATTTATTACCGCCTCCCCAGAAATGATTCATTAACTCTCTAATCCTAGCAATGCCAGCAACTGAAGACTGCTCTAAGTTTAACCTGTTTGTTGGACGGAGAGGAAGTATGAATTTTGAGGGCATTCAGGTGCCCTATTGTCCACCTATGCCCTCTAATTTAGGAGAGCTTAATCTTTTTCCTCTTAGATGTCACAGCTTTCTGGGGTTATTTTAAATATTTGTTGAAAGAGAGTGAGCCCAGAGTACTCATCTCCACTCGATGCTTCTCTAACGCTCCTCTATGCTGATAATTTCCAAATCTGTCTCCCTGACATCAGTATCAAGCTCCAGATGCCTATCTTACAATCTGTTGGGCACTTCCACCAAGATACCCTGCTGGGACTTAAAATTTAATGTCTAAAAACAAACTCTCAACATCCCATATAACAAATGACCTATCCTCCAGAGGGATGTAGACCCATCAATGGTGCCATCTTGGTCATAATTATCCAGGCAATTTCATCAGCCTCTTTCCTGTTCAGAAACTACTTACAGAGTGGACATTAAAACTCATAAACTTGACATTCAAAGCGCTCTTCAGATTAACCCTGATATCTTTCCAACTTCATGCCCCACTATTTCCCCCTATGAATCCTTCACTGTGGTCAGGCATGTATTTACTACTACAGGGAATATGTCTTCACCGTATTTGTTTAAGTATACTTCTGCAGAAATGTCCTCCTTACTCTAATCGGAATGAAGTCGGGGAAGGTTTTGCCCCTTCCACCACAGAATTATCCTGACTCCCTGAATGATTTTGTCTTGACTCCTTTATATTTTGAGTGTGTACCATTTCTTTAGTACATATTATATATATTATAGAGGATTTAATGTGACTTGGAAAAGTTAACACAATGTAAGACTAATGATGAGAATGAAACTCTTTATAAAGAGCAGGAAGAGATGTTAACAGATAATCTGAGATGAAATATTTGCTGTAATGGGTCACAAATGTGGCTGACTTCCGAAGCAGCTGAGCCAAACTGCAAGCACATTGAGTTATATTATACTTCTTTTATGGTTTAATTTTAGAAAAAGAAAGCACACGAAAAAGTTCCACAGAAAGCAACATTTTTCAGGAACGAAACCTCACGATACATTTACACTGTGAGTCTTTTTTTCATAGGTATATCTGGTTCACAGGGAAAAACAGACAAAGGTGCTTCCTCATGAAATCCTCCACTATCAACCCTTTATAAAGAAGATAGTGTGAAATTGAAGAGCTGAGATAGTGTGGTTTTGGAACTGCACTTTCTGTTGATAGAGAGCTTGGGGAACCTAAAAGAATAGGTAGTTTACTTGTCCACTTGACTCTGGCATATTGGATATAAGGGAGCTTTTGGACTGCAATTGATTTCTCTGACAAGTGCTTGTTCTGCATGAAGTCTATGTTGCTGATAAAAGTGCAAACCATATGCTTAGGGACCAGATGCACAGAAGGCACAGTTGTCATTCTGTTGTGAAAATTTAGAAGAGAGTTGTCTTCCACCCAGACAGTCAGCCTACTTTATCTCAGATGACCAGAAATGGAGCCAACTTCCCTTCCCCTTCAAATAAAAAACAAAAAACCTGTATTAGAACATGAGATTGTACCTATAAAACTGTTACAGTAATTTTACATATAAGTGAGTCTATGGAGAAAGTCTAGAAACAGAAAAAATTAATTTTTTAAAATTAAGTTTTATTAAAATGGTAGAGTTCTGGGGTCAATGATTTCTGGTCTTAAAATTTGCTTGGTTGTTAAAAAACAGACTCTTAGCTCTAGAGAACAAACGGATGGTTACCAGAGGGGAAGTGGGTGGAGGGATGGGTGAAATAGGTGAAGGAGATTAAGAGGACATTTATCATGATGAGCACTGAATAAGTATAGAATTGTTGACTCACTATATTGTACACCCGAAACTAATATAACACTGTATGTTAACTCTACTGGAATTAAAATTTTTAAAAAGACAAAAAAATTTGCTTGGTTGTTAAGATAAATCTTAACAATGAGTAAAAATGTGAAAAAAGCTTTCCAAAAAAAAGAAAAGAAAAAAGAAGATGAAAAGAAAAAAGCTTTCCATCTTCTCCAGCTAAGTTAGTTAGGTAAGACCCAGAGTCAGCTTTAATGTGTTTAACAAAAAATGCTTCTAGCAACAGCTTATATTTGACACTCCCAACTCTCTGCCTCCAGTGGAAAGACTAACCCAAGGCAAATGAAATGAACCGAGTTTGTCCTCTTCCCTCCTTGTCCTCTAAATAACATGCTTTCCCTGGTTAAGGCCCTAATACTCTTGAAGGATCTGATGCTAGTTCCCGGAGGATCCTTTCTTCTCTCTACCCCAGGGCTCACAGGGGCATAGACAATGTTTTCTGGCATTATTTAATTAGCAACAACAATATTTAATCCCCTAATACTTTTATCTGATGTCTTAGAATTTACCTCTGTGCTTTGTTCTTTTTACCTCTGGAGATATTACTATGTTGGACAGGACATGACAGGGCAGAGGAAACACAGTGATACAGCACGTCCTACAATTCGTTGCAAAGCTGATGAATATCCATTACTGAGGAGTTAAGATAAAGTGATTCTGAGGCTTTGCTTTCAGGTGATTTAACAATTCTAGGAGAGATCTATGAGAACGTAAAAGATTGGATACTTCATTATTTTGCTCATACAACTTTTGTCTTCATTTTGTTTGGGTATTAACTCCACATTATTGGGAAAGGATCTTGTAGATCTCTCAGTTCTCTCCCCTTCCTCTGGCTACCCTGACTCTCTCTGTTTGGGGGAGAGTCTAGTCATTACTGTGTCTTATGGTTTCCTCTGGAACATTCTACCCCTAGGTACCCAGACATCCATGAAGGTTTTCGTTCACCTTCTAAGTGCCAGTGATAACATCACCTCAGAGACACTTCCTATAGTAATCTAATATAAAATACCCTTTACTTTTGTATGCCCTATCCAATTACCCTATTTTATTTTCTCCATATCTAAGAACATGCATTATTGCTTGCTTCCCAATGTCTTTCTCCAATCTCCCACTAGAATGGACGATTTTCTATCTTGTTCATTGCTGATTTCCAGCTCTTATAACAGTGCCTGGTACACAAAAGGTGCTCAATAAATATTTATTGAGTGACTGAGTGACTGCATGAATATAGGAGACTCACCTTAGTGGGGGCAGCTCTCTGATAAGGGAAGTCCTGACCTGGCAGACAATGGAACAGTGCATTTTCACAAGATAAAGAATAAAGAGGTAATTGGGGTAGAGTGCAGGGACCCCTGAAAAGGTGCTTTCTGAGCATATGAACAGATGTAGAAGAAGAGAGAGATAATTTTATTTAGAATGTGAAATAACTTACAGAATGAAAATGAGAATACCAACCTACCTGGTCTTATAGATATCTTTTGAAAAATTTCTCTCTTTAGTCTTGTCCAGGCCCTTCCATAAATATTCCTTGAATGAATAAATTAACAAAAGAAATGTAAGAGGCACAAAGCATAGACTTTGGCACTCTTTCTGAAGGAGGTAGGCAGCCTGACCTCAAACACAGTTACAGCGTTGGTCTTCAGCATTTCGTTCTATTCAGAACTTGCATGGCAGGGCCCAATTTTGGCTACCCCTTCTAGACACTGTCCCAGTTCTTTTCTGATCCTTTTTTAAATACTTTTCTCCATTCAACAGCTTACGACCTGTTTGAGCCAATGTGGAGATCAACTTTTTGGGAGGGTGGCAATGTGTAATTGTTAGCATTTCTTGAATCATACTGTCAAGAACTGTGAATGGTCTAAGGTTTTTATCCTACTTATCCTACTTGCCTATTTCTGTTTCCTGGCTAAATTCTGCCAGAGTAGAAGATATGAGACTCCTGGATTAGAGATAAAAAAAACTTTATCTCTCACAGCAAAAGCAGGAGCCAGAGACTGGTGCCCCAGAGTTGCACAAGGGGGTGGCCCAAGTGGACCTAGATGGAAGCTTTGGCCCTGCAGTGGGTTGCATTATAGGAAAGGAACATTGAATTTGGGGAATCTGCCACTTTCATAGTAAGTGGAAGCAAGCCTGCTCTTTGTCTTGGGTAGTTGTCACTTCTTCTCTTACAGTTGAAAACTCAACCCTGAAAAAATGGCTTGGATAAACAGTGGTCAGAACCTTGCATTCTTGGGGCATCCAGCAAGGAATTACGGGGGAGCTCAGGGCCAATAGTGGATTGCTTCTCCCAACAAGTACTACATGAGATGTGAAGAGAAGTGAGTTTTGATAGACACACATGGCAAAGAGAAGATGGAATGGTTGATTAAGTAACACAGTAAAGGCTGATAAATGTTTAAAATTCTTTCTTAACACCCGAGAAGGAAGATATTTGAACATTTGGAACCTTGTAATTCTAAATGGTATATTCTATACTCAGATTCATAGTGAGAAAATTTTCCTTTAGCAGAGTTTCAAAAACTATGATTCCTGAAAATATGATTCCTAAGTTCAGATCATGGCATTTTCCTCCTTCCTTCACCCCTAGCCCCTGGCAATCACTAATCTTTTTACTGCTTCCACAGTTTTGCTTTTTCCAGATGTCATCTAGTTGTAATTATACAGTATGTAGCCTTTTCAGATTGGCTTCTTTCACTTAGTAATATATATTTAAGTTTCTTCCATGTCCTTTCAAGGCTTGATAACTTTTTTTTTTTTTTAAAGCACTGAATAGTATTCCATTGTCTGGATGTACCATCATTTATTTTTCCATTCATCTACTGAAAGACATCTTGGTTGCTTCCAGTTTTTGGCAATAATGAATCAAGCTGCTATAAACATCCATAGGCAGGTTTTTGTGTGGGCATGTTTCAATTAATTTGAGTGAATACCAAAAAACATGATTACTGGATTGAATGGTAAGAGTATGTTAGTTTTGTAAGAAACTGCCAAAATGTCTTCCCAAGTGGCTGCACCATTTTGCACTCCCACAGGCAATGAATGAGAGTTCCGGTTGCTCCACATCCTCACCAGCACTTCCTGTTCCAGACTTGGCCGTTTTAATAGGTGTGGGTTGGTATCTCACTGGTTTTTAAATTTGCATTTCCCTGATGAAATACAAGGTGGAACGTGGTTTCATATGCTTATTTACTATATATTGTCTTTGGTGAAGTGTCTGGCCTTTTTGCCCAGTTGTAAATTGGGTTGTTAGTTTTCTTATTGTTGAGTTTTAAGAGTTCCTTGTATATTTTGGACAACAGTCCTTTAGAAGAGGCTTTTTATTTAAAAAATGTTTGCTTTATTATTGATCTTTTCTTCTGCATTGTGTATTCTATTGGTTAATTATGATTGAACAACCACAACTCAACAATGTCAGCTGCAATGTAAAAGCTGAGTTTGCCAAATTTAGAAATTTGCATGAGAGGGTGTAGGTGTGGCAGAAAAGTAGGGTGACACAGGGAGGATGAAACAACATAGCCTTTTAAAAAATGTCATGTTAAAATAAAATTGCCTCTCTAATGAAGCAAATGACACAGTCTTTGTGTGTGTGTATGATGTTGGAAAACCACAGTTTTCTGTACTGATTTAGACTGGGATCTTTTAAAATCTTACTAAGGTATTCCCAAGACACTTCAACAAGGGAATTTTTGCAAAGCAGTTTTTTGATCAATTTGCAAGATTAGTTTTGCCTGAGCTTAACTAGGTCATGCTTTCTATTCTCTTCTATCTCAGCAGAAACATACTTTATCAAAGGCCAGACAGACCAAATGTGGGATGTGCTTTTTAAAAAAGGTGGGTTTGGAATGTTAACAAATTAGTTTTATCATTTTAAATAGTTTCAAATTTAAATACCAAAGCGCTTGAGTGATAGGGCTCTCACTGAGATCACTAATCCATTGTAATTTATCTTTCTTCTGAACACCTGAGCATGTGAAGGTCTGTAGCATAGATTTGACAGTTGCAATTTAATGATTTATTTTGGCAACATAGTGTTGTCTTGGGCTGTCATTTAATTTTCCAAATTTTCCTCTCCACAACAGAAAGAAAAACCCTTGTGTATTAGGGCTTTCCAGAGAGACAGAACTAATAGGTTTATGTCTATACAAACAGGACAGAGATTTATTTTAAGGAGTTGGCTCATGGAACTGTGGAGTTTGGCAAGTCCGAAATCTGAAGGGCAGGCTGGAAATTCAGGTAAGAGTTGGGGTAGTCTTGAGTCTGAAATCTGAAGGGTAAGCCAATAGCCTGGAAACGCAGATGGAATTTCTGTGCTGCAGTCTGAAAGCGAACTTCCTTCTTCCAGAAAGTTCAATCTGTTCTGGAAGCCTTCAGCTGATTGCAAGAGGCCCATTCACATTCTGCTTTATGTAAGGTCAATTAATTGTAAATGTCAATCACATCTAAAAAACACCTTCAGAGCAACATCTAAACTAGCATACTATGGGTGTTGCCTATGGTGCCCATATCCGTGGGCACCATAAGCCAACTTGCTGACACATAAAATTAACCATCACACCTTGAGAACAGGAGTTACAGATTCTACTTCTTTGTGGGCTGCCACAGTATTTATTGTCTATTGGATAAATATATCCTGGCTAAGTACACACTGGCTAAATGAATATTAGTTTGTCTTCTGAAAATTACATGTATTATTTCATAAATGAAAATGCCAGTCGTATCTGATGTAGGAAAGACGTTAGGGCTTGAAGCCAACGGCCAAGAAAGAATTCTTGAGACATCTTTGGTGCAAAAAGGTGATTTTATTAAAGCACGGGGACAGGACCCGTGGGCAGAAAGAGCTGCTCAAGGGTCATGAGGAGTGGCCCATTATATACTTTCAACTTGGGAGGGGGTTAGGGATAGCGTAAGTCTCTAAGGAATTTTGGAAGCAAGGTTTCCAGGACCTTGAGGGGGCTGGCTATTCTTGGGAAAAGGTCATTTATTACTGTCTAATAAAACCTTAGTCATGAGACCCTTCAGATGAACATTGGTGGGTCATATGCTTGGGGGATGATTGCCAACATGTATCTTAGGAGGTAGAGATAAAGGAAGTTTCCAAAGGAATTTTTATATGTTAAAGTAGACTTACAGGACCGTGGGTTTGGGCTAAGATTGCCTTTTGCCCTTAGTGAAGAATTAACACCGAGGTAGTTGAGTCCCTCGAGGAACATCACTGTGCCTATTTCAAGGACTTGCTGTAGATAGTAAGGAAATATAATAATTTTTCTTCTGTGTTTGTTTCCCACATCAGTATCCAGATATAAATTTTAAAGGTTTTATTTATTTATTTATTTATTTATTTATTTATTTATTTGAGAGAGGGAGAGAGAGTGTGCAAGAGCCGGGGAGAGGAGCAGAGGGAGAGGGACATGGAGCCCGACCCGGGGCTTGATCCCAGGACCCCAAGATCATGATCTGAGCCCAGATCAAGAGTCAGACGCTTAACCAACTGAACCACTCGGGCACCCCCAGATATAATTTTTAAGTATTACATGTATAGATAGGCAATACCAGTATTGATTCTTTAAAAATTAGCCTCAAATAAGTTCACTAAGAAGAAATAGCATTTTAGGAAATGGGAACAACATGCACAATTAAAGGCGTGAAAGAGACCTTGCAGGCTAGGGGCGACGGGTCTGGGAGTGCTCCCAACAGATTGTGCGGAAGGTCATGATGCTGTAGAGGCCGCTGGGAATCTAGGGGAGAGCTTTTCACTGGAATACAGGGTGGCCACTGAAGGATCTTGAGCAGGAGAGTGATATAATGACAGTGGTTTTTTAAGAATCTGCATCTGATGACAGTATATGGACCAGAGACAATGAGGCCGACCCGGTCAGTTCAGGTCCTCCAAGAAGCAGTGGCTCACACGGGGGGTTTTGGAGGAGAGTGGCTATGAAAGATAAAGGAGCAGGGGAAGGTAGGAAGAGCCTTGGGAGCTGCACTGGCTGACAGGATGGCCACTAGCCACACGGGACTAGTGAACATTCGCAATGTGGCTAGGTTGAACTGAGATGTATAAAACACTCCCTGGAGTTCTAAAACTTACTACCCAAACAGAAAAACAAAAAACCCGCCACACATATGAGAATGTCAAGTACCTCCTTAATGACTCTGAAAATTTGACACTATGTTAAAATAATATTTTGGGATAAATAAAAGATATCATTCTTTTTAAAAAAATTTTAAGATTTAGTTACTTATTTGATAGAGAGAGAGAGCACATAAGCAGGGGGAGTGGCAGGCAGAGGGAGAGGGAGAAGCAGGCTCCCCACTGAGCAGGGAGCCCGATATGGGGCTCGATCCCAGGACCCTGGGATCATGACCTGAGCCGAAGGCAGACGCTTAACTGACTCAGCCACCCAGGTGCCCCAAAGATATCATTCTATATATATATTTATAATTGCAATTTATTCCATCTATTTCTTCTTCCTTTTGTAATGTGATTCCTTGAAAATTTGAGATTACGCATGGGGCTCATTCACTTTATATTTCTTCTGGTCAGTTCTGCTGTCACACTTGTGACAGGAGAGAGGAAGGAGGATGGGGCAGGAAGGCGGGCTGCTTGTCTAAGAAAGTTGGAGTCAGGCTGATGGGGAGTCCCTGAGCAAGGGCTGGCCTTTGGGAGTGTCCCACGTTGTGCAGGACTGGGTTGGCACCAGCAACCCCATCATACTCAGTCATTGGCTGGGCCATCCTGGGGGAAGTGTGGCCTGAGTGGGAAGGCAGTGGGGGGCCCACAGGGGTGTCAGCTGGAGGCAGTCAGTCAACTACGCTCCTGCAGCAGATTCTTTGGAAGGAGATGTGAGTCCTGCATCTTCATGGCTCCTCATAAACCAGTCCTTGTCATGGTAATTTAGGCAGCTGTGTCTGCTTTATGTGCCACTGCTGTTTGGCCTGTGGCTATGACTTTTTAGCCCCATTTGTGTGGAGAGTTTCCAACACTGAGCTCTGGATGAGACCCAGCCTCTGGAGCTCAAAAACTTCTAAGCTTGTTCACTTTCTAAGACTCAGTGACAGGAAGGAAGTCAAGGAGACTCTGGGATAGCTTAATGTATTTGCTTTCGAATGCCTCCCTCCATGACACTAAAACTTGCTGCTCTTCTAGAACCATTACTCTGCCAAAATTGAGGCTGTGACTTGCGAAGTTCTTACTTGGTCTGTGTTCTCTAAAAAAGCACCAGTAAGCTGAGAACACTGTAGACCTCCAAGGATTTCCATTCTAAGTTCTCCATTCAAGAGAAGATTATTTCTACAAAATGTATATGGCCTTTAAAATTGATAAGCCAATCTCATGTGGGGAGTTAAGATCTAATGAGAAATGGTTCTGTCCTCAAAGAGATTGCAACTGGGCTGGTGTACAAAATGCGAGGGATTTCCTGCTCCGCGGGAAGCCTGCTTCTCCCTCTGCCATTCCCCCTGCTTGTGTTCCCTCTCTCGCTGTCTCTCTCTCTGTCAAATAAATAAATAAAATCTTAAAAAACAAAAACAAAAACAAAACAAAATGCAAGGTATATAGCGTTCTCCGAGTATGGCTCTTTTTGTGAAGCTGAGTGATTGCAAAGAGGAGAGGAGAGATTTAGATGCTATGGTTTTGGATGAAGTCATCAGTCCTCTTAGGAAGGAGATACAAGAGTTGAAAAAAAAAGATACTTTAAAATGTAATTGGAACTATCCTTACCTTGCCCTGAAATGTCATTCTTTCTCTGTGTTGACATTAAATCTTGAAAGAAGGGGGAAAAAGTTTATGTCACAGATAAGAAGCCCCAGTAAGTGAATTCCCCTCCATCAAGTAAAGAATTATTCTGTAAGAATAACAATCATTAAATCATCATTAAATAATAATGAACATGGTAGGGCGCCTGGGTGGCTCAGCTGGTTAAGCGACTGCCTTCGGCTCAGGTCGTGATCCTGGAGTCCCGGGATCGAGTCCCGCATCGGGCTCCCTGCTCGGCAGGGAGTCTGCTTCTCCCTCTGACCCTCCCCCCTCTCATGCTCTATCTCATTCTCTCTCTCAAATAAATAAATAAAATCTTTAAAAAAAATTAAAAAAATAATGAACATGGTAGTTTATGAATATTATTAGGTATAGAGGAGAAAAAACTCTTGTGTATATTTTCCACAAATTTTAGACCTGTCAACACTGACTTTCATCCATAAATAAGACAGTAGAGTTTAGTGAATAACAAAGGGTTTAGACTTTGAAAATCCATCAGGCTCCCTCACTTAACATCTGGCCATGTGGACTTGAGCAAGTTACTTAGCCTTTCTGAGCCTCTGTTGATCCAGCTGTACATTGGAATGTTTATGGTACTCAGCCCATATGACTGTTGTGAGAATTGATTGACATAATGCGCACAAATACTTAGCATTGTGCCTAACACATACAAAATGCTCAGGAAATAGTTGTTAATATTATCTGAAGAGGCAGGAACTGCTCCAAACCATCAGCTATTCAAGAAAATGTCATTTTTTTTTAAAGATTTTATTTATTTATTTGACAGAGACACAGCGAGAGAGGGAACACAAGCAGGGGGAGTAGGAGAGGGAGAGGGAGAAGCAGGCTTCCCGCGGAGCAGGGAGCCCGATGCGGGGCTCGATCCCAGGACCCTGGGATCACGACCCGAGCCGAAGGCAGACGCCCAACGACTGAGCCACCCAGGCGCCCCTGTCATCTTTCTTGTCTTTCTAACTTGACTGCAAGTTTCCACCTGCCAAGGTTAGCAAAAAATCCAATGTAAATCAAATGTCAGGCTCCTGTCCTTGCCCTCTATTGCGTAGGAACCTCCAGAGCTCATGCGGTGCAGGAAGAGGTGGATAGTTGCTGGTTGTACACCAGGGGACTGCCATCACCTTACTGCGTGTGAAAACACACAGCTTTGATAGAAGCTCCCTTCTGTCTGTAACCAGGCTCCTAAGAGGAGGGTGACCAACTGGCCCTTGTTTGCCCAGGATTCTCTCAGTTTTACATTGAAAGTTCTGACTCCTGGGAACTCCCCAAGAGCAAACGGGGTCAGTGTGGTCACCCTTAGGCAAGAACCCAAGTCTACTCATTTTTGGCCGGCTGGGAGTGGCTGACCCTAAGATGGGAATGATTGTATGGGTCCTGGAAGCCTGGGTCCTGGCACCTGCCCTGGAAACCAACAAGGTCACTATGAGTGGGCCACACCCCTCTTTCATTTATTCCCTCCCCTTTCTGATGGTCCTGTTTAATGCCTGATAGACCTGGGATCTGAAAACAACAGTTGATTTAAGAGTTGCCTTCCTGGCAGAGTACCTCTCCTGATAATTCTTGATTACGTTCTGCAGCTCCACAAAGGGCTGGTAATGTTCTCCATGTCAAGGACTCAGAGGACTGACTCCACTGTGAAATGTGGGCATGTGGGAATGGGGAGCAGTAATTCTAGAGCTGAACACAAGATAGATAACTTCTCATTAGGCGAACTTTCACCCTGTTGCACCACTGCCACTAGCATTCTCAAAATTGGGCCTTGCCCGTGTATGTCAGGCTGGCTCTTTAACCCAACTCACACCCAATACTTCCTGTGGGCTTTCACTGCTCTTTGACTTTATAATAAAAGCTCTAGTTTCGTTTGCTGCAAACACCCTAAGTTTCTTCCGGAACGACTTCCTGTCAAAACCCAAGAAGGGAGTGGGACGGGAGGGATTATTGGCAGCCCTAGCTTGTTTCCTTGCCTCTGGCTCTTCCTTCTCTAACCCATGCTGCAGGGATGTCAGATTAAGCCTCCGTTTTGAAACATCGCGGTCACCAAGGCTGTGAGTCTGATCCCCTTTTTTTCTTTTAAGTTTATGCTTAGGTTAAATTTCGCATCTTAGCTTGGCAACTAAGGGCCTACAAACGCTTGACTTAGCCTTCTATTCAGTCTTCCTCTCTCAGAATCCTCATGATAAAACTTCCAGAAAGACAAGGCAAGTCCTGCTGGCCTGGCTTTGCTCATCCTCATCTCGGTGGCTAGACCAGCCGTATCTTTTCCTTCTTATGCAGAATGACCCATCCTTCAAAGATGAGCTAAGGCTGCCCCCTCCCTGAAGCCATCACTGACCTTTCTGTTTCGCAGGTCCCCCCCTCTCCTAGAGCTGGAGAGAAGAAGCTGGGCTCCTGACCTGGAAAATGGAGTGAGTCTGGAGAGGAGGAGAAGATGTCAGATGGAGTGGAACTGGCTCTTTGGGGACATTTCCTGGTGTAGATGGTAGGACTTGAGACTTCAGATATTCAGGAAAGCTGAAAACCTCCGTTCTTTGACACGTGCATTTCAGACTCACATCAGAGGAAACTTTGTGTTGGTCCCATGTTGTCATACCCATGGATTGCTGATCATCTGCACTGTGTGACAACCGTGCTACCTAACGACTTCAACACTTGTCATCCTTTGGCTTTTCAATATCTAACTCCTCTTTCCCGTAGCACCCCAACTACCATTTGCAGAAACTCCCATTATGTAGTCTTGGTGGCAGTTAGTTCCCAGAAGCATGTGACATAGGTTTAGCTTAATGAGTGCTTTGCAACTTCCGTCTTGACAGAAGGACCTAGAGCTGGTTGGGGTCTGTCTTTTGCAGGAGCAGTAGCGGTATGTGCTGCCCTGTCTGTCCTTTGACTATGGTGGCCTCGCCCTCAGGCCCTCTCCTGTCTCTTCATGCTTCTCAGGGCTGGTCCTCCACTTCCCATCCTTTCTGTGATGCCAGATATTCCAATAATTTCTCTTGTTTTGCTCAAGATGTCCAGATTTGGTTTCTTTCATTTACATACAAGAATTTTGGCTTGGGTATTAAAGAGGGCATGTATTGAATGGAGCACTGGGTGTTATACACAAACAATGAATCATGGAACACTACATCAAAAACTAATGATGTGGGCGCCTGGGTGGCTCAGTTGGTTAAGCGACTGCCTTCGGCTCAGGTCATGATCCTGGAGTCCCTGGATCGAGTCCCGCATCGGGCTCCCTGCTTAGCAGGGAGTCTGCTTCTCCCTCTGACCCTCCCCCCTCTCATGTGCTCTCTTTCATTCTCTCTCTCTCAAATAAATAAATAAAAAAAATCTTTAAAAAAAAAAAACTAATGATGTAATGTATGGTGATTAACATAACAATAAAATAAAATTTAAAAAAGGGTTTTGGCTGATAATAAATATAATAGTAATATTAATCACCATTATTTTTATAAAGATAAGCTAACAATTACTGAGCCCATTCACAATGCCAAGCACCGTTCTTAGCCTTTATATGTCTTAACTCCCTCATCCTCATGAGGGCCATTGAGGTAGGCGCTATTGTCCTGGTTTCCAAAGGAGGACAGTTGAATGCAGAGAGCTTGCTCAAATTGGCTAATTTGAGCCAGGATTTGAATCCACCCAGTCTCTTAACCAGACTATTCAGAAATTTGTATCAGAAAGTGGAGTTTTAAGTAATAGACCTTTAAGGAAATGTGGGGAATTGGAGACAATCTCAATCTGAGATAGTGTAGAGGGAACTGAATGTCCTATTATTTTTCTGGGATGGTAATCCAGTAGCCCATAGCTTGCAATGATAAGATAGTGAATGAAATGATTGCCTGTGGACATCTGTGTTCCAGGATCCACTGAGGAGAAGGTTCTGGCAGACCATGTTGTCACCACCATAAAAACGGTATGAGAGATACGAAAAAATTGATGGGTAGTTGCTTCTGATAACATTGGATGGCTTAAAGCCAGAGAGTGATAAACTCAAATCTCTAAATTCTCAGTTTAAGCCATGGAAAGAAATTTAGGGATGACCACGATGAAAGAATTTATTATCTTGCAGCTATAAAGCTGTAATAGCCAAAATTCAGAAGCAGATTTTTGATCCTGAAAGATGCCAAATGACATCAATTCAATAAATGTTCTGCTGTGTATGTCATTTCCATGAAACTGTGGTCATCCATCAAAGAAGAGGCAGCCCTTGGACAGTGGGGTGGGGTCCATTGAGAGGACTCGCATCTGAAGAACCCAAATCCTCACCCTCTACTATATGGAGTTTCTGTTTCCCAAGGGCACAATTTCCGCTTCCTGCTGTGATGAGATCGTTCTTCTCTTGTTTCAAGACTATTCTTTTGTCTGAGGGAAGAGTTCTTGAAGGAAGATACCTATTCTCTAAATTCCCTACCTGCCTTAACACTTCGCTTTGCAGAGAAATAATTGGAGTTAAATCTCAACATGACTTGAGCGCAAATTACAAAATCACTCCTTTGATGAGAAGGTTTATATACCATAAGAATTCCAGGGCTTTGCTAATGTTATGGGAAAATAATCTGTAGAGTGGGGGGGGGATGGGGGATGGTGCTTGACAAATCAGGGGTAATATAATTATATATCTGACTGAATTTTTAAAGATGGATGCACTTACCAGGTATTTTTGCATTCAGAGCAAGCCTGAGTAGACATATGTGGTTCCAGTAATTTGTTTGGCTCATTAACCCAAACCTGGTTTCAACTCTAGCCCACAAAATATTGGGCCTGATGAAAACACGTCTTGACATAGAATAAAAGAATGTGTTATTTTATACATGGGGAATATGGAGTGATCCCTTGGGAGCATCTTACCCAAATACATCATAAATTGTCTTAAGAATCTACTACCTTCAACAAGGTCTTCAGATATACATTGGTAAAGGAAACACCATTTCTGGAATGGGCTCTTTTCTGAAGACTGGAGATTCTGGTAGGAGACCACACAGTAGAAATGGGCTACCTAATTTCACGGTCGACTGGGGGATCCAGAGGTGGCAGAGACCACGTAACTCCACTTAACTATCAGAGACAAAATGGGCATTATTTCCATAATGGTCAGTAGGGTCAGCATCATAATATAAATGGTCTGACCCAAAGAGATTTTTTTGATATAGATTATCGATACTAGGATCTGTGAACTGAAGGATAATTACCCCTAATAATCTGTTTGCAATTTTTTTTTTTTTTAACTTCTTATCCCTGCATGCTGGGTTTAGCTGATTCAAATGCTTTAGCCTAAAGGTAGGAATGCTTCCAACTTGGATACAACAATGATGTTAGTGAATTGGGTGCCACACTGTCCTGTGCCCTAGGACTTTCCATGCTCTAGGACTGTCCATGTCCATCAGGCCCTAAGACTATCAGGATCAAAAGGGATTACTGTGTTGTAGAATTGAGAAAGAGGCCTTGGCTATCAAAGAAAAATACAGTTCTATTCTTTTTTTTTTTT
>NC_138376.1:100385923-100478359 GCF_054177405.1 Leptonychotes weddellii | reverse complement strand
TTTATTTATTTATTTATTTGAGAGAGAGAGAGAGAGAAACAGCATGAGAGGGGAGAGGGTCAGAGGGAGAAGCAGGCTCCCTGCCGAGCCGGGAGCCCGATGTGGGACTCGATCCCAGGACGCCGGGACCATGACCTGAGCCGAAGGCAGTTGCTTAACCAACTGAGCCACCCAGGCGCCCCAGTTCTATTCTTAATAGTGCCAGGGAAGAGCATGAATCAAACCCATGTGGTCTCTAGGAGCCTCCTCCTAATGCAACCTCCTATATACAGTACCTCCAGGGGCTTAGCTCCTCAGGTAATAAGTTGTGGGTAACTCAAGAAAGCCAAGAACTGCAACCACCTATGCTGACTGAAGCAAAGGGAACATGGAAAGTGCCAAAGACAAGGAAAGCCAAAAATCGATGGGTAGCTGCTTCTGATAACATTGACTGTGGAATATCAGCAATAACTTTGTGATTATTTACAGAAATTAGGACGAGAACCTCAATTACATTTGACTTTCTATTCTATCATGTGTACATACTTATCTTAACTGATAACTCTTCTTTCTCCTCTCTCTTTCACCTACTTTCTAGGATGAATTCTTTTTTTTAAGTCACATGTTGCAAATGTGGGAAACATACATCATCTGGAGATCCTGGATTAAGAGCTGGGAAGCAGTAACTACTTAATTTAGACATTTCCCTTTGGGAAGTAGTGAGGATGTTCTCAGTTCTATTACATTTGTGTTAGGCAGGAAAAAATCGGTGGACCCAAATGGGGAAACTGTAATGAACACTTGTGATTTTTTCACTGTTCAATCTTTAATACTCCTTCCTGTTTGCACCCTACTCTCCATTTTGGGAAGATTCCCATCATATGTAGTCTAGCTGGAGACTACCTTCCCTTTTGGAAGCTAAAGGAATCAGGTCCTTGCCTGTCCCTGCATCTTACTACTGCATGGGACTGGCTTGACCAGGTAGGCACTCCTTCTGGAACTTTCAACCTTGAGAAAATGCTCCAAGAATCTGGAGATGGAATCAGATCATTCGTCTGAGTAGCAGTGGTGGTGGCCTGAGGCTGGGAGGATGGGGCTCCACAACCTGGACTGGGATTCCTGATGCCTCACAGGGGCCCGGTGCTCCTTGTTTTCCAGACCCAATTCTCCAGCCTTGCTGGAGCCCTCACTCTTCCCATTAAATTGTCTTTTTGCTTAAGATAGCCAGATTTAGGTTCTGCTGCTTTACCCAGAAATGCCGTTCTATAAATCCAAATGATAATTTTAGTTCTTCAGCCTACAAAAAATATTGTAGTTGAAAGTAGCTCTCTGTCAAAGTTGAAAACTTTATTTTCTGCAAAGAGGTCTTCAAGTTATCTGAATTCAGATGAATACTAATTTATATTCTTGGGATTTGTTCATGTTACCAAATTTCACTTTTTCTGTGTAAAATCTCACTCATCAGAGAATCAGAAGTGCAGAACACCACACTTCTATGTTATCACACTGTTGACAAAATTCTTTCCCAGAGGTATTTGAAAAAGAAGCAGCCAAGTATTACTCACCTTGAGTTCTAGCAGCAAGGTGTATGACTGGATCAAAACATGGTGATCTATAATCTCAAGCCTGATACTTCAATTCAGACTACTAGGCTCATGAAATAGGGAATTTCATAGTATACTTCTTATCCCAAACATACCCCTGATAACTACTGCTTTGAATTTTTAAAGAACCCATAGATATGCTTATGAATTAAATAAATGTTCTTCTACCCAAATACATGTATTAATTAGACCAGAAAGGTTGATTCCGAATTTTTATTTTTGTGGTTCCTTTCAGATATCTTTGTATCCATGAAATGTTTCTCTTCTTTCCTCCCGATTTTAAGGAGAAATGAAAATGAAAAAGACTTTTTAGCTTTATCCTGAGGCATTTTTGAGAAGGAAGCAATAGGGAGCTATGCAATATTCACAAGGATGACTCTACTTTTTGCTGAATGACTTGCTTTCTGTGCTCAGTCAGAAGCCTACAGACAAATAGTGCCTATTTTATGTGTGTTTATTTGTTGTTTCTTTTCTCCCTCGTTCCTACTTCCTCCTTCTTCTTTTTAAACTTCTTACATTTCCCAGCTTGCACAGGTGAGGCCTCATGTCACTCAGTACAACACAGTGAAGCACCTCTGGGGCGCCTGGGTGGCTCAGTCGGTGAAGCATCTGCCTTCAGCTCAGGTCATGGTCCCAGGGTCCTGGGATGGAGCCCCATGTCAGGCTCCTTCCTCAGTGGGGAGCCTGCTTCTCCCTCTCTGTCTGCCTACTGCTCTGCCTACTTGTGCTCTCTCTCTCTGTCAAATAAATAAATTAAATTAAATTAAAAATGAAGCCCTCTGGAGAACGAGTGCTGTGACAGTCCTCTGTCTAGTGAGAGCATCAAACCAAGGTCAGAGCTTGCGTGGGGCAATGTGCCAACATAAACAGCATCTGGCATGACCTTACTATCCCTACTGTGACCTCTTGGGACAGTCATGATCCCAAGATTTATCTATCTCAAAGGGAATTCTTAGGTGGGTAGGTGTGGGCAAGGCTGAGCCCAGAGTATTGCACACAAATATGCGGAGCAAGGGTTATATAGAGGGCAGGCACCAATGTGGGGATACCAGCCCACAGAATAAGGCCTGAAGAGTCGTCTCCCAGATAAGTACTGGTCAAGACCCTGAGACAAAGGAGAAAGAGAAAGGTGGCTGCAGAGACCACAAGAAGTGAGAACGGAGCTTCCTTATCAGACTGGACAGGTAGGGCAGACATGGGACACCAGCTGAGCCACAAGGGCCCATGATCCCATTTGATCTAATATTGGAGCAGGGAGGGCATTGTCAGTATTCCTGTGGTTAAACCCCCCACACACAAATTGAGAAGTTGGAGAGGTAGAATTCAGATACAATGGTCAGGCTTATTGTCCAGAATAGCACGCCGTCACTTCTTACCTCAAAATCTCTAATGTCCACCGATTACCTATAGAATGAAGTCTCAATTACTTAGGTTGGTTTTGGGGCCTCATTTACCCATATCTCCCTGACATCACCCCTCTCTACTACCCTGCAAATCACTGACATCCTGGCCACCCTGTTTGCTTGCGTTGTTCCCACAGCCTGGCAAATCTTTCTATTTCTTCTCCATCTTGAGAAAATCTTACCTGTTAGAAAAGAGCCAGCTCCAATATTGTCTCATCAGTGATGCTTCGCTGGGAGTCTCCCAGTCAGAATCAATGGCTTCCCCACTGGGCTGACGCATTCCAGCCAGGGGAGGCCTGGCTTCCCAGCCTTGACCACCCTCCTCTTTTCCTTACTCATATGACTTGCCTTCTAGAGAACTGTGTCCAATTCTCTAGGACAGATCCTGACCAGGATTAGGGGAGATTTAAAGAATTCTAACTGGTCCCTTTAGCTTTGAATATCTAAGACTGATACTGACTCTGGACCCCAATTCTGTTAATTGGCTTTATGCTTGCGTCCTAACACTTATTCTCAAATTTATGGCCCAGGTTTGGTGATTGTTCTCTGTGCCTCAGAACTTGTTCTTTACCTGACTAGACTCTGCTAGATGAGAGTGTCTATAACGTGGGCACTCTCAACAGTCTCATCATAGAGCAAGCTGCTGCCCCCTCCCCATTTTGATGTCTTGCCCCTGACCCCAAGCCTAACGGGTTCACTCTTGTGAGTGGTAACAGAGATGCTAGTGCCCTCATGGCTCTGCCTCTTCACGTGCATCTGTGATTATTCGCTGTGCTGGCTTCCCCTATTTTTGCTCTGTCCAAAGGGAAGGCCACAGTGTTACTGGGTATTGGACCCCCCTGTGGTGAGATGGCCTATCTGGATTTCTTCCTATCATTGATGGCTGTGCTTTCCAGCCTCCACGTTCTGCTTGCCCAGCTAGAATTCCCCTTCCACCTGAAGCTGAATCCATCCTTTCAGTGTGACTCTATCCTAGTAGACATGTCTACTTTCAAGTTCCAGCTGCTTCCTGTCTGCGCAGTTCAGCCGCGGTTGCTCATGTCCTGAAGGATGGAAAAACTTCTACATAGCCTCTGTTTTGTTCTAGCTTGTGTCGTGGTGATCTGTGAATGTGTTTTAATTTGTTCTTTGATAGTCAGATGCCACTCAGCTTTATATGCTGCACTGTGCACCACGTGGAGCTAGGACTCTGGAGGCATTCCGTGTGTGACATTAGGTGATTTGGGAGTCCCGTGGCAGCATCTTCCTCGACATTAGCTCTGGCTTCTGTCTCTATGTCATCCGAGTTGAGCCCCTGGCATGCTGTGATCCTTCAGGGAAGCAGGACATATTTATGGGACTCTGCAGTCTCTCTTCTCTGTAGCTCCTCAGCCATATTTATCTTCCCCAAGAATGTAGTTTGATTATGCCAGCCCCTTGGCATGTGGAAATAACTTCCTATAACACAGAGAACAAAGCTCTAAATTCTAGGGGTCACCTGCATCTCCCTTCAGAGGATGCCCCAATTTGCTTGTGCAAGTTATTTCTGACGACTCCTCCATTAGTCCCTCGTAACAGAGATGAACTGAGTAACTGGATCGTCCACTCACGCACTTCATAGTTTCCCACTTTTGTGCCTCTGTGCATATTGTTTTAGCTCCACACTCTTCACCAAGAAGATTCTACTTGTCCTTCAAGGTCCATTGCAAATGCTCTGAAGATTTTCCTTATCTCTGCAACTAGAGATGATCTCATCTCCATTAAACTTGATAATTTTCTCATTGGATTTTTTTTTTTTTTGCATTCTGTCTTGAATGTTAGTCATTTGTGTATTTTATGTATTATATTTGTATTATTTATGTGTTATTTTAGATGAAGAGTTCCTTGAAGGTAAGGGAGGTCATCAACTCTGTACTTAACTCTTATCCTTGGCACCTATGATGGACATTCAATAATTATTTACTATTTTTATTATTATAAAGCCACAAAATATGACCAGTTTCTCAGGGTAGTTTCTCTGTGGAGAGTATTGCTCTCTAGTCCAAACCTGCATACTGAATTTTAAAATAGTGATATTTTAAATTTATTCTGCATTATAAGGCTTGGGATGAGGAAAAAATTATAATAAAATTTGAAAGATTGTGGTATTTTTGTCTAAATCTTTCCATCAAATACATCACCTTGATTTATTCTGAACCTTCTCTGAGTCTGTGAGAGAGAATGACTTAGAAAATATTTGAATACTCAGAGAAAAATCTTCTTTTTCTATTGGAAATGTTTGCGTCCTATTATAACTTTATAATGTTTTCCAGTGAGTTTTAAAAGTAACTTTTAAAGTAATCTTCACATGATGGTTCTTAGTTTTAGTGGAAATATTATTAAATTGGAGTAGTAACTAATCCATGATAAAGAATTCTTTGGGGATAATAGTGTGCATCCTTAACTATCACATTGTAATTTGAACAAACATACCACTTTTCATATGGTGCAACAATCTCCCAATAGTGTAATTGCATTAACACCTTTTTTCACCTTTTGTACTATTTTCATATTTTCAACCTCTCGATATGAAATAAATCACAATACATTGTTGTCACTTTTGCTTTAAACCGTGAATTGACATTTAAAGAATGTAAGAAAAGAAATTAAAAAAAGTCTATTCTTTTTTAAAGATATTTACCATTGCCAGTGCTCTTCTTTCCTAATGATAGATCCAAATTGTATCTAGTACCATTTTCCTTCAGCTGGAGGAATTGTCATTGTCATTTCCTGTAGCAGAGGTCTGCTGACAACACGTTCTATCAGCTTTTTATTTGAAGGTAGGTTATTTCACCTGCACTTCAGAAGATGTTTTTACCAGATATGGAATGCTTGATTGAGAGGGTTTTTTGTTTTTTTTTTTTCCTTTTAGCATTTTAAAGATGTGGTTCCATTGTCTTCTGGATTCTACTTTTTCTAATGAGAAGTAAACCCTAATTATTATTGTTACCTTTATGGGATGAATCTTTTTAAACTGTGGTTGCTTTTAAAATTTTCTTTACATCTTTCGTTTTTAGAAGCTTCCTTATGATGTTGTCAGGTGTGATTTTATTTGTTTTATCCTGCTTGGGTTTCACTGAGTATCCTGGATTGGTGGGTTGCTGATTTAGATCAAATTTAGAAATGTTTTTAAAAAGATTTTATTTATTTGACAGAGAGAGAGATAGCGAGAGCAGGAACACGAGCAGAAACACAAGCAGGGGGAGTGGGAGAGGGAGAAGCAGGCTTCCCACCAAGCAGAGAGCCTGATGTGGGGCTTGATCCCAGGACCCCAGGGTCATGACCTGAGCTGAAGGCAGATGCTTAACTGACTGAGCCACCCACGCGCCCCAAATTTAGAAAATTTTTTGTCCTTATTTCTTCAAGTATAATTTTCTGCCTGACTCTTTCTCTCCTTTCCTTCTGGGACTCCTATTGCATGTGTATTAGACTGCTTGATATTATTTGACAGGCAATTCAGGTTCTGTTTATTTTTAAAAAGTCTTTTCTCAGTTTGGATGACTTCTATTGACCAATCTTCAAATTCACTAATCCTTTTTCCTGTTATGGCCAAACATCTTTTAATGCCATCCAATGAATGTTTTATTCCAAATATTGCATTTTTTAGTTCCAATATTTCCATTTAGTTCTTTTCTTTCTCAGGTTTTCTACAAATTCCGTATATCTCCTAAAATTCCCTATCTCCTCACCTCTCCTACTAATCTTTTCCTATAGATGCTTTAAACATTTCAGTTATTTCAAAATCTCTTTCTGCTAATTCCAACATCTACACCATCTATTAGCCTGTTTCTATTGGCTAATTTTTCTCTTGATTATGAGCTACATTTAGTGATTTTTAATTGCATAGTTGGTATTGTGGTAGTGCATTATAGACAACCTGAATTCTGTTATCTTTCTCTGAAGAGTGTGTGATTTTGTTCTAACCCTAACCCTAATCCTAACCCTAATCCTAACCCTAAAGATCCCCTTGACCTGGGAAATCTTGGTTTTAGCCTTTCTTAGAGTAGGTTTATTTTAGTTTTGTCATTAGTCCCAAGGAAAATCTCTTAGTCTGAGGATACTTTTTTCTTCAGGGTCTATTTAATAGCTTAATTGAAGTATAATTTCCATACCATAAAACCCATCTATTGTTAAGTGCATAATTCAATGATTTTTCATAGTAAATTATGTTACCATGTACAGTTCAGTGGCATTAAGTACATTCACATTTTTGGGCAATTATTTCCACCATCCATCTCCAGAACTCCTTTATATTTTGCAAAACTGAAATTCTATACCTGCCAAACCATAATTCCCCATTCCTCTCTCCTCCCAGGCCCAGAAAACCATCATTTTACTTTTTGTCTCTGTGTATTTGATGCTCTAGGTACCTCATATAAATGGAATCATACAATATTTGTCCTTTTGTGACTCGTTTATTTCACTTAGCAAAATGTCCTCAAGGTTCATCTATGTTGTAGCACATGTCAGAATTTCCTTCCTTTTAAAGGTGAATAATTTCTATACATATATACATATATATATGACATTTTGTTTATCCATATATGTATGAATAATTCATATATATATGACATTTTATTTATCCACAATCCAGTTTTAGAACATTTCCATCACTTCAAAAAGCTGCCTTGTGCCTGTTTACAGTTAATCCCCACCCCTACCCTCAGCCCTAGGCAACCACTGATCTGCTTTCTGTTTCTATAAATTTATTTTCTCTAACCATGCAATAAATAAATCATACGGTATATAGTTCTTTGCATCTGGCTTCTTTCATTTAGCATATTTTCGAGGTTGAGAGTAAGTCCTAATGCATGTCCCTTGCGGAGTTTTAATGGAAGCCTGGGACATTTACCCAATGCCTCTAATTGGGTGGGTCATGAAATCTAAACTCTGTGTTCCCTATGGTGAGTGGCCACTGAAACCAATGCACAGGTGTTTCAGCTTTTCCAGCTATCACTCTCCTTCTGAGTTTCTTAGACTCTTATCCTGCACAAATACAGTTCAGAGGTTAACTAAGATTTTGAGGGAAGTTAATACACAGATTTGGGGGCTCCTATTACTCTGATTCCCTCCTTTTTGAGATTAGTTCTCTCAATGTCCAGCTACTGTGGTAGTCCACAAATACTCAGGCTACTAAGATCAGGGCTTTCTATTGGAGACCATTCTCCATGCCCTGGATTGGAGTGTGCCCCCCACCCCATCCAGGGAAAAACTGAATAATGAGGGTCTTACCCATTATCATTGCTTCTTTTAAGTGCTGAATAACTTCTCGATTCTGCCTCCTTTTGGACTTTCTTCAGTGACTTTGAACAGGCAATCTTTACATTTTGTCTAGAATATATAATTGTAGTTGGTAGGACAGTTAGTCTGAAATAAGATATTTCACCATTACCAGAGCCACTTTATGACAGATTTCATTAGTGTGAAAAATAAGAACTAAGAGGTTCAGAACTAATAATTAAGATATCATCACTTCAGGATTTGTGATAATTCAGGCAGAATTTTAGCCATAATTTCTTGAAGGAAATGAATATTATAAATATGATCACAAGAATAGTTCCTAAACTACCTACAGGGATAGAATCCTATATCCTTCTGGACATGGCACCTCTGAGTCATGGAGTTTAGCAAAACATCGAGACAGGACTGGGTGACCTTAAATTCTACGAGGGATGTAATGGATCACTTCCTGATGGAACTCATTTATGAAGAAACTAGTGGATCAGTGGATGTTCTTTGAATGTGGGAAGAAGAGGCTGGAGTTTAATTGAGCCTCAAAACTTAGCTGTTTTAGGTTTCCACTGCCTCTTCTTTGGTCTAATAGGACGGCCAGTTTCTCACATGTGTCATCTAGTTCATGCTTAGCTGCTCAAGCGGCAGCTACAAGCAGAGTTTCTGATTATCTCCTGCTGAACATGACCTGTTGGCCGTGGACATTTGTCACTTAGGCAGAACTTATGCCCCTGATGAGAAGGCACAGCTAAATGCTGCTCTGATTATCCAGTTGAAGATCTTTTATTGTATCCTAAACAGCAATCTAATTTAGTTGTGACAGAAGAGGACCAAAAAATAGAATATTTTTGAAGGATCAAAATAATTCCAATATACAAACCCATGAATTTACTCACAAAATAAGGTCTTACTGGAAATAGATATACTGATATTTTCACAGAGGTTACTTCCTGGTATTTGGTCTATGGGTGGTTTTTATTCTCTTATTTGTACTTTTCTGGACTTTCTGTTTTCTCAAAAATAATAAAAATTACATTTGGACTCAGATTTTTACAGAATGAGGGATATGGTAGTCTGGCTGTTAGTGTCCTACTTTGAGCCAAGGCCCCCAGCCCTGCTTCAGAAAGCCATAAACCATCCCTCATGCTTAAGACCTTCCAAAAATTCAAACAGACCCAGAATTGTAATTTTCCTCTGAAACCTGTCCAGCTACTCAGTTTCTTATAAATATCAAGAACCAAATATATATATCAAGAACCAGATATATAAATTTCCACTTAAATCCAACATGTGGTAGACATCTAATAAACATCTGATGAATAAATGCATGAAAGAATAAATGAATGAATGAATAACCTATTCGGTCAGAAGTTTTTCAATTACAAATTTCTGAAAGCTGAATATAAATGGGACATTAGTAATTACTATACCTGGAAGGATAAGGGTCAAGCTGTACTCAGGTATATTTTTCCTTAGCTTAGCCACCCATGATTTTGCTTCAGATTCCCTCTGGCTCCTCTACGGGTGTGCCGCCCAAATGTGACATTAGACGGCTCTGGGGTTACATTTTTCGAGCTTTTAATTCAAAGTAAAAGAAGAACTTTGCTTCACCTCCAATCTGGGAATTCCAGGTAAGTGTCTAACGGGACCACCGTGAGTCCTCGCCCACCCTTATAGCCAGCATGGGTGGGCACTGTGACGGACAGCCACAAAACTAGGAAGAATCCCTCAGAGGAAGGGAGTGGGAGGCACAAATACCAGGAGAAGTAAGGAGGGAGACAGACTGAGCAGACAAAGCCAGCACAACCTCTAGAGAGAAGCATTATTAATAATGGAAATGGCAACAGTGATAATAACTGTGATTTATCATAGGCAGGTATCGCCGAAGCCCTTCACACCGTTTATCTCGAAGTCATTCCATAACCCTGCAGGTGCTAAGGATCAGAGCCATTAAGTGACCCAACCAGAAGCAAAGTAAATGATGGACAACCAAGAGGCAAACACTTAATGGACTATCATGGAAAGGGTACAAATGCATTGAGGTATTTTAAACTTAGACCTGCCTGCTGAGAGCATGCTTGACTGTTTTTGTTTTTTCAAAAAAGGGAAGAAAGTCATCCCTGAATAAAATTTAGGACTATGTTGCTGACATACATTTTAATTCATAAATTTATGCCTTCATTGTGACTCTGGCAACGAAAGAGTCTAGCTTTTCATATGACTTAATTCTTTTTTTTTTAATTTTTTTATTGTTATGTTAATCCCCATACATTACATCATTAGTTTTAGATATAGTGTTCCATGATTCATTGTTTGTGCGTAACACCCAGTGCTCCATGCAGAATGTGCCCTCCTCAATACCCACCACCAGGCTAACCCATCCTCCCACCCCCCTCCCCTCTAGAACCCTCAGTTTGTTTCTCAGAGTCCATCGTCTCTCATGGTTCGTCTACCCTCCGATTTCCCCCCCTTCATTCTTCCCCTCCCGCTATCTTCTTTTTTTTTTTTCCTTAACATATATTGCATTATTTGTTTCAGAGGTACAGATCTGAGATTCGACAGTCTTGCACAATTCACAGCGCTTACCAGAGCACATAATCTCCCCAGTGTCTATCACCCAGCCACCCCATCCCTCCCACCCCCCACCACTCCAGCTTAATTCTTTTTAAGTTAAGGTGATTCATTAATCATATAACTGAACAACTTGGTTTTTATAGTTTTAAAAAATATAAGTAACCTAATTTTTTTTCAAGCAAATCCAGAAATTAAGAAAAATCACTAAAGCAGGCATGTGCCCTCCTTTGGGGTTTGGGAACTGTTGACAATATATGACTTTCATTTAAAAAATATATGTCTGTACCTCATAGAAAGGTAGTGTACACAGTGGTTCAGAGCGTGGGGTCTGGGGCCAGACTTGGGTTGGAATCCAGACCCTTAATGCTGTCTTATCAGCTGTGTGAGCTTGGAGAGATTACCAAATTGTTCAGTGTCTTGGTCTCCTCCTATATGGAATGGAGATAGGAATGGGTCCTCTGTTATAGGGCTGTTGTGTGGATTACAGTGCTTCAGTCCATCAAAGGTGTTGGAGCAATGCCTGGCTAAATAGATGGTAGCTCTTAATTTTATTAGTGCCCTGTTGCATTTGCATAGGGGCTTTTTGCGGGCTCTTTATAGTTGTTTTGCTTCTGGGTTTTTTGTTTGTTTGTTTGAGAGAGAGAGAGTGGGGGAAGGTCAGCGGGCGAGGGAGAGAGAGAAGGTTAAGTTGGCTCCACACCCCCAGTGCAGAGCCCCGAACAGGCTTGACCCCACCACCCTGAGATCATGTCCTGAGCCAAAATCAAGAGTCAGGTGCTCAACCAACTAAGCCACCCAGGCGCCTCTGGTTTTTATCACAGATGCACATCAGAGAGGAAATAGAGTTGCCCCCTCATTACAGAGGCTGTGTTTATTCCTCGATTCACAGCAGTGTCAGGGAAATCATCTCATGGGTCTGGGCTGCTGAAGGATTGAGTGTCCATACGAATATCAACTACCTGACTCTTTTGTAATCCACAGAGTTGAACTCTGCAGTCGAGACTGATGATCAGCGAGAAGGTGAAAAGTTGACTTGCGGCAAGGACACTACCAGTCTCAGGAGTGAGGGAAAAGAGGAGCCTGAGTATTCAGGCCAGAGCTCATACTGAATCCAAGAAATGAGGCGGCGACTGGGGAAGGAGGTCTCTTCCATCAAGAACCTGAAACACCAAAGTAAAATAATGTAAAAGGCACCCTTAAACTGACAACAAGTTTCAAAGCTGGAGGGTTGAATTTAAACGGCTTATTTTAAGTTAAGCATCTGAAAATTTTGAAGTCTAAATCATGAAAAGTTACTCGTTAATTGCATCTGTGTTTGCTTGTCAGTTACTTATTGAGAAGATAAAGGCCGGTTCTTTCTTCAGCTTTGTCTTCCTGCGTTAGCTGAAAGCCCGCTGAGATCAGAGACTCAAGAGGAAATGGATAGAAATAATGAAGCAAGACATATTTCTTCCTGTACTCTGGCAGCTTTTCCAGGCTGCCAATTTTGAGTAATATAAAGCATACGCAGGCAGGCAGTTAACTATATTAAGACGTACCTAGCACCAGAGGGAGTGGTGGGGAAGTTGAAACTCCCGCCAGAGAGCTAGTCTCTTGTTCCACCATGTGTTTAGGTATCAAGCTTATCCTCCCCCTGGTCTTAGTTTTAATGGGTTTTGATTTCCTTGTGCTCCCGAACCTTGAGGTGGAAATATGATCATCCTGAACATACTACTTACTTTTACCTGCGAACTTGAGCTTTATTGGCTTAAAAAAAAATCATGAACAAAAAAGCCAGGAAAAGATAAATTTGCATTTTGAAAAAGAAAAAAAAAATTGAACACATCTTTTGCTTTGAAATTTTTTCCCCTTGAGATGAATATCTATGCTTCATAAATATTCACTCAAGTCTGTTTTGACAATCGGCCTATATGAAGAAGATTCTAAAACACAACCTGGAAGTTTTAAATGTCTTCTTCTTCTTCTTTTTTTAAAGATTTATTTATTTCTTAGAGAGAGAGACAGAGCATGAGCAGGAGGGGCAGAAAAAGAATCTCAAGCAGACTCCATGCTGAGCACGGAGCCCAATGTGGGGCTCAATCTCTTGACCCTGAGCTGAAATCAAGAGTCAGTGGCCTGGCTGACTGCACCACCCAGGCGCCCCATGGAAGTTTTAAATATCTTCTATGAATGGAAAGGCTTCACTGTTCTCAGAGCATCCACAAATATACCTTTGAATTTTTTCACTTTTCTTTTTCTTTAACCTGGTCTGAGCCCTACCTCTTTCCCACTCCCAAGAAATAGAGTTCATCCAACATTCCAAATGTTCATGGCATTGAACTGGGGGCTTGGATGGAGGTAAATGAAGGAAGGGAAATCTCTTCTGCTTGTGGAGTTCACATTCTAAGATTGAAAAATCTTAGTTTCTAAAAGAAACCACTGCTCAAGATATTAGTTAAAAGAATTTTGGAAGATTCTTGGGAGGGGTCAGTATAACTTAGGGTTCTATGAAAATATTCCAACAATAAAATTTTAGATTTAAAGAGCTATAAATATCAGGTTGGACCATGTTCACATCTTTTTTTAAGCTTATCATCGATTTTTTTTTTTTCCCTGTCTCATTTCTTCCAAACATGAAAAATCATGACTTAGGCTTCTGATGGGTTAAAAATATATTCTGACTAACATTTAGCCCTGAATTCCACCACATGCTCTTATATGAATAATGCCACCTCATCCCAAATTGAAGCATGGGAAATTTGCAATTTGCTTAAAGGATTGTAAATGAGCCTGTTGTCAAGCTGCCAAAGTAAATTAACAAGATTTAAATTTTTCTGTAATATCAATCAGAAATTCCAATGACTAGTAATTAAAGCAGTCCTTGCTCTCTTGTGACTCATGCAGTGTGACAAAACAGTCCTAATGTGTCACCTCTCTCCTTCTGCCTGTTTGATTATGTTGAGTTGGGCACCAGGTGGCTTATCCTGTAGGGTGTCTTACAGTCTATTAAATTCTAAATGTGAAATAGAAATAAAACTCAATAAATATTTTATGGTATGGGTGAGTATATATTCCTCGAAGCCATCCTGTACCCTTGGGTTTTATGCCAACAGCCTTTTCTATAATAAAATAGTTTATCATTACAGAAAAAATTTTTTAAATGCGCAAGAGGGAAAAACTATCCACCATCCATTGCCCAGAGATAATCACTTTTAATAATATTTTTGTGTATTTGGGCCCAGAGATTTTGCTATATATTCAGAAATAATTGTGATCATATGACCTATACATCATACAAATTGACTTTAAATCATCTTTTTTGGATTATAAAAGTGATACGGTAACATTACTGAACATTTGGAAAATAAAGAAAAGAAGATAAAAGTAACTAGAATCCCACGCAGCGATAACCACTATCAATACTTTACTTCTAATTATAATCTTTTTCCTTTGCATATTCATATATATTTAAAGGTACACAATAGTGATTTTTTGGCATAATGAGCAGAAGAATATTTCAAATGATTTTTTTTTTGCAAGATTTTATTTATTTATTTGAGAGAGAGAATGAGATAGAGCATGAGAGGGGGGAGGGTCAGAGGGAGAAGCAGACTCCCTGCTGAGCAGGGAGCCCGATGCGGGACTCAATCCCAGGACTCCAGGATCATGACCTGAGCCGAAGGCAGTCGCTTAACGAACTGAGCCACCCAGGTGCCCTATTTCAAATGATTTTGATGGATGATGTGATGCAGAGTGGCAAGTGACAGTGTGTTTACTTATCTTTCATAGAAAAACTTAATAATTCAGGTCATTAAAAATGAATTTTAAAGAAATAAAAAATAAGGTTTTGGGTTACTTGACTAAGAAACTAGGACCTACTTTTTTTTCCAGGAAACTGATTGTGTATGTTGAAGGCAGGGGAAACAAGAAAATTCTGGTCTGGGGGCTTCTCCCTGTCCGGTGCCATAACTACATGAAAGAATTTAGCCTCCGTTAGCAAGAACTGGAACCTGACTTCCATAGGTAGTCTTTTAAATGGTCATCAAACACAGCAAATGAAGGATTCCAGCTGAACTCGGGGGTGAAGGATGCAGCTCAAGAAGCACATTTTCTGGAATTATGGAAAACACACAAACAAACCCAGAAGCAGAAGAGAAATACTTGAGAAAGGTCTAACTCTATAAAGACTTGTTGCCAGGCTATCGAATGCTTCTGACAACACATATTCAATTGCATTTCTAAGTTTGGAACTCAAACTATGTAAGTTAAGTCTCAAGAGCTCTTTTATATAGTTGGACTATTATGGAGTTTTCTATTAAGTATTTTTTTCCAAGAGAGGTACACGTGTAGACTTTTGGGGGCATTTTCGTACCTGAGAATGTCTTTGTGGATGTTCCTGAGTCATAATCCTGTCCTTGTAAATTCCATAGACATTTCTCCAACGTGTTTTGCCAATTGGGGTTGCCGGGGAGACATCATAAATCAGCTTTTTTGGGGTGTATTTGTAAACAATTGGTAATTCCCACTTGATCTCTTGTTAATTTTTTTCCTCCTTATTTTTCAGTCTTGGCCCATTAAACTGTCATTTGGATTCTGATATTGAAAATAAAGAACTGGCTTGCCTTTCAATCCCAAAGCATTCATTAGGGATTTGTATACAACAAGACTATATATGCAACAAGATACCATGTTATCCATATATGCACATAAACGCATGGGTTCTCATGTCCATATAGGATAGCCTCACCAACCCTCAACCGAACAGCTTCAATATGCTGTTTCAAAGACAGGCATCACGGGGTGCCTGGGTGGCTCAGTCGTTAAGCGTCTGCCTTCGGCTCGGGTCATGATCCCAGGGTCCTGGGCTCAAGCCCCGCATCGGGCTCCCTGCTCTGTGGGAAGCCTGCTTCTCCCTCTCCCACTGCCCCCTGCTTGTGTTACCTCTCTCTCTCTGTCTCTGTCAAATAAATAAAATCTTTAAAAAAAAAAAAAAAAAAGACAGGCATCGCTTATGTCAGTGGCCTCTGGCTGGGGTGGGTGTTCTGGGCCATGGTGAGACTGAAGTTAAAGTTTAAGGATTAGTCTTTGTGACTGAATGTTTCATCTGTTGGTTGGTAGAATTCATGCCAAGATTGAGAGGAGTATTTTGCAATGAAGTCCCGACTCATCAGAGAAGGAGAAACACCTGGCTTGGAATCTGTTACTGTCCAAAATGAATTCTTGAACATGACAAGTAAAGCAGCAGCTGAGTGTGTGGGGTGAACGGTTGAGGACTACAACAACTTGGTCTAATTACATGGCGGTAATTGAATTTTCTACTCGGGATATAACACCATCACTTAATTGATTTAGCTTGTATCTCAGTAAACTCCCTTCATCTTCATATTGAAGTTATTTTATCAATTTCAAAAGAAATTCTTTAGTTGTGCTGTACTGCTGTTAATATAGCTATTTTTTTCTCAGGAACACAAATACAATCCTTAAGAAATATCTTATTTTTGGGACGCCTGGGTGGCTCAGTCAGTTAAGCGTCTGCCTTCGGCTCAGGTCATGATCTCAGGGTCCTGGGATCGAGTTCCGCATCGGGCTCCCTGCTCAGTGGGGAGCCTGCTTCTCCCTCTCCCTCTGCTTGTGCTCTCTCTGTCAAATAAATAAAATCTTAAAAAAAAAAATATCTTATTTTTAGGTTCTGAATAACTGTTATCCTCTAATTAAAAAAAAAATCTCTTTCTCCCTTTCCTTTGCAATCTGGGAGAGCTCAAGTTGGTTTTCCGTATCACTGGCTCACTTTTCTGCTGTGTGCATTCTGTTTTTTACTACCAGAAAAGCACCTTTCAGTTCTGTCTTAGGTGGCTAAACCAAAATACCACAGATCTGGTGGCTTATAAACAACAGAAATTTATTGCTCATGGTTCTGGAGGCTGTAAGTCAGCTGAGGGCCTCCTCCTGGGTCACAGACTTCTTATTGTGTCCTCCAGGGCAGAAGGATCAGGGGAGATCTATGAGATCTCTCATAAGGGCACTAACCCCATTTGTAAGGGCCCCACCCTTATGACCTAAGCACCCTCCAAAGGCCCCACCTCCTAATACCATCACCTTTGGAGGTTAGGATTTCAACACAGGAATTTTGGGTGGAAACAAACATTCAGACCACAGAAGTTCTATTGTACTTTTGTTTCCTTGTCGGTCTTTATTATCTCAGCCAACTCCTTTTTCGTTTGCTTCTGATTTTCTTTTAATCTCAACTGGTTTTCTATGACTTTTGGCTCCTTTTTCCCTGAGGAGTGTGTTTTTGCAATCAACTAACGATACCAAAACAATTCAGAAGGTGTTTGGCTCATGCATTAGATGTTTTTAAAAGTTTAATCTTACTCTGACACTTGAGGACGAAAGCTCCATGGAGGCTCTTAAATTCTTAGTTGAGACAGGAGAACTCTAGATTCAGTGTCTGTCCGCAGCCAGGGTGTGGATGCCCTGGGTGTGATTCCTGGCCACATGGGTGCTGGCAGAACTAGCCTCTTAGATCCACAGCTGGGGGCCAAGTCCACGTGTGCATCTTCCAACCCAATTTCCAAGCTTTGGCATATTCATCGAGTTCCAGGGTGGCTCTGTGATATGGAGATGGGATTTTTTTTTTGCCCCTGACCCTACTTCCTTCCAACTTGATACTCTGAGCAAATAAAATACAAGAAAATGTGAGCTACACTAATACCAAACTTTCCGTTTCTGCCTGAAAAACAGTACTTGTGGGAACCATCCTTCCCGGTGCCAACTTATCTCCCCCTACTTTATACCCTATTGAATCTAGGAGTTGCAGCTTCTGAAAGGATATAGAAGTAAGGGTGGGGGTAGCCCACCCGCTCTGGCTGCCCCCCCATGGGCTGCAGGTGTGGCTGCCTCCAGCAGAGGCTAGTTCCTGGGGGGGTGGGGAGGCATTGCTCATTTCAGAATGAATGGTTTAATAAAAGTATGGAAACTTTCCCCCTGTCCATTCAGATGTCTATTTCAGTAGTTCTTCTAATACAAAAGACAACCTTTCCAACATTAAAAATAGATAAATGCCATAGATGAAATCCAATTTAAAGTTGGTTATATGGCTACGGAGTCTTTGAAATCTTATATTCCTGTGCTGTGTCTTTTGGGGGATAATCTTGTGTAAAGGTAATTTGTAATAATTATTCAATGATTTGAAACAAGATTCATTACAATATGTTCATGTTGCATTTCTAGATATTACAGAATGGCATGATTTTTCATTTGCTAAGGCCATAACTTGATGCTAAAGGTCACAGTAAAAATAACATTTGTGGAAATTGCAGTTTATAGAGGATATTGCACAGGGATTATAAACTCTGCTGATAATTCTTGTGTCCTAGACCCAATATTTGACTCCAATATTTCAGGGAGCTTAGAAAGCTGAAGACAGAAAGATTACACATTAAGTATATAATGTTGCTGCTTCTGTTGATACTCATACTTCCAGGGGTGTGATGTGGTTTCACTTTAATTGCAATCACTGTGACAGTTACTGTAACAGCTAACACTCAGATACAGTGTTTGTTCGAGCCCTTTTTTCAGTTCTTGTCCTAAAAATTAATCTTTTAGTTGAAAGCTTCAACATTGATTCTTGGTTTCAAATAGAATTTTCTGAAACAACATTTTTTTCCAGCTATTTTAAAGACATTAAAAATATCTTTTCCATATTTTTAAGAAAGAGCCAAACCCATTCTGAGCTCAGAGCAGACCTCATGTTTAAATTAGCAATTAAGATGGGGCGCCTGTGTGGCTCAGTTGGTTAAGCGGCTGCCTTCAGCTCAGGTCATGATCTCGGGGTCCTGGGATCGAGCCCTGCATCGGGCTCCCTGCTCAGTGGGGAGCTTGCTTCTCCCTCTCCCCCTCCCCTGCTTGTGCTCTCTCTCTCTCTGTCAAATAAATAAATAAAATCTTTTAAATTAGAAATTAAGGAAAAGTGATCTGCATGAACCTGTTGGGTAGTCAGTGTATTTAAGGGGAATCTGTGACAGTTGCACATCTTTTTGTATATTTTCAATCATGAATGCATGGCTTTACTGTTTGTTTACAATCCATTTTTGCATGTATAATTTGCATGTGCCAATTAATACAAGGGATGAGGGCAAGAAGAAATTAGGTGATAAGCTGCTACTGCCAACCATCCGTGTGTGTGCATTCTGAAGGGCTGTACTGATCCTTTTTCTCCCACTGCCTGGTCGTATGGATGCTGGTGGAACTAGCCTCATCTAGTTCCAGGGACTGGGGAAGAGTAGATTTGCAGAATGGTCCTAGATGGACGTATAGCCCGAGGAGCTGTTTGTGATCACACCTGTGAATGTATGATTCCAGGGTAACACCCACACACATTTGCCTTCCACTTAAACCTCACGTAGTCTTTTTACACCTGAACTCTTATGGCCCTTATGGTCTACCCGGCTCCACTGGATTCCTTATTATATATTGCTTTGCAATATTACTTACCATTTTGGTGTATTAAAATTTTGTCTTTTCAACTAAATTTTCAGTTTCTTGAGGTCAGGGGCAACATCTTATAAACCCTTCGCTTATTATTTCTCATATATTAGGCATTCAATAGACATTTGTTGAGTTAAACAGAACGAAGTGCATTTGACTACATAAAAAATGTTCCTGCATGCTCTGGGAATCAGAATATTCAAATTTGCTATGTTTTCTGGCTAAATGAAAGTAAGTCAAGAAATTATTTTGTTTCAAGCCTCATTAACTTTCCTGATTTAGTAACATATATCTGAAGAGTTCTTAATGCAGGAAAAAAATCATTCGCTATGATGTTAATCAGAATACAAAATTGAATATACTGTATCATTTCGACTAGTATAGGAAAATGGTAGAAGCATCCATCTTTGGATGATTATATGAATTTTCCTCTTTTTTGATTTTTCTAAATCTTAACATTTTTTACCTCTCAAAACATTTACTTTTGTAATCAGAAGCAAATTTAAGAAGGAAAACACATCTTTGCAGGCCTTGTGTGTGTGTGTTTGTGGATATGTGGGTAAGTATGTGTGTGAGATAGAGATTCAGAATTTTCTCTTTAAAGTAAAATAAAGCAATAACAACAAAAATCTCTAAATAAAGGTGAATCGTGGTCAATTGCTATTTTACCAAAACACATATGGTAATTGACATAATAAAAGTCATTTTGTTCAACACTTTATTAACCAGAACTCTAACTGTAATTTACCATATGCATATCTCCTTCTATATTTGCAACACTCTCTTAAATCTCTATTTTAATGTGCAGCAAGCTCTGACTTAGAAGAGATGTATTCTAGGGCGCCTGGGTGGCTCAGATGGTTAAGCGTCTGCCTTCGGCTCAGGTCATGATCTCAGGGTCCTGGGATCGAGTCCCGCATCGGGCTTCCCGCTGCTTGGGAGCCTGCTTCTCCCTCTGCCTCTCTCTCTCTCTCTCTGTCTCTCATGAATAAATAAATAAAATCTTTAAAAAAAAAGAAGAGATGTATTCTAGTGAATCAAATACCAGAGTTAAAGAGACAATAGCTATTTCCAGTTGGCAAAATGCTAGAAACCAATATATTTTTATTGTTTGTGTTTGTATTGATGAGCAATACAAACAGAAATTTAAACTTCTGTACCTAAATACATTATTACTGTACCTAAATACAAACAGAAAATTAAACTTCTGTACCTAAATACATTATTTCTATTGAGCCTCTTCTTTTCTCCTCCTCCGAAGCAGAATGGGATAGTTGAAGAATTACAAAGTGATGATATTGTAAAATAATGGTAACAAAGCCGTTTTGAGTACCTATGTCTACTCTGCTGGGCACCAAGCTGAGAGAGCTGAACAGACCCAGGGCTCTGCTCTTGAGGAGCTTGTCTGATGGGGAGACAGACATGGACACATAGTTACAAATGCACTCAGTGTTCTGACCCAGGATGTCACTGTTAGCTGAGAAGCACCATCTTGTCTTCCTTTATGTATGTGCAAGGTCACTTTTATTGGACATCGTCTTTGGCCTTCAGAAGTTCTCATGGATGAGTGCTACATATTTAATAAGCACTTATTATGCTCCTATTCTCTGTTGTTTTTCTTTTTTTCTTTTTTACTTTTTTGCCCACCCACCCCACACCCACCTCTCCTGTCTGGCAACTATCAATTTGTTCTCTGTATTTTAGAGTCTGTTTCTGTTTGTGTGTGTGTATGTGTATTTATTTATTCATTGTTTAGTTTTTTTAGATTCCACATATAAGTGAAATTGTATGATATTTGTCTTTCTCTGTCTGACTTAGGCCCATTCATGTTGTCACAAATGGCAAGATCTCATTCTTTTTTATGGCTTAGTAATATTCCATTATATATATTTATATATATATATATATATATATATATATATATATATATATATATATATATATACACACACACACACACACCCCACATCTTCTTTATCCATTCATCTATTGATAAATACTTAAGTTGCTTCATTTCCTGGCTATTATAAATAACGCTGCAATAAACATAATGGTGCATATATCTTTCTGAATTAGTGTTTACATTTTCTTTGGGTAATTATCCAGTAGTGGAATTACTGGGTTGTATGGTATTTCTATTTTTAATTTTTTGAGGCGTCTCCATACTCTTTTCCACGGTGGTTACACTAATTTGCATTCCTACCAACAATGCATGAGGGTTCCCTTTTCTCCAAATCTTTGCCAACACTTATTATTTCTTATCTTTTTGATTCTAGCCATTCTGACAGGTATAAGGTGGTATCTCATTGTAGCTTTGATTTGCATTTCCCTGGTGATTACTGATGGTGAGCATATTTTCAAGAGTCTGTTGGCCATCTGTATATCTTCTTTGGAAAAATGCCTATTCAGGTCCTCTGCCCATTTTTTTAATTGGATTATTTGGGGTTTTTTGGTGTTGAGTTGTGTAAGTTCTTTATATATTTTGGATATTAATCCCTTATTGGATATGTCATTTGCAAATATCTTCTCCCATTTAGTGGGTTGTCTTTTCATTTTGTTGATGGTTTCCTCCATTGTGCAGAACTTTTTATTTTAGTGTGTTCCCAATAGTTTAATTTTGTTTTGTTTCTCTTACCTGAGGAGACATATCCATAAATATGTTACTAAGGTAGATATCCAGGAGATTACTACCTGTATATTCTTTTAGGAGTCTTATGGTTTCAAGTCTTACATTTGGGTTTTTTTTGGGGGGGTTTTGGGTTTTTTTAATTTATTTCAGAGAGAGAGAGAGAGAGAGCACACACGAGCAGGGGGAGCAGCAGAGGGAGAGAAAGAAGTAGATTCCCCACTGAGCAGGGAGCCCGATGTAGGGCTTGATCCCAGGACCCTGGTATCATGACCTGAGCCGAAGGCAGACGCTAAACGACTGAGCCACCCAGGCTCCCACAGGTCTTACATTTGATCTTTAATGTTCTCTGTCTACTTTTATGTTAAGGCCCAGTCACTGGAGTTGTAGTCAGGTTAAAATCCTGGTGCTGTCTTTTACCAGTTGTATGAACGTAGGTAAATCATGGAAGCTGGTTAAGCCAATTGCTTCATCTGTGAGGGCTGGCATGAGGATCAGCTGAGATCATTCACATGAAGGTTCTGGCACCAGCATTGGCCAGGGCTTTACTATAGGAATGCAGCTGTTGGGTCTCAGTTATAACTCAAGTATGAAAGAGATGGCATTTTTTTCATTTTCTATCACTCAGTTTCTGACTCTATGCCTCCATTTCCCTGGGCAACAACTGCCCCCCCCCAATTGTATATTTTGTATAGGAACAAAGAAGTGGCAGTCACTGGAGAAAGAGTGTTCTAGGTCATTAAAAAAGCACATGTCACTGCTCTTGTCTGCTTGGCCCTTCCAGGTCTGGGGGCTCTCTCAGCTTCCTCTGCCTCACCAGAGCTGTGGGGATCTTTTGTGAGGGAACTTATGCCCCATCTTCCAGGTAAACCACAGCCAGACTTCTCCCTAACATCTCATGGTTTATGAGGTGAGTCAGGTTGGTGCAGCTTGGTCAGCTTAGCGACCTTCCCAGAGCCTCCCACCCCCCTTTTTTTCCCCTCCTGTATTCACCCTGTAATATTTGGTTTGTACCCACAGATAATGCTCCTTCTTTTTAGTGTCTATGGATACTTTGTTGTTCTTTTTTTTTTTTTTAAGATTTTATTTATTTATTTGTTAGAGAGAGAGAGCACAAGCAGGAGGAGTGGCAGGCAGAGGGAGAAGCAGGCTCTCCACTGAGCAGGGAGCCCAATGCGGGACTTGATCCCAGGACCCTGGGATCATGACCTGAGCCCAAGGCAGACACTTAACTGACTGAGCCACCCAGGCTTCCCAATACTTTGTTATTCTAAGGGATTAGACTTGTAGGCCAGTTCTGCTTTCCCCAAAGCCACATAAGTCCCTAAGGGCAATGAGAGGTTGACCAGCTACCTCCTGAACAGTGGAAAGAGAGAAGAGAAGATACAATAGAACAAAAACAAATGAATGTCTTAAAGTATTATCTAGCCACAGTAGATTTGGAAAAAGCATCAGAAGAGTAATACTAGTTAACACTTTACATTGCTTTGATGTGGTTTGTATAAAATATGTCCACAAATACGTTAATACCTATACTTTTGAGAGGTAGAACTTAATTTCCTTCCCCTTGAATACACTCTCTTTCCCCACTGGATCACTTGCTGTGGAGAAAGCCAACTTCCATGTTGTGAGCTGTCCTGTGGAGAAGTCCACTGGAGAGGAACTGAGGGAGGCTTCTGGCCAACAGCCCATGATTAACTGAGGTCTGTCAGTGGTGATGGAAATGAGCTTAGAAGCAGACCCTTCAGCCCCATTTGAGCTGGGAGGTGATTGCAGCCCTGCCTGACTGTAATCTCATGAGAGACCACTCAATTACATACATATATAAAACAAGTTGGAACCATATGTGACAATTTAAGTACTATACAGTTTTAAGGGCTGAAATTAAATTAGTAGTAGAAAGTAAGTTATTTCCATCTCAGTTGTATGCAAGGGGCCATGTTCCTGGCAACACGTTGAAAAACCACAGTATGAAAACAAGTTTAAATGGAAGGAAAGCGCAGGGTAGACATTCTCCTATTCTACAAAGCGGATTGAAATGAGCTGTCTGCATTGCTCTGCCCGGAACCAACAATAGTGTGTGTGGAGTGTGAGGAGACCTATCCAGTAAAAATGCATCTGTCTGCAATTGCACTATTATAATCCTAGAGTAACTCAATTTGCTTTTCTCTCTACTCTGATGTTTATAATCTAAAACATAATTGCTATAACTTTGAAGCAATTTAAACAATGCTTTGTTAGAAAAATTACCTGCAAAAGTGTGATTTACAAAGGAGCATACTGGTGTGGCAGCAGAGATGATCTCTGTTGTCATAGTAACAGAGTTTGGGCTTAACCCAGTGTGCCGAAGTAATGGAATGCTAGAGAAGTGTTGGCAATATTGGAATGCATAAACACACATACACTGCCATTGACATGCAGTAACCCTGACATGAAACTTGTAACAAGCATTTTAAATAGCAAAAGGCATTTTGTTTTGAAAATGCAGCACTCTCACCAAAAATTACTGAGAATTTGTATGTGGTCTTTTGTATCATAAGAAAAGCTTGGTGTCTGCCTTTTCTAGAAGTTAGGCACGGGCATTAATTCCCAAAGGTTATGTTCGATGCCTACACTGATTTCTTTTTCTGCATCAGGCATATCCTGAAAGAAATAAATTTAGAGCTATGGTTCTATTAAAGATCATGAAAAAAAAAAAAACAGAATTGAGATCATTATTTTGACAAATAAATAAAATAAGTATTTCCACTTCTGTTCTCTAAAATTCCAGCCCAACTTATGCCACATGTCCAAAGACCTGGAACCTTAGCAGAGACAGTCCAGATGATTTTATGCATATTCTGTAGTTCAGGTTTTATTAGTAAAGGTGCCATGTAGAAGCTCCTTCTAAAGTTGTACTCTCAGAGATCTTAAAATAACTGAAACACGTTATTAGGGTTCGAAGCTGACAGCCAAGGAAGAATTCTTGAGATGTCTTTGGTGCAAAAAGGTGATTTTATTAGAGCACGGGGACAGGACCCATGGGCAGAAAGAGCTGCAATGGGGTCATGAGGAGTGGCCCATTATATACTTTCAATTTGGGAGGGGGTTAGGGATAGCGTAAGTCTCTAAGGAATATTGGAAGCAAGGTTTCCAGGACCTTGAGGGGGCTAGCTATTGTTGGGAAAAGGTCATTATTACTGTCTAATAAAACAGTGATGAGACCCTTCAGATGTGTATCAGTGAACCATATGCTTGCGGGATGATTGCCAACATGTATCTTAGAGGGTTTAGAGATAAAGGAAGTTTTCAAAGGAATTCTTATATGTTAAAGTAGACCTACAGGAATGGGGAGGGGGGTGGTCAGACTAGAATTGCCTTTTGCCCTTAGCAAAGTATTAACATCAAGGCAGTTGAGTCCCTAGAGGAATGTCATTCTGCCTGTTTCAAGGACTTGTCAATGGGCTGTAGGTAGTAAGGAAATTTAATAATTTTTCTTTTGCCTTTGTTTCTCACATCATAGCCACTTAACAGTTAAAATATTACCTTTGTGACAATCTTACTATCCTTTTCATATGGAGTATGGAGTATGAACAGGGTGAGCCTGGGCCAAGCAGTTAGTTTGAAACTTGTAATGTTGTCTTGTTTACATGTGTTAAAAAGCAATTCAACTGAGTACATTTAAAGATCTCATCTCATTGGCTTTATTCAAAGACTAATGAATTAGCCAGCCCCCTACCTGGCAGATAGAAAGGAGCTCTGAGGAACTATACAAAATGGAAGGCTTTTATAGGCAGAACCAGGCAGGACCAGGAAGTTATTAGCAAAAGAAAAGAAAGGATTGTTGCAGGCAAGGTCATCTTCCCTCAGGGGGAAGGGCTGGTGGTCTTATCATGCAGATGAATTCACTAGTGCTCATCAGGAAATTCCAGGTTTAAAACTGATTTAAAATTCCACTCCCAGGAGAGGCTAAAACTGCCTTAGGTTAGGTGTTAAGTCTCGGTGGGGCTTAATATGAGTGACTCCATTTTGGGCCTGTTTCTTTTTAACAATTGTCATTGTAATTCAAGGGGATTATAATATGCCACCCCAAAAGATGCCACTTTGGCATAAGAGTTATTTTGAGCCAAAGTCACTTGAGATTCAACAGGTGCAGAAAGAAGCCCTCCCAGAACTTTCCTCATCTGACTGAAAGCAGGCACTCCTGAGAAATAAGGATTGCCATAAATCTCCTCTCCCAGGACAGTTTTATGGCTGTGAAAAAGAGGAAAAGTTGGCACCAAGATGGATCCACATAAACAAACTTTGTTAAAATGGTCCTTGTTTTCCATATGTATTTATTTTTCACAGTTTGTAGCCACTAGAAGCCTAAAATCCCCTTTCCTTTGTTTTGTCACATCTCCACAGTTTATTTCTCTTTGTTAAAAATGGTATATAAGCGGGCGCCTGGGTGGCTCAGTTGGTTAAGCGACTGCCTTCGGCTCAGGTCATGATCCTGGAGTCCCTGGATCGAGTCCCTGGATCGAGTCCCGCATCGGGCTCCCTGCTTAGCAGGGAGCCTGCTTCTCCCTCTGACCCTCCCGACCCTCCCCCTCTCATGTGCTCTCTCTCAGTCTCTCTCTCTCAAATAAATAAATAAAATCTTTTAAAAAAAAATGGTATATAAGCTCTCACACCTATCTGCTTCTTTGGGTCTTCACTTCTTTTGTAGAAAGGCCTCTATGTCCTGTAAAAATTACCATCAAATAAAATTTGTATGCCCTTTCATCTGTTAATCTGCTTTTTGTCACTTTAATTTATAGGACCCCAGGAAAAGAACCTAAGAGGGTAGATGGAAAAGTTTTATTTTTCCCCTCCATAACTGTAAGCGATACCCCCAGATTTTCCCTTTTCTGGGGCATTAAACTGTGGGGACTGTGATAAAAGTAAGTCAGTTTAGAGTTCAAAAGCCTAGGGATTGCAGTACAGAGAGGAGAGATTTTCTGAGTGAAAGAAGGAAAGGGAAAACCAGAGATATAGGGAAAGAGATTGGGAAAAACAGAGGCCCAGTCTGTTTCCCTACCCACTTCCCCCTCTAGTGTTTTGGGCTTCACTCTAGGGGAATATGGAAGAGATAGTTTCTGAGATGTGTTAGTTAGAAAATGATCTGTCTTGTTGTTCTTCTTTTAGGACTTTCAATTCCTGAGACAACAGGAATAAATATGTCATTGTGAAGAGAGATCCCTCCTGACCCTGAATTCCTGATTAATCTCCCCATGCCCCGAGTGTGTGGTCTCTCCTAGGGCAGACCTAGAAGGAAGTCCCAGGCAGCCTCTCCTAGGTTCTTCCGCCCCTCTACTCTCTTTTCAGTAGGGACCTTAGCATACATCATTGTTTATTCCCATTTGTTTAGAATTCAAATATAATCTGTCCCTTAAATCCAATCATGTGTAAAACAGGAGTTTCCTGATTGCTCTCTTCAGTGTGATCTCTTCATTAACAACATCAGCAGCAAGAAGAGCTGCAGCAAAGACAGCAACAACACCAGCCATCAGCCCAACGGTCATTTAATGAATGTCGATTAAGTGCCAAATACTGCCCTAGATGTTTTACAGACACTCATCTGACACAATTCTCTCAATGATCCCATGGAATAGGCATTATTGCCCTTCTTTGTTAGATATAACTAAACTAGCATCAACACAGCTTCTCTGTTTTCTAAATTTATCTTATAAATGGGTTCTTTCATCATTCATATGGGATTCAAAGCCCCTGGAGAGCTTACTCAGTTTTGAACTGTATTTAGTCTTGAACTGCTTCATAGCACTGAGGATAGTATTTTTGCTCATAGATACTCAATAGCTGTTTGCTGATTGTTATTGTTTGCACATGGACTTGGTTTCCATAGCCTAATTATTTCTGTATTTGATCAGAGCAAAATTTCCTCTTGAGCTACATTGAATTGTAATAGTTAATGCTTGTTACAGGGTTTTGAGGTGAGGGTGGGGGTGTCTTTAAAAATATCTATAAGATTTCATTTATTCCTAGCAATAGTAGATCTTAAAACTGCAGCCTATTCTCTCTTTTGATCATGAAATCTTAATATTGTAATTTGTAGATTTCTAATCCACCTTTACAAAAGCACACAATGAAGAGGGTTAAGACACCTTAGAAGGAACACTAGTATAAGTAGATGCTTGGACTTCCCTAAATTTCACAGTAAGTGGTTTGAAAAATGATCTTCCCATTTCTGTTTTACTAGACAGTGAGTTCAGAGTTCTGGTTCTGAAGTTCAGAATGTTTGCATTTATCCAGATGTTAGGAGGAAAAGGGAGCAAGAAACCTCATAACCAGGCCCTGATGATCTGGGGGCTCTCTTGCAATCGCTCCGGTATCTCTGTCACTTGTAAGGCTATTGAAGTATCATTGCTCCAGCCACCCAGTAGCACCTCTTCAATTGACAGTCTGTCACTCAGGCAACACCACCTGATCAAAAGTTCACACTCAAAACCTGCAATCAGAATATTTATTGTACATTAGGAACACATTTCCTCTCCAGGGTTATTAAAATGACATCATGTGAACTTTTTACTTTGATTAAAAAGATGTTTTTTAAGTCATTTTTTTTCCTTTAAAGGTACAAGAAAGTCATAATAAAAAGGTACAAAAAGGTTAATATCTCATCTTGCTTAATATGATATGGAAATTCTGGGGTTTTTTTGGCTGATTGAATAACTAATTGCTACTTTAATAGAATCTGGCAGCTCATGAATAAATGAAAATACACAGGAATGTGATCTAAAATGGTATTGTCTAAAAATACAGAAGTAGCTATTTTTGGCATCATTGCAATTGCACTTTCTTAGATTGTCCAAATTGTTTAGATGCCTTAGCTGATAGACAGTGTCAAGTGCTAATACAAACTTTTAAACATAAGCATAACATTTGTTTTTAAACAGCACACTTTTTAATTTTTTTGTCCTTAACAATGCACTTCTTTTATGACAGTTTCTACCTTCCTGCTTCTCTATAGATCTTCCTCTAAAAAAAATGAGGTATTACTGGGGCTCCTGGGTGGCTCAGTTGGTTGAGCATCTGCCTTCGGCTCAGGTCATGATCTCAGGGTCCGAGGATGGACTGCTCAGTAGGGAGTCTGCTTCTCCCTCTCCCTCTGCCCCCCACCCCCACTTGTGCTGTCTCTCTTCTCTCAAATAAGTAAAATCTTCTTTTAAAAAAAAGGGTTATTACCAGCATAGCATTCTTAACTGGTCTAAAGCCAATATTTCCTTGAAATAAACTAGTGATGGATAACCAACACATAATGAAACTGGGAAAATGTGAAAGGGTTTAGCATTATAATCACATACAACTGACAGTAAAATGTGTTATGTTAGTGTTCATGATGGAAATGCAAGTAACTTCCACATTAGTGGAAATCTGCTTGTGGAAATGACTATAACTCCCCTTCTTTTGCAGGACCCACCCTGGGTATATCTGGGGGCTGCTGAATAAAGGGAAACAGAACCTGGAAGATGCTGCCTTACTCTAGGGCCATAATCAAGAGTCCCAGGTGCCATGGTTTCTACGCTTTTTGGTTAGTGGTGATGCTTCTGCTCCAGGCTGTTGGTAGCTGGCACAAGGCAGAAACTAAAGACTATAAGACAGAGTTGTGTCTGTCCCTCTGTAATGAAAGTTGTCCCCTTTCAGTGAGGGGCAAATACAATGCACTTGGGGCCATTGTAGGCTACACTATAGGGATCAGAAAGGACTATTCTATAGCTGATTATTTCTATCTAGTTCCCCCAGTAGAGAACCAATTCTTCAGTGATTGATTTTACACAATGCTGGGGACACAAAGATGAGAATGATCCAGTTCCTACCATACAAACAATCCATTTCCTCTAAACCACCTGTCGGAGGCCAACTTTTTCCACATCACTGATTCTAAGGCTGTCCCCTCAGTTACAATAACAAAGTACATAGTGGTTTAAAGGGATTTGGTGAAACTCAACTCTCTGTAGGGGAAGGAAATTGATTTATGAACACTTGTCTCTCCATTCTCCCTGGATTTTTCTGATTATAAGGGGAGTAGCCTAAAGGGTAGGACTTAGGTAAATTTCTCCTCTCCACCATCAGCTCCCCCCCTTCATGTTGCCCCAACACACCACAGTTTAAAATTTTGCCAACAGAAAATCATTTGGGTTGATAACACTTCGAGGAGTTGGGTAATTATTTATAGATCTCCTTAGTCTGTAAACATCATTTAGACACATCTTTCTATGTCATTGTGCCATTCAACATCTGACATAAAGGCAAGAAATGGGAGTTGAATAACACCTGTCATGAGATATCTATCTCAAGAAATGCAAGTTGAATGAATGAATGAATCAATGCTATGGGTCAATATGATTGAATTCTTTTTCTTCTACCACCTAGCTGAGATTCAGAGAATGTAATTTGGAGTTTTCAGCGGTGAGGAGTATAGAAAGCATGGCAATTTGATGTAATGGGCAGGAGGTTTGAAAGGTAGCTGGTGGCCACATAACCCTCAGTGGCTCCAAGAGACAGACAGTGCTTTGCCCTGGAAGGGAAAAAGGCATGGGGACCAGGGAAGAAAGGGGGCTGGAAAGACTTTGCACAGAGGCAGCCTTGCTTTATCTTACTACTCATTTCTGCCCAACCCCTCAAAGCCACAGTCCAGTTTTCCTTCAGAATCCTGAGGATGTGGGATCAGAACAGTGGAGAAGGGGGCTGCTTTATTGACGAAGCATCATACATGCTTCAGGTGGAGGCAGCCTGTGCTGGAGGTGGAAGGTGGGTTCATGGGAACTCTCTACACTTACTTTATCATGTGCCCACCTAATCTGCAACTTTAGTCTTAAGTAGTGTTGAAACAAAATACACTGTCTGGAGATGCTTATTGGCTTGGATGACTTATAGAAAAAATGAGATTCTTTATTAGCAACCATGCAGGCACTCTTTTTTTTTTTTTTTAATTTATTCATGAGAGACAGAGAGAGAGAGAGAGGCAGAGGGAGAAGCAGGCTCCCAAGGAGCAGGGAGCCCGATGTGGGACCCGATCCCAGGACCCTGGGATCATGACCTGAGCTGAAGGCAGACGCTTAACCATCTGAGCCAGCCAGGCGCCCCATGCAGGCACTCTTAAATTCAAGGGCTAATCACCATAGTTGGCAATGGAGGACATCTCAGGGGAGGAGATTTTTGTTGCTAGGTCTTGGTGCAGGCTGGCTGGGCTCAAGGACCCAGAGGGGAGGTCCCACAGGCCCAGCCAAGAGGGTCTTTGACTCTATGCAGTCTAGAAATCAAGTGTGAGCTGAGAGGAAGTGAGAGCAGAGTTTATTAAAGATACAGAGTGTAGATACGGACAGAGCATCCAGGAGACTGAGAAAGGAGAGAAGAGTGAGTCTCATTCTTTGCTTGGAGCCTAGGGTTTTTACTGAGGTTGGTGGTCCTGTGTGGTGTCTTCTCAGTGATCCAGGAACAAATACAAGCCTTTAGGTGTTCTCCATAAGTCACTTCTGCCCTGAGCCAGGGGTCTCGATGAGTTGATGATCTTGATGAGTTGATGATCATGAACGTTCATGATGACCTCTCCCTAACACTCCTGAGGTGTTATCTATTGGGCTGGAAGACTCCAAAGAAGTCATTAAACCCTTGACCTTTACAAGGAGGACATATGTTATCTGTTCTATAAGGCATGTGTAAGGCAGGGCTGTAGGTCTTAGCAATAGAAACAGGAAAAGGAGCAAAAGAGCAGGTTTTCATGGGGTCCCTTTAGTTTCCCTGTCTCAGTCTAGTATAAGAGAAGTTTAGAACTCCCAGTTTGTTAAACTTGGAGCATTAGGTCTTGCCCACATTCAGGAATCCAGCAAATTTTGTTACTTAAAAAGTATGGAAATAAAAGCCACAATTAATTGATTTACAGAATGAGGATGAAAATAATAATGTCTTCAACTTATTTTGTCCTTTTAGCATTTTCTTTCTTTTTTTTTTTTTTTTATTTATTCATGAGAGACAGAGAGAGAGAGAGAGGCAGAGGGAGAAGCAGGCTCCCAAGGAGCAGAGAGCCCGATGCGGAACTCGATCCCAGGACCCTGGGATCATGACCTGAGCTGAAGGCAGACGCTTAACCATCTGAGCCACCCAGGCACCCCTTTTAGCATTTTCTAATTGGGCAAATCATTTAACCCCATGTATCTCAATTTCTTCATTAGAATAAAATATTCAGAATTCTATATATTAAGCTTACATGGCTGATTGGTAGCACAGTCAAGATTAGAAACTAGGTCTCTAACTGCAGTCTTTCCTTGGCCTATAGTTCAAGGCCACACGAAGGAGGGATAATAATAATAGCATGGCTCTTAAAAAGGGCAATTGAGGAAGAAATATTATTGAACCATCATAGTAAGTGTAAGGATGGAAGAAAACCACAGTCACAAAGCAAAGTCCATTAAAAATCGCAATTTTTAATATTTAACATTTTACAAGGTAAAGAATGTGAAATTAGTAAGGAATTTTGGTGGAACCAGTGGTTTTAATGGAATGGCACTGTCCATAGACTTAAAACTAAGGCTTCAGAAGACTGACGAAAAAACCCCAAATTTTTATTACATCTTAAAATAGAAGGAGTTCCTCATTTTCATTTTAAGGAAGGGTAAATTATGGAATAAAAGCTAAAAGATTTGTTAGGATCAAAAAGCAAATGATAAAGAAAGATTAATCCAGTTATCCCTAGTCAGTTTATCTGCCTATCTTCTGATAAGCATAATTATAGTGATAAAATTCTAAAGGTTAAAAGAACAACAAAATTATGCAACTGCTTTCTGAATTACTGTTTTAATACAGTGGACTTTTCCCTGGGAAACAATTGTGATTTTCTTCTGAAGGTCTTTATCTTCCTCTCAATCTGCATGCTAGAGGATGTGTGAGATTAGCAAATGCTCTCTGTGAAAGTTACAGACAGAAAATGAAACACCACAGATCTTTTATTCCTTCCCTTGTTGATGAATTCAACAATCCTGTACTGAATGTGGGAGTGACTAAGTAATTTGTGGGGTCCAGTGCAAAATGAAAATTCGGGAGATATCAGGGTTGGAGATGCCCAGTTGGGAGTCATCTGCATTTAGCTGGTATTTAAAACTGTGGGTCTGTAATGAGATCAGCCTGAAAGTGGGTGTGGATGGAGATGAGAACCCGGCTGCGAGTCCCTGGGCCTGCCAACAACTGGAGTTTGAGACTTAGTAAAGAAAAAGAGCCAGCAAAGGAAGCCTTGGAGAAGTTAGTGAGGTGGGAGTAAAATGTGCAGCTTGAACAGTCACAGAAGCCAAGAGAATGAGGTGCTCTTAGAGAAGGGTGTGGTCCCAGGACTCCTGCTGAGAAGCTTGGACAGATGACCACAGACAAGCGACCCTTGGATTTGGCAGCATTGCTCCTACCGGTGACCTTGACGAGAGTGGTTTCGGTGAAGGAAAGGGATTGAAGCCCAACTGGAGTAGAATGAAGAGTGAAAAGAGAGCAGGGGAATGGGATGAAAACTGGAGGGGTCCTCAAAGATGGAGATTTTTTTAAGATGGGAGGAACCAGAATAGACAAAACTGTTAACTGAGTATGGAGTTGTGGGTCTTTGCTAGAAGACTCTGCACAAATTTACATTGGTATTGTTACAGGAGTTTTTTACTCTGTTGGTGCCCATGGTTCTTGGTCACGCCGCTTTGAAGAATGAAGAGGTAGACCAGACAGAGTGGTGGTCAGCAAAGCAAGGTTTATTGATAGCAAAGTGATAGTAGAAAGCTCCAGAGGAGAGAGGGGACCCAAGAGGGCTGCCACTGGTGTTTCTAAGTCTAGAGTTTTTATGGGCTTGTTGGTGGGCTGTTTTAGTCTGATTAACCCTCCCTGCACCTGTCATCCAATCGGTTTTTGTCACATGGGAGAGGGTGGAGGGCTCCTTCCAGGGTGGTGTAAAGTCCTTTTAAGGGTGATTTCCTCTTGCGGAGGGGGATGCTGGGGGGGACGCGCTTGTTCCTGCCTGCCTGCCTGCCTTCCAACTATCCTTCATCAGTATGAAGAAGGGGATGATGGGGATTCCTCTCACTTTTTTTTTTTACATTTAAAAAAGTTGAAGTGTAGTTGACATACAGTATTATATTAGTTTTAGATGCATAACATAGTGGTTCAACTCTGATATACATGTGAAGTGGTCACCTGGATAAATCTAACTACCATCAGTCACCATACAAAGTTGTTGTATTATTAACTATATTCCATATGCTGTACATTGTATCCCCATGTCTTATTTCTTTTATAACTGGAAGTCTGTCCCCTTTATTTTTTATTTATTTATTTATTTATTTAAATTTTATTTATTTATTTGACAGAGAGAGACACAGCTAGAGAGGGAACACAAGCAGGGGGAGTGGGAGAGGGAGAAGCAGGCTTCGTTGCTGAGCAGGAAGCCCGATGCGGGGCTCGATCCCAGGGCCTCGGGATCATGACCTGAGCTGAAGGCAGACGCTTAATGACTGAGCCACCCAGGTGCCCCAGTTTGTCCCTTTTAATCTCCTTCCTGTATTTTGTTCATCCCCCTCCCACCTCCCCTCTGGCAACCACCACATTGTTCTCTGTATCCCTGTATCTATGAGTCTATTTTGTTTTTTAGGTTCCACATAAAGGTGAAATCATATGGTATTTGTCTTTCTCTGTCTGACTTATTTCACATAATACCCTCTAGGTCCATCCAATGGGGACTCTCCTGAGCTGGTAATTAGAGGGTACAGGCCTCTCTGCCCCAAATACATCTCTTATTATTATGATTTCAAAATGTAGATCTAACCATGTGACTCCTTTCCTTAAACTTTTTAATGTTTTTCTGTTTTCCTTGATATAAATCCCAAGCCCTTGAGCTAATCTCTTGTCATTTCCTCCTGTCCCTCTCTATAAACTTCAGGCACACTGCACTGCTCTCGGGCGCTGTCTTGTTGTGGGCGTTTGCTAATGATATTTCCTCTACTCTTTGGCTAACTCCTATTCAACTTTTAGATCTCAATTTAAATGCTACTTTCTCTAGGCCGTCTTTTCTAACCCCTTAACTAGATTATATTCTTTTTATTTTAACTACTGGTTTGTTTAGTTACCTTTTTCATTGAGATACAAGCCCAAAGAAGGCAAATACTCTGCCTTGTTTATGGAGAGTTTCCTGTGCCTAGCACACAGTGCTTTGCACATAAAAGGCACCCCCAACACTTTCCCAAGTTTTTGGTGTCAATGAGTCAATCTGAATGCATAAAAAGGGTATGCAGTAGGGAGGGGTCAGGCAGTCTTTTGTTTTGCTGGGAGGAATGTCTATCTTAGTGGTCTAAGCAAAGACTCTGGAGGATTTCCTGCTTTTAAACTCTGGTTCTACTAGTTATTAGCTCTGTGACCTTGGGCAACTCACGAAATCATTCTGTGCCCATCTCCTTTTTTATAAACTGGGAATAGTAATAACATCTATTTTACAAAGTTGTGAGAATTAAATGAATTTAAACATGTAAAGTACTTTGAGCCAGTGATTATCATTATTATTTTATTTACATTACCCATCAAAGTAATTATCTATAGTTTCTATCTTAGAGAAAGTAATATAAATAAATAAATCATAAACAACCCTCACATAATCTCTTAGATTTATGTAGATATAGAATATAGAAATTCTTAATAGAAAAGAATTTAAAAACCATATTTGCAAGGCTTATCTATGAGGGAAGATTAATATTATGAAATAGGTAAGATTGTGATTTCATCACAGATGTACTTACTATGAATTTTGAGTATAAAAAGCGTATTTACATATTGTATTCAGAAAAATAACTGAGAAGGATTTAGAAAATTGATCTCCTTTCATATTTGTTCACTGGAATCACTCCACAGCTACCAGAGTAATGTCAGTTCCTCTCTTCTCACATGTTGAGCCCATGACACTCAGGGGAAATTGGGAAGAAAAAATTTCCAGCTGTTATGGAGAAAGTAGATAACTTGGTGAAAATTTATTGTTAACTGAAAAAAAATCCAATCTTAGCACCTTCAATATGAAAACATACTGATTGCTTCCTGAGTTTCTCCCTGGAATTTAAGATATCCCTGGTTTACAATTTCAACTTCTTATCTGCCTATAATCTTCAAATATTGCATATTATCAGAATCTTTGAAGCCCCTTATAAAACTCAAGTCTCTAGATAAAGAGGGTCTTTTCAAAGTGATGCTTCCAATATAAGAAATTAGAACTAAACATATCTGGATTTAGGAAGGCACTTGGCAGGGATTCTGGCTCTTTGTCTTGGCATCACCAGGCCCTTGATAGATGTGGGGGCCAAGGGCAGGCCACGACAAATTGTGCCACTTTGGCATATTGATTATTTTGAATTAACATTACTTAAGAAACAGCCAATGTAAGAAGAACACTCTGACTTCTCTTTGTCTCCAGAAATCAGAAATCAGGAAATAAATCTCCCATGTGAAAGGTATCTTCCCTGTACCAGGAGGTAAAGACAGTCTTATCACCTGAGATAGGGAATCCAGAGCTGAAAAGGTCATATTGACAAACTTTGTTACTTTTACTAATTTACTACCCCAAATTTTACTAATTTGCTAGCCCAAATTCTATTTAAATTCCTTATTTTTTTTTAAAGATTTTATTTATTTATTTGACAGGGACAGCGAGAGAGGGAACACAGGCAGGGGCAGAGGGAGAGGGAGAAGCAGACTTCCTGCAGAGCAGGGAGCCTGATGCGGGGCTCGATTCCAGGACCCTGGGATCATGACCTGAGCCGAAGGCAGACGCTTAACAACTGAGCCACCTAGGCGCCCCTTAAATTCCTTATTAATTAAAGCTCCCAAACATAAGTTTTCTTAGTCCTGTCATTTCCTCACAGATTTATTGTTTCTTTGTCTAAAAAGTATAAAAGCTGTCTGTCTTGACCTTTTTGGGGGGTCTTAATTTATTGAGTCTCTGTATGCACATAATTAAACATTCTTTTTCCCCCTCCTGTTACTCTCTCTCATGTCTGTTTAATTCTTAGACCAGACCAGCTAAAAGAATCTTAAAGGGTAGAGAAAAGCTTTTCTTCCCCCAAATAGACCCTGAACTCTAGTTCAGAGCTCTTCATCAATTCTGTGTTCCCAGGACCTAGCACATAATTATGTTGGTAGTTTGGTCAACGTTTCTGATATTGAACTAATTCTGAGACTTGATAGATATAATATGATAATGTTGATTCTTAAAGAAAGTGTTCCATGCTTATGGTTATGAAGTAGAAATGTCTGATTTTGATAATCACTTGCATGTTGATCAGGAAATCCTTTGTGTGTGTAAAATTCTTCACTCTTCAAGAAGAACCTGTGAAAGAGAGTGACATTATATACGTATGGTTTAGCTATTTTGTGTAACCAACCACTTTAAAATTCCACAGCTTATAATAGCCATATATTGTTATAGCTTATATACCGGTTAGTTGAAGGCTTGGCTAATTTGGCTGGGCCCGCTCATGTATCTGCAGGTTGGCTGATGTCTCTGTTCAAGCTTGACTTGGCTAGAGTGTGTTAGTGCGTTATCTGGCAAAGCTCTTCTTCATGTGCTTTTATCCTCCTACTGAGATATAGACTAGCCCAGGTATTCCCTTTCTTGGTGATGACAGAAGCTCAAGAGAGCAAGTTGAAACATGTAAGACTTTACTTATTGGCAAAACACATGACTGAATTTGGAGTCAAGGGGTCAGGAAATACATATTTTTGCAGAATTGCAGTCTCCGGGGAAAGGGCATGGCTATATAGAGGGATGAATAATTTGGGCCAGTAATGCAATCTACCACATTGCATTTTAGAGGCTATGGATGTGAAATAGAGTTGAATTTTAGTATTATTAAACATCTTCTCTTTAAGAGACCTTCCACTTTTATCATTATCCTACAAAGAAGTGTCCTTTAAAGAAGGTAATTTCATTAAAATTTAACTGTGTTTGCTCTTGATCACCAAATAAACATGTCATTAGTCCAATAGTTCATTAAGTCTTTGTGTCCCCTCCATAGCCTAATTGAAATCAGACCCAAAGATTTTCAGAATAAATGTGTATTGTGTATTTTGTTTGACTATTTTAGTTCTGTAGATAAGGTTTAATTGAGAGCCCAACTTTGTGCCAATATTAACATTATAGACATATAATTTCCTGTATTATTCACTTTCTTTTTTCAGCATCACAAAAGCTTTCCCTTTCTAGTAAACAAGGGAAGAAAAATAAATAATTTAGAAGTCATACCTGTTACCTCAAGTATAGATTAGGTTGCCCTTGGCAGTTAAAGTGGTGAAGAGCATGAAATACTGATTCTTTATAAGCAGTTCATTTCTTCTCACTATCACAAGAATTCAATTAATTTAGCAGCTAAAATAATATACAGGCAGGCATTGGGTTTCTACTTGAACACTGGCAGCTCAATGCAAAAATGAAGTTTAATTACATTTGACAGAAAAAAAAATAAAAATGAATACATATATATAAAATATATATTTTTTCATCAAAATTTTTAATCAGTTTGCAAATAGGTAGTATTATACTCGGGAAAGATTATTTAATATGTGATATACGAGTTTTATCTGGGTACGGCTTCAGAGAATAAGATCTATGGCTTTTATGAGTATCTTTGGAGATGGTTGATAAGAAATTTCTTTTTTTTTTTTTAAAGATTTTATTTATTTACTTATTTGAGAGAGAGAGAAACAGCATGAGAGGGGAGAGGGTCAGAGGGAGAAGCAGGCTCCCCGCTGAGCCAGGAGCCCGATGTGGGACTCGATCCCAGGACTCCGGGACCATGACCTGAGCCGAAGGCAGTCGCTTAACCAACTGAGACCCAGGCGCCTGGTTGATAAGAAATTTCAAGTTGAAGGTGTACCTATGTAAATGAATGTGTGAGGTAGGTATGGAACAGGGAAGGCCGAACAGGGAAGGCCTTACAGTCTGGGGTAGGGCATTAGCAGAGAGTTCAGGAGAAATGGTGAAGTAGGTGATGTATTCTTTGCCCTGGACTCCCTTTTTTATGAACCTCATTTCTGTCATTTTTCCATCTCCAACACCATCAATTCCTTGTTCTGCTCCCACTCACCTTCCTTAAACCAGTGCTATGATGATAATTAGTGTTTAAGAACCATCTATCTTGGGACACCTGGGTAGCTCAGCTGGTTAAGCATCTGACTTTTGATTTTTGGCTCAGGTCATGATCTCAGGGTTGTGGAATCCACATCGGGCTCCATGTTCAGCAGGGAGTCTGTTTGTCTCCCTCTCCCTCTGCCCCTCCCCCTGCACTCTCTCTCTCTCAAATAAATAAATAAATCTTAAAAAAAAAACAAAACCATCTATCTAAAAAAAGAAAAAAGAAAAAGAAAAACCAACCCTGGTTTGTGGCTTTTGGCATTTTCAGTTGTGTAAACATTCCCATTGTGGCTGATTTGAAGCTGCCAATGTGCAACACAGAATGCAGAGTTGGAAAGAGATTCATGCTATTGACTCTGAGCCAACTGCAACATAACCACTGCCTAGAACCCACCCCCTTAAAAGTAAAGGATACTGGCTGACATAAAGAGGTAGATGTAGAGACCTAAAAAAGATTGCCAGGTATATGTTATGTGATATTTGGGGGCCGGTGTACAGAGTGAGTTGTAGTTTAAGATTTCCAGTAACCAAAAGTCAGGACACAAATTAACCATTTTCCCTACCCCTTTTATATGGTTGTCAAGATACAGACACAACTGGTTTCTGTTCATGAAGATCTGGGAATTAAAAGCCTCTTTGCTCTACATCATCAGAGTTACCACATCCTTATCCTCCTTGAAGAGGTTCAGTGATATGTGAATGATGGTTTTCCATTTTTAATGCCCTCATTGAGGTCCGGCGCACAGGAAAGGGTCACCGTCACTTACCTTCCACTGCAACATGAGCCATGAGCTGCAGAGATGGACTATGAGTCTGGAGAATGGTGACAGAGTCATGAGGGGGTCTGAGCCTAGGTGAAGGTGACAGGTGGACGGGTGTCCCAATTAATATTTTGGCAGCTGCAAGATGGCTTTTGTTTTTTAAAGCAAAAGCAAAATAAAGCTGAAAATAGTATATGAGTCTGTAGCAATGGCAAATTGTATAATGAAATTTATATAAGTCTCCAGTTTCCATGGATTTGAGAAAGTGCCTTTTTCTTTTTCCTTCTTTTCTCTGTGTCCAGGCCTTTGTGTTTCCTGACAACCTACTGCCTATGAAGTGGTCTGTTAACTTGCTCCTATAATGAGCTGTGGGCAAAGGTTATTGTGGAATGGGCTGAGGTTTTTTTCTGCACTTATTTCATCTTAAGACACCAGAAGTTTGATGCATGAGTATTTCTGTCTTATAAAGATAGAACAACACAACATAATTTACCCAGCTCTTATCCTGTGCTAGGTTCTTTGAATGCATTATCTTATTTCATGAATCTTTTTTTAAAAGAGATTTATTTATTTTAGAGTGGGGGGAGGGGCAGAGGGAGAGGGAGAGAGAATCTCAAGAAGACTCTGTGCTGAGCACAGAGCCCAACATGGGGTTGGATCCCACAACCCTGAGATCAGGACCTGAGCCAAAACCAAGAGTCAGACATTTAACTGACTGAGCCACTTAGGCACCCCTTATTTCATTAATCTTATCAGGAGATGACAAGGGGAAATGAAGTATACATCTTTCAAAAGGGCATCTAATATATTTTTGGGCAAAATTTTTCTTTGGGTAAAAGGAATCAGTGATTTTGAGCATGACATAGTTGTGAAATGCAATGAAGACAATCTCCATCAACTCTACAAATTCAAAAACTTGTACAGCATTTATTTCCCCATTGTTTCCCACATGCTTGTTATCTCATTTCTTGTTGATGATAGAAGGGGCAGCATGATTTCTGCTGACATCCTTATTGCTGAGATCCTTACTGGTCTCCAAATTTTTGCTCTGTATTTCTACCCAGAGGGTGTAGGAATCTTTGCTGGGGCTGGATCACTTCTGCTTGGGGTTCTTCACTTCTGGGTGCACCTGTGCATCCACTCTAAGTTTTTGCCCCTTCCTCGAGTGGTGGGAGTCAGGGAGAGCATGGGTCTACTGGTCACCATATCTGTAGATTTGCCCCCTTTTCTCCCTTACCTCCCTTTCTCCTTTTTTTCCTTTCCTTCCAGGACCACAGGGAAGCATAATATTTTTAATGGCTGAAGCTTTAGGAGAACAATAGTTGTCTTTACAAGCAACGTCTGCTTTGAAGTCTGTAACACAAATATAAACCTGCCCCTCTGCCCTGTAAAGAGGTCCAAAGTGAAAAAACCCACACATTATTATAAAAAATTATCCTGCTAGGGTATTTATTAGAACAGGCTCCTGACGATGATTGTAGATTCCTTTCTTACCTTAAAATAAAACAAAACAAAACAAAATAAAACAAACCCTCTTCCATTCATCACAAGGAGCACTGCCTCTGTTTTCTCCAGCTGACACACACTAGGTCTTTAGGAGATCCTCATCCTCATTTGTTAAGGGTCTCTCTGTCCAGCCATGGAAGCCTGACCACCCCCCCCCCATAGTTTTATCCATGACCGACAGGCTGGTAACCAGACTGTCTAGAGGAATCCCACCTCTGCCATGCCCAAATAATCCCCGTGTTCACCTCTTACCATAGGTAGTGAGAGTGTAATAAGGAGGGGGCAGGACAGAGCAAAGGGAGGGAGGCTGGGGGCAAAGACAGCTGTTTCTATCCAGACATACACTGGGGCTCCTTCCCAACTCACAGTAGGCACAGGAAAAGGCTGGGAGGAAGATGCATTGCTTTTCTGTCTATCCTTCTCTCCCTTTTAGACACTGTAATGAAAGAAACAAGAGGGGAGACAAATATGATCTCATTGCTATGATTCACTCCTCGCTAGCCCAACTTCTACCCCTTTGCTCTCCCAATTTCTGTTGAGATTCTGCATCATGCCCTGCCTCCCGGCCCAATTTTGCCTCCAACTCTAGCCCAGTGTCAATTGCTCACTGCCTTCTGCTCTATTCCACTTTTTCTTCAATACTTCTCCTATACCTTTTTCTAGAACAATTGTCTTCCAGCTGAGTCCTCTGTCCCAGGTTCAAGAGTCATTGTCAATGTCAGTGGTAGGTGCTGAGAAGGTGAGATTCCCAAATGTGAGGCCAGACCTGTGGTAAAGGGAGCTGTGTTCCTGACATCCAAGTGAGAAACTGAATGAAATTTCCTTAGAAACACCATCACACTTGGTGATATTGTGCTGTTGAAGGGTAAGTAGAAGGTAGGTGTCCAACCTGGAAAACCCAACCTTCCAGTATAAATTCTCTCAGAGAAGGTGTTATCAGAATCTAAGACTTCCAGATGGTTTTGGAAAGCAACATATTCCTAGATTTGGATTTCCAGGGTAGACTGGTATTTTGTCATTTAGCCATTGCTGTGTGGTGCTCCAAAAATCAATGGATTAGAACAACAAGCATTTGTTCACTCATGAGCATGCTCAGCTTGGCGTTAGTTTGGCTGGATTTCATCATGCATCTGTGAATAGCTGGCAGATCAGTTGGAGGCTGGCTGGTCCAGGATGGCCTCACTTACCTGTCTGCTGGCCAAGAGAATGGGTTGGGTAGCCACTTGTCTCATTCTTCAGCAGGGTGCGCTGGCTTGTTTTCATGGAAATGGCAGGTTTCCATGAAACAGTGGAAGCAGAAGGACCTCTGGAGGCCTGGGTACAATGTTACTTCTGTCACATTCTTTTGGCCAAAGCAAGTTACAGGACAGCACAGATTCAAGCAGTGTGGAAACAGACCCAGCTTCTTGATGGAAGTGGTTGCAGAATCACATTATAAAAGCAAGATCCAAAGGCCATTCATTGGGCCATCAATGCAATCAGTCTTCCATGAATATAGAATCCATAATTCCCCAGGTGTATATGCTAGAAAAATGGTTAAAATTCATCTTTGCTATCCTGCCATTTCCCATGTCCTTCATTAAAGGGACTATACGTCATTCAGAAAAGCCTAGCTTTCGGGGCACCTGGGTGGCTCAGTCGTTAAGCGTCTGCCTTCGGCTCAGGTCATGATCTCAGAGTCCTGGGATCGAGCCCCGCATCGGGCTCCTCGCTCTGCGGGAGGCCTGCTTCTCCCTCTCCCACTCCCCCTGCTTGTGTTCCCTCTCTCGCTGTGTCTCTCTCTGTCAAATAAATAAAATCTTTAAAAAAAAAAAAAAAAAAAGCCTAGCTTTCTAAGATCTGTTAAAATAGTAACTGGCTGAAGGTTTGCTTTTTCCAGGAGTATTTATATTTGAATAGAGTGTTTCTAAAATCTGTAGTGATAGAATTTCAGACACTCAAGTTGGTGGTAAGAAGATAAATTCTGAAGGAGGTGAATACATCCTACAATTCTCAAATCACCTTAGTTACTTATAAGACGAATCCTGTTAGGAGTCAAACTGAATTAAGTAGTTAAATTATACATCTATTCATTCAGTTTTTCATTCTGTTATTTACTCCTCTGAGGTGCTAGAGCTCTTACTAAGTGCCATGGTGTATTAGATGGGTCTCTTTTGATTTCTTGTGTAGATATAAGAAGCATAAAGCAACTAGCTTAAGTTTAGGAGGGAACATTTCATCAGACTGTCTCCCAGAAGCTAAAGGCAGAAATATGGCCAAGCCTCAGAAGGAATTGAAACAGGGAATGGGAACCCTGACAGGAAATTTGTGCTCTTCATCTCTCACCTTGATTTCTCTCTTTAGGTCAGCCTCATCTGTCTCACTGCAGAGCTGCTGTGTGCAAGGCTGAGTCCTAGGGCTGAAAATACAGTAGCCAACCAAGCAGACCATGTCCTTGCTCTCGTGGAGGCTACATACTTATGAGGGAGGTCAGAGGACAAAAAGAAGAAACAAGTACATAAATAATATAATGCCAGGTGGAAATAAGGACTCCAAAATCACATGAGTAGAGATCTAGAGTCAGGAGAAGAAGAATTCTAGATAGGATGTTGGGAATGTGTCTATGGCCTTTGGGCAGAAACTTGAATGACATAGAAGAATGGGAAAAGAACATTTCTCTTTTATTATTCCCCAAACTCCCAGGGAAGGAATGTTGTTGACCTAGCTTCAATATGTGCCCAGCACTGTGAGGACCCTGTGGGTGAGGTGAGGGAACAGAATCTTGTAGTCCCAACACGGCTGCCCAGAATCTAAAACCATGTGGATTGGTAGGAAGCCAGTTTCCAGAGAAAGGAAGTATATTAATTTCCTTGGGCTGCTGTAACAAATCACCAAAAACTTGGTGGCTTAAAATAATAGAAATTTATACTCCCGTGGTTCTGGAGACCAGAAGTCCAAAATCAAGGTGTCGGCAGGGCCATACTCCCCCTGAAGATTCTAGGCGAGGATCCTTTCTTGTCTATTCCAGCTTTTGATGTCTCCTGTCCCATTTCATACATGGATACTGTCATCGGATTTAGGGCCCACCTCAACCCAGTAAGATCTCACTTCAATTCTTACCTTAAGTACATCTGCAAAGATCCCATTTCCAAGTTAGGTCTAGGTTAAGGGGTCTAGGAATTTTTGGAGGAACACTATTCAACCCACCACAGGAGGGGAGAGTGGTTGTTCCCAGGGCTTGGAGAATGCCTGAGAAGGTGTCTGCCACCTGTACCTGTGTTGGGTGATGAGGATATAACTGCTTGCCCTGAGGAACTCACAGTCCAGGAGTGAAGACAAATTAGCAAGTGCTGGCTGAACAGTGAGAGAACTGATAGCAGATTATATAATGCAAAGGGAACCTAGACGAAGGTATGGAGCAGGGCAGCTTGAAGGTGTCAGGAAAGTCCACCGGGGGGAGGGGGGATACTGCATTGTCTTCCATGAAGAGTAGAGGTGCATCTGGTGGATGCTGAGATTAGGACCTGAAACAACCATTAGAGAAAGAAAGAGGGCCCCTAGATTTTATAAAATTACTACCCCTTTTCTCAAAGGAGGAGAAAGGTCTAGAAAGTTGAGTGTGTATTCTAGAGTTGGCATAGATGTGAAGGCCAGAATATTGTCAGGTGAGTTTTTGGCAAAGGCACATGCCTTGCTCCGTGGACTCATGGTCATTTTCGCAATGTTCCTACTCAGTCCCCATTAACCACTTCGTTTAGAGCAGCTGCCGTTCAACAGCAAGGGCTTTCGTGACTGGTCAGAGATGTATCAATATTCTGAAGTGTCATCCTGAGAGGCCTTTCCCACTGTGGCCAGTAGTCATGTCCTAGAGATACTGGAACCCTAGCTCCTAACATGGCGGTCGGAAGGCTTTTACTTTCTGCTAGATCTGTTTTTCCTGGAGGGTAATTAGGCTTGAGAAATGTCAAGCCAGATGCTTTGTGCAGTTTTGGATAGCTCTCTCCCTTTGCCCACAGCATGCAAAGGTGTGAGATTTTAAGAGAAATTGGAGATCTGCTCTGTGTCTGTAGCACCGCGCTGCTTGCCTGAAATATTTGCTGCTCCTTGGTTTCATTTTCTATGAGAAGAAATAACCTACATACTATTATTGTTACTATGAATTTCTGGAGACGCAGTACTTCTATTTTCTTCACTGCTAGGCATTCAGACTTTTCATCCCAGTCTCGGGATAAGTTTTCCTTCATTCTTTCCTTAGGTTGGTGAACTTTGATATTTATGTGAAGAAATCTATTTATTTAGGTATACAATGAGTCAGTGTGACTTCACTACAAAATGAGAGTATCAAAGAAGAAATTTGTTCCAACATCTGTGAGATAGGCTGCCTGATCTCAGAAAGAAAGAATTAGAATGGGTATATTGAAGAAAATTCATGAAATCACAAAATACTTTTAATATGGAACTGAAACCCAAACTTTGTTTATATGTGTGTTGCAAACCAGATCAATGAAAAGAAAGTGTCAATTAAGAGACAGCTCTTTCCCTTTTAAAAATAACCTTTATTTCATTTAGTGGTATTTCTTTTATTTGTATTTAAAAGCAGACTAATGCATTTTATCTTTGTTATTCCAAATGAATTATTATATGTCTTTATGCTAAACACCAAGGTTTGGAAAGATTCCTGGGACTCAGTTTTTTGGGGGCAATACCCTGGATCCAGTCCTCAGAGCTTATCACTGTGCCTCAGGCAGGTGGGTTTTCAAAGGTTTAGGAACACTAGCATATTCCTCCAAAGTTCTCCCCAACAACTGGTCTGAAATGAGCATTTTAGTGAACATACCCCGTGGAGGGGTGGCTCCATAAGCAGTTACTGGAGATTTGTCCTTTCACAGGATGCAAGGATCATGGAACAATCTACAGAATCATATACTATCAGATGGTGCTGAGGGTCTGAGGGAACTTTGGGAAACACGTGGAAGGACCCTTTTGCAGCCAGGTGGTATTTAGAGTGTGGGCTTTGGAGTGGCAGACCTGGGCCTAAATCCTGGCTCTGTGACCTTCTGGCTTGTGTTCTCCTGTAAGGAATTTATCCCCTCTAACTCTGTTTCCTCCGCTCTCAAGGGGAGACACACCACCTGTTTCAGACCCACTGTGATCACCGAGTGCAGTGTCAGAGCACCGGGCATGGAACAGGCATTACATGAATGGACATGCTCCTCTGTTTCCCAGTTTCCTCTAGAGCCAGCCCCACACTCTCTTCACTAGGCCAGTTTTGCAACTTGTCATCATCTGATGGTTTTCTTTGCTTTCTTTAGTGTCCATGTCATGAGTGAAGATCACTTCATTTTTTTCCATCAGTGTGAGAAAGACAGCCTGTCCCCTCCATCACTTCCATGCAGCCCAGCCACCAACTTTGTTGTTCTGACTCAAGCTCCCTCCTAAGTTCTGGTCCTACACCTTCAGGGGCTTGGTGTTTCTCTACTTGGATGCTCTGCCATCTCATCAAATTCTTTACCTGTTTAATCTCAAATTGAATTTATCACCTTTTCCCCAGAGTTCCTTCTAGTGTGTGTGTGTGTGTGTGTGTGTGTGTGTGTGAATTCCCTCATTCTTCCAATCAACCTAAGGAGAACTACTAGAATTATCTTTACCATTTCCTTCTCCTTCTTATCTTTTATATTAGGCTCTGAATGCTACAGAATCCCCCCGTCGCCGATCCCCCACCCCTGGCAAAATACACACTTTGTTCCTCTTACTTTCTTTTTCTTCTTTTCTTTCATTCAGCATTTATTCATCAAATATATTTATGGAGTACCCTTGTGTGTGCCATGGCAACAAGTCTAAGTGACTTCTTGCCTTTCATACTCTTGCAACAATCTCATAACTGATTACAGCAGAAGCTGGACTCTGGAGCCAGATTACGGAGATTCAAATCCTGGCTCTGCAAATTTCCACCTGTCGGACCTTGAGCAAGTTACTTAACTTCTCTTAGCTACAGATTTGTCATCTAGAAGGTGGCAATCATGACAGTGCCTACTTCATAAGGTTGTCAGGAGCAGTGAGCGAGTTAACACAGGTGAAGTGCTTAGAATAGTGGCTGGCACATGATCAGGACGACATAGATGACAGATAGTAACCGGGTTCCCTCCCTCTCTGCTTCCTTTCTCTGTACTTCATCCTTCATTAGATTTTCTGAATTTGCTTTTAACAAAGATTTCATCAGATCAGTTTCCAGTTTGGTGAGTCCTCATCCCTACAGATTCAGGTCATTTTCTTTGCTTGACTTTCAAGAGCCTGTCTATCTTTGGCCCCAACCTCACTTCCTGCTATACACACTCTCTCCTCCAGCTGTTAGGAACTTGTGCACACCGTGAGAGACGCACCTCATGTTTGCATTGTTCTTTCCAGTGTTAATGGGTTTTCCACATGTCAGGATACTGGATAGCGTTTCCTTCACCATCCTCTGCCCAGAATGCCTCTTCCCCTTGCCCCAGATTTGTACATCCCAAGGCTTCCCATCTTTCAGTCTTACCTTTTCTAGAGATTCTTTCCAACCCACTCTGTCCTCAGTGGTATGTGGGAAATCCTAGTTGCATTAATTTAATTCTCTGTGTTTATGACAGCACATTGTACCTATTTCTATACTTTGCAGTCTTCCTTACCAGATTTTGACTCCACATCCTCTAGGGCAGGAACTGACAAAACTTTTTCTGTAAAGGGCCAGATAGAAAGAAAATGTTTCTAGGCTTGTGGACCATACTGTCTCTGTTTTGCCAACTACTTGCCTCCGCCACTGGAACATGAAAGCAGTCATAGACAATATGCAAACAACTAGGTGTGGCCATCTTCCAATAAAACTTTATTTACAAACACATGTGGCAGGATGGATTTGGCCTTTGGGCTGTAGTTGCTGACCCCTGCTATAGAGAAGTGCCTGTTCATATACTGAGATGTTAAATAAAATGCTACTGATGGAGTGATCTCAAATGTGAGATTTGGATGGATTCTGATGGGTTTGTGACGATCTCCAAATGGGGGCAGGGGAGACTCATCCAGGACTTACAGAGAGAGTAACTGCACTTGGAAAAACCACAACATGCTTACTGTACATCCATCCCTGCTCTTCCCAGAAATCCTATTTAAACTCCAGATAGTGGAGAAAGATGGGAGGTGGGGGAGGGGTGGTTGCCAGGAGGAAAGTCTCATCACCATGGAAACAGCTTTTTGCATTCCTGCATTGATTTGTCTGTGAACACCAGGTGGTTCACAAACAGCCAAGAAGCATCTGAACTTACACTGTGAAGAGAAAACAGCTTTTGACTATACTCAGAAAAATGTATCTGCCTTGGTCACTGGCCCATGGGTTCCTAAATGATTTTTCAGAGTACCTGAACACCACTGTTTTCTGAACAGCCTTGGAGAATATTTTTTTAACTGATTAAACACATAATGTTTAATTATTAAACACAAACTGATTAAACACAGGAAAGAACAGTGATTGAAGTTTTGAATATTTTTTTCTTTCCTTTCAGACCATAGATTAATGCTAGACAGGCGTAGCTAATCAGATTTAACATTTCTTCACACTTTATTACTTCAACAAATGGGACAGGAAAACCTTCCCAATATCTAAAGCTCCTAAGATTTCATGAAACCATTTAAAAGATTTATTATTTTTTTCTTCCCAGACTGTCTTTCTCAATTTTAAATAGTGACCATTCCAATTGTGGTCTTCCAAATGAAAAATTACTCTTCCTAAATTCACCTCCCCTGTTTTTGCCATGTAATTAATTGTGGATCAACTCTTTCAGTACAGCATGTAATAATTACTTTCTATAATTGATTTAAGTCTCAAATTATAAGCCCTTTGTTTCCCTGTGAGGAGGGACACCAGAGAACTAGGAAATCAGAAGCTAATGCCAGGTACTAGGAAATAGTGCCCAGAGTAACAGAAGGCCTTATCAGAGTACAATGATGGTTAATTTTAGTCAGAGATAATGGAATTAAGTTCCAATTGAAGACATCAATGATTAGAACAGGGCCGGATGCTCAGAAAAATGCTGCCCCAAATGGGTGGCCTCTATATGACAACTTAACATCCAGTAACTATGAACTTGACCTTATTTGGAAGTTGCAGATAGAATCAAGTGAGGATGAAGTCATATTGGGTTAGGGTGAGCCCAAATCCAATGACTGACGTCCTTATAATAAGGCAGAAATGTGGACACAGACACATAGAGACGAGAAGGCCACAGGAGGACGGAGGCAGAGATGGGAGTGATGCCTCTATAAGTCAAGGACCGTAAGGATTCTGGCCTCCATTAGAAGCTGAAAGAGTCAAGGAAGGATCCTTATCTAGAGACTTCAGAGGGAGCGTGGCCCTGCCGCCATCTTGATTTTGGACCTCTGGCCTTCAGAACTGTGAAAGAATAAATTTCCGTTGTTTTAACCACTTAGGTTGTGATATTCTTTTACAGCAACCTTAGGAAACTAATATAACTTGTATTATTATTTAGATAATATTTTTCTTTAAATTGATTCCTTTTTTAAATAGACACCTTCATTTAAAAAGTAAACTTTATAGCAGTATTATGCATGGAGAAGCAATAACATTTTCCACAGATAAAATAAATATAGGAGAAATATAAAATTATTGCCCTAAACGTATTTGGCAATGAACTACCTCATGGCTTGCTTCAGCTCTCTTTTGGATAACTCCTGGTATAGGAGCCAGGTGCCCTTTGTACCAGTTTAATATTCTCTCATCCCAGGTTTTGAGGCACATAATTTCCAGCTGAAAACCTTAACTTTCCACTTGGTTGGTGTATCAGGATGCTTTGGGGTCAAAATGAACAGAAACCTCAATTTGAATTGTCTTAGACAAGAAGGAAATTTATTATCTCAAATAACAAGAAGTTCAGAGATAACATATGCCTCAGGTATAGTATGATGGAAGCTCTGCCTCAATTTCTCTACTCTTTTCTCCGCTCTGCCTTTCCTTTCTTCATACGTTCATCAGTGAGCTTCTCTCAAGTTTGCAAGATGGTTCCTAAGTGAAGGAAGGTGGTAGAGGGAACAAGGAGTGTGGGAGTGGGGGCCGGGAGAAAGAACCTCTCCCATGCCGTGGGTTATAAAGACCTTCCCTTAAGTTAATTGGGTCTACTTAGGACATGTGCCCATCCCCAAACCGATAACCATATTTGCTGGGGGAATGCTATGCTCTGGGTTCCTGAACCAACCATTGGCAAGTATGATATGGGTTGGCTAAGATAAATTCAAATATGCTTGGGTTAATGCAGTCACTCCTTCCCAAAGGGAGCCAACTCAAAGCTTCGTTGAGATTCCACATCCGGCTCCAAGTTCAATATCTCTCAGTAATATCTTCCTCTTGGTGCAGAAATCTCCGGTTAAGAGTTAAGTTGCTCACCACCCTCCCCAACATTATCTCATATACAATGGTGGAAAATGAACACAATGGTAAATACTCACTTGGTGTGTGTGTCGGGGGGAGAATGGAAATAGCATCTAGTGGTCATTGGTTCAAAGCACATGTTGGATCATAAGAGTGTATGCCCCATGCCCTGGCAGCCATTCTGACACCCTAGTTCTGCACTGCAGGCTAATGTTCTGTCCACTGTTCTCTGTGGGCACTCTGTGATGGGCATTAGGAAAAGGAATGCCCTTTCTTCGAGGTGCAAATCTTTAGCAGTTTATTTATCGTAGGTACAAATTCAGACAGCTTGTGATTGCTTTGAAGGGTTATACGATCACAAGATGCTAGCTGGAATCAGAACATTTTGGGTAATACAGAGGCTTTAGAAACTGAGTGGGTATTTTGTTTACTTGCTTCTGGTTAATTCCATGGAGTAGACACCAGAGCCAGAGATCTTACCCAGACATCACCTTTGTGGCTTGGCTTTTCTGTCCGCTTCCTATCTGCCTCTGTTCTTCGCCTGATCGCCCTTGCATCCAGGGTAAAGGATATTTCAAAGCAACCATTTAATCTAAAGTCAGGCTGCTTATTCCAGCTGCTTCTTCACATGGAGCATATTTAACACTTGGATGAGGCTTACAGGAGGCTCACAGGCAGGGCCCAGGTGATCAGGCTTGTCTTCTGCTCCAACCTTTTTTCCTGCCTAGTCTCTGCCTAAGTCTTTGCCTTAGTTGGAAAACTTTAGTTTCGAATAGAGAATTTTAATTTTACAATCTTGCAAGGCAGTAAATTATCAGATTTTCAGTCAATTTAGCTTGCAGGCCACAGGTAGAAAGAACTTTTTCAAAAAAAAATTTCAAGTATAGCTGACATACTAATTTCAGGTGTACAACATGGCGATTCGACAATTACATACAGTATGAAATGCTCACCACGGTAAGTGTAGCTACCATCTGTCACCGTGCACTTATTACGTTATTATTGACTATATTCCCTATGCTGTGCTTTTCATTCCCGTGACTTATTTATTTTATAACTGGAAGTTTGTGCATCTGACTCCTTTTCACATATTTCAAATAGCAAAGCCATACTTGCTTTTCTTCTCTGCTTTTAAAATAGCCACTTTAGGGATCAAGGTTCTGCGAAAAACAAAACCAGATGCTTTCAACTTAAATCTGTCTGTTGTTTTCAATATATCTTACTGAACACCATAAACAGTAGCTGACACAGTCCAACATCCTCAATTTTTCCTAATATGAGAGACTTCATAGACACATAGGCCCTAACCCCAGACATAATATGCAACAGCTAAACGGTTAACTTCTACCTGCATCACAAGCATCCCCACTTTCAGGTTGGGAATCCCAGTCTGCAAGCTCAACTCTAGGGGGCAATGTTCAGGTTGTTATTTGTCTTCATGGCTATGGACGGCGACCTGCGAGGAATAGCGGCGTCCTCATTACCTGACCTGCACTCAGCCAGTGCTGTACTTGGGGCTCTATCAGCACCCCAACACTTGCTGCCAATTTCTCTGTAAGTCTTAGCCGCGATCAAGAGAAATGGACTTCGGTCAATTTGAGCAGAAGAGTAATTTATTGAAAAGGTATTGGCTACTTTCCGGAAATGTTGGGAAGTCTGGAGTCCTAGGTTTGGAAAAAGTCGAGCTCAAGGAAAAAAAAGAGAGAGAGAGAGAGAGCTGCCCATCAGAGCTGCAGCAAATTCTTGTCCCAGCCTCACACTGGCAAGGACCACTGGAGCCACTGCTGCTGGACACCCAATCCCACAGGTCGTCTGCACAGGAAAGTGGATGTCATCGCTTCCTCCATGTCCCTTGGCTAGCTTTCCCGCTTCTGTTGCATTACATCACTACTTCATGATGTGAAAATCTCAAGTGGGTGCATCGGATTGGCTGAGCTTATTAGGCTTTGCTTCCAGGACTGCTGTGAAAGCACCTTCCAGTGTTTTCAGCCTCTCTAGGAAGAGACAGGCTCTGCCTTTCCCAGGACTTTTAAGGTGCAGAGTTCCCGATACGGGGGAAGGAGGCAAGGGCACTGTGTTAAAAAGAAATGACATGCCTATTTCAGCAGAGTATATATACCTGTTAGTTTCATTTGCTCTGAATTCACAATTAAGGTTTTATTTACAGCATTTTTCAAAGTTCTATAGGTGCCTAGGTAATATCAGCTTCCATTTATAAAATGAGCACAAAGTGTTTCAAGTGCTATTTATAGGTAGCCTTTAATTCTCACAACCCCCAACGTAGATATGATCCTAATATTAGCGATGATGATCAGGATAACTACAGTAATTGCAGCAACTAGCATTTATGCATCTGTGGGACAGACCCTATGCTAAGTGCTGCCCCTGTGCAGCCTCATTCCATCTTCTGGTTACATTGTTCCTGTTTTACTGAGGAGGAAAGTCAGGCTTCGGGCTTTTGTAACGTGCCCACCACTTCCCAGACGGAAGGAGACTGGAATCAGTCTCAATGTCTCTGTCGCCGGGCACTGTAAGACTACAAATAATAAGGGTTGTACTAAATGTTGAGTTTGGGCCTTGGATTTGGTCCAGATCTATAATTCAAGTTTGCGTTGGCTTTGACCTTCGGAAGGCCAAGCAGCTAAATGCTCCTTTCGTTGTTATTTGTGGCATCCTTGAACTTGTGATCAACATCACACGGTTTTCACTGTGTCTAATCAATATATCAACACGAGTAGTGTGAACAAGGTTTGTCATTTTGGTTTATTGTCAATATCTGAATATTCACATTTAAACATAGTAAGCATTCCAAATGTAACTTGAAATGAAAATTTCCTTCTCAACCATATGTTTAAGTTCTATCAGTTGATTGAGGTATTTATTATGGCAAGACCGAAGTGCTGCAGGTGGTAGAGTTGCTAGCTTTATGTACCAAAAGAGTTATGATGAACTTTAAAATGACCAAGTGAATAGGAACTGGATTGATAGTTAATATGCATGAAGTAGATTCCTTAGCTAGATAGCTTTAGAAAGATCATTATTTACATTTTGAGTCAAAAACTTCATAAAATTTAAATAACACTACAAGATGGAGTAAAGAAATTAGATTATATCATAATTCTACTCTTCAACGATTTGTTTGCTCTGCTGCCATGTTTTTAAAATATAATCTTTTGTTTGTTTGTTTTATTTATTTGAGAGAGAGAGAGACAGATAGGGACAGAGATAGCGAGAGAGAGCACACACAGCAGGGAGGAGAGGGAGAAGCAGGCTCCTGCTGAGCAAGGAGCCCGATGTGGGGCTGGGTCCCAGGACCCTGGGATCATGACCTGAGCCGAAGGCAGACGCTTGACCTGAAGACTGAGCCACCCAGGCGCCCATTAAAATATAACCTCTAGGAACTACATTTGATATTTGGTCCTTTAAGTCTACTCAGACATTGAGTCTTTTAAGAAAAAAAAAGTTCTTTGGACTTCTTTCATTTTGATGGGAAGAATTTTAAAAAGTGGAATGTCAATATTGTCACCTCAAAATTTTACAATGAGGAATTAAAGCTTTCAAATCATGTACAACAGCATCTAGGATGAATCATCCTCGGTCTAGACAGAATAAAGAATTTTAAAAGTGGGAAGAAAAAAGTATTAGGGGAGAGTGAGCACATCGGGCACCTACGACTGTCACTAATCAAACCTTAAAAAAATAGACTTATCAGAAGATGTTTTAAGAAGATAGTGTCTTACAGGGGCGCCTGGGTGGCTCAGTCGTTAAGCATCTGCCTTTGGCTCAGGTCATGATCCCAGGGTCCTGGGATCGAGCCCCGCATCGCGCTCCCTGCTCTGCGGGAAGCCTTCTTCTCCCTCTCCCACTCCCCCTGCTTGTGTTCCCTCTCGCTGTGTCTCTCCGTCAAACAAATAAATAAAATCTTTAAAAAAAAAAAAAAAGAAGATAGTGTCTTACAATTTTCCTTCTACAGAGGCTAGAACTTGAAACAAAAGACTGGTGAATTGATTGCTCTGGAGTGCTGACCACCAATCATTTTTAGTAATTAAAATTGGAGGATTTTTGGGTGCCTGGGTGGCTCAGTTGGTTAAGCGACTGCCTTCGGCTCAGGTCATGATCCTGGAGTCCCGGGATCGAGTCCCGTATCGGGCTCCCTGCTCGGCGGGGAGCCTGCTTCTCCCTCTGACCCTCCCCCCTCTCATGTGCTCTCTCTCATTCTCTCTCTCTCGAATAAATAAATAAATAAAATCTTTAAAAAAAAAAATTGGAGGATTTTTGTCAGGTTTCCCAAATCTGTGACTCTAAAGGTACAAAGTTCCTTAGAGAAAATGTTTCTGAAAATAATTTCCCTGAATTCTATTCTACTGTGCATAAAGAGGTTAAAAGTAGCATTGGATGAGCCAGTTGAAAGTGACTGTCCACTACGATGTTGTAATTGTGTAGCACAGGGAGCTGACAAGTGACAATTCTATGAAAGTATGTTTCTGCCCTTTTAAAATTTGACTACTAAAAATGTTAGTAATAAAATTGCAATTTGGGGCATGAAATTTCATATTTGTACTTGCATTTGAGAAGTTAGACAGCTAGGTTCAGCTTTGGGTGTAATTTTCAACCAATACTGTGAAAAGCACTTGACCATTCAGCATTCCCTCCAAATGTGTATTATGGGCTCGTCTCTCATAAAAAGGGTTCCTTCCTGCTCAGAAAGCCAGGCATGTATTTCTTAAAACAAGCAAAGTACTTCGCAGGCATCAAAGGAATGGCTGAAGCTGGCCAACACCACGCCTTTGTCCCCTCCTCTTTCTCACTAGGGGTTTCTTTCTTTCTTCCTCTTCTTCTTTTTGTTTTTTCTCGCGTTCTATAGAGCCACTGGTACCTTTTGCATCTTTGCTCAATCCAGAGTGTTAGCCACTAATTTGAGGAGCATGAAGGGGCCATCGAATGCTATCTAAAACAGATCTTACACTATTCGAACTTGGGGTGCTGTCTGGGGGAAGCATCGCTGTGCCATTAAGCTCGACCACTTGGTGGCACCAAAAAGTAAGAGCCAGCACTGCTGGAAAATCCGTCCTGGAGGTAACCAGTTCCTAACGAGTTGCAAAGAGAAAGCATAAGGTAAACAGTCATTTCTTGAGAAAAATGGGCTTTGAATTCACCTACTCATTTTCTTCCCTTGTAAAAATAGGGGAGTGTGGCGGCGGGGAGGAAGCTGGTACTAGACTAGAAAGAAGGTTCCTTAAACCCTTTAACGTGGGCATTCTATGATCCTCACGTGCCCTGTGTTCTCGGTAGGCTCTTTGTGAATTAGACTAAAATGATGGTAATGGCCAATATTTATTGTGAGCTTATTACGTACCAGGGTATTGTACTATGTGGTGTGTCATACAGATTACTTTATGAGTTTATTTTTCTTTCTTATTTTACATAAGACTTTCATAAATCCTCACAATGCTGTAATTATAATATTCTTATAGTTAAGCACATAAGGAAATGGGTCTTGTAGAGGCTAAATGACTTGTGCAAAGCCACACAGCAAGGAAATGGTGCCGCTGGGATTTGAACCCTGAAGACCGTCCCCAGAACCTGGGTCTTCATTGCCACACAGTCTATTTCTGAGCACTCCTTCCTCTCTATGGGAAGTCCCTTTCCTTTCATGATTTTGGCTCTTTGTTAAGGGAAAGCCTCCCATACGTGAAACCTACAGTCCACTTAAGAAATAATACTCATTATTACATTGTTATCATTTAGGGAAGAAAAAAATGAAGCTCACTTACTATACTTATTTCTAAATTTTAAGTTGAAATTATGTCTTTATAGATTTAGCAGCACAAGAGGTTTGGCCAAGGACTCCCGCTAGAATCCAACAGTACCGTGTAATTCCTTTTCTGTCCATGGTTTCTGGACAGCAGACTCAGGCAATATTCTTTATTTCACGTGCTTGTTATATTGTTCCTTCTTCTTCTTTTTTTTTTCAAGATTTTATTTATTTACCTGATAGAGAGAGAGAGAGAGCACAATCAGGAGGAGGGGCAGAGGGAGAGGGAGAAGCATGCTCCCCATCCAGCAGGGAGCCCGATGCGGGGCTCGATCCCAGGACCCTGAGATCATGACTCGAGCTGAAGGCAGACGCTTAACCGGCTGAGCCACCCAGGTGCCCAACTTTTTTTTTTTTTTTTTAAGGATTTTATATATTTGAGCGAGTGAGTGCGCGCGCGCGCGCGCTCACAAGCGGAGGAGAGGGGAGAGGAGGAGCAGAGGAGGGAAAGGGAGAAGCCGACTCCCCGCTGAGCAGGGATTCCAATGTCAGGCTCCGTCTCAGGATCCCAGGATCATAGCCTGAGCCAAAGGCAGGAACTTAACCGACTGGGCCACCCAGGCACCCGGTATTGTTCCTTTTATTGCCAGACCAGGAGATGGACATTTGGTTTGAACTTCCCTTGTCTTCTATGAAAGCATGAGTGACTAACGTTAGTCAACAAGCTGGCCCCTTGTAGCATGGAGTGATCTTAATGTTCCTTTCTTCATATTTGCCCTCTTTCAGATCAGCACTTTGCAGATGACATCTTTTCCTCTTTTTATTCCCTTTGCTGCTATTGTTTTTCTTGCTTTTCTCCTAGTCTCTGCCTATGCCCAGGGTCCACACTAATTCCTTAAACTTTTAATTAGTTTATTTGTTTTATCAGCTGAACTTACTCCCACCTGTCTCTCTCTCTCCCATGTTTCTGGTTGAATTAGCCCTATCAGGCTGGCGGAAAGGCTTGTTAAGTTTGATTTTTTGAACAGCTGAGGCCACTGAGGCTCAAGGATAAAATTGGATCAGGCGGGGCTAGCCTGTGGAGGCCTAGCGTGGTTGGTAGATGTTTATTTTGTTTCCTCTACTTCAGTACTTGTGTTGGCATTGTATAACTCCAAGAGTGAGGATCTGGTCCAGGTGTGTGTGTGTGGGGGGTCTGTATGTGTCTAAGCCGGGCCTGGAGGGGCAGTGGTGGGGGGTAGTTATGCTCCTGTGAGATCTGACATGGCACTCACCCACTTGGACACTGGGGTTAGCTGGTGGGGCTCTTGCAGAATGTTGCCGATTCTGCCGTGTGCGCTCATGGGCCTGGGTTTCTCTGGTGTGCTTTTACAAGGAAGGACCAGCCCATGGCTGGTCTTTCTCTCAGTCCTTATCCGCTGCTGACAGTTGTGAGTGTCATGGTCGTCCGAGCTTCCTACGTCCATAGCATGGCTTCAGGACATTCATTTTTCGAGTTGTCAGGTAGGTTCTTTTGGGATATTTTCTTCCTGGGATGACATCTCAGCCCAGACAGTCAGTTCCTGTGATGCTGGGCACTTAGCTTCCAGGGCCAGCCAACTCGGCAGTGATTCCAAAGAGGCCTGAAGCTTCCCCTGAGGGGGAAAATGAGAGTTAAGTTTGGATTTCAGAGGAGTTTAAATGTCAGACTAAAACTGTTGGTCTTCATTCAGTGTGCAGAATAATGGCTATTCTGATTATGAAATTCATATATGATCTTTGTAGCATGTGTAGAGAGAATAATAAGAACCATTTCGATATTGTCATGGTGACTTGGCATAGGAAGGGGAAAAATGGGGGTGACAAGACGTGCTCAGATTCAAGGTGGATTTTGAAAATAGAAACTTCAGGACTTACTCGGGTCTTTTTCAATTAACATTATATCAGAAGCATTTTTTTTTTTCAAAATTTATAAAACCATTTCCCTAAGTTCGGCATTGCAGTGTTTAAACCAAAATTTATAAAACCATTTCCCAAGTTCAGCATTGCAGTGTTTAAACAAGGGGATGAGAGGATCTTCAGGAACTTGATGTAGAGATGAGGAGTGGGAAAGATAAGAATTCATTGGAAAACTGTTGAAATCAGCAGAGGGGCCAGAAGGGCTCAGATTGAGCTGGTGGCTGTGAGTGTGGCAAGGAAGGATGAGACGTCGCACAAAAGAATAAAGCTCTGGAGACTGACGTGGAGACTAGGGCCAAGAGAGACATTCGCCACACCATCCTAGCCATGACAAATCCTAGTACTGGGAGGGATTCTCTGTGTTACCACACCAAATGGTTGGGGCAAGTGATAGCATTAGAGGTAATACATAGAACGTACTGTAGGTGGTAATTATTCTGTGGAGGCCAAAACAAAAACTGGCCATAACATACTTTGTCTCAAAGAAATGGCCCATTTCCAGCCATTGAAAGTACAGACGTGCTGCTCAATGTTCCCTTCAAGTCCTGTTGTTGCTGTTTGCTGGTTTTAAGGGGTGTGTCAGTGGGAATCCCTGGGGCCATCTTGGAGGCTGTCAGCCACAAGAGGGTTCCTGCCTTTTAGCTGGTTAACCAATTTGTACTCCTCCCAAGGCGGGAAGCCTGTGGAGACCCCTGAATGAGCTCAGGAAGCCCAATGCCATAGCTGCCTAAAGGACGAAGACAATGTGCCATTTTCAAGAGGCCAGTTCGAAAGGTCCTTTTCTCCTTCCCTTTCCTCTGGACACATGAATTCTACTGTTTTGCCTCATAAGTGCCCACGCTGGAAAACGGACGTGGTGGTGGGGTGAATGGCAGGAGAAAATAAAAGGCTGGCAGGCTTGATGGAAGATTACACATAGGCTGGCACTGAAGCCATGCATCGCTGCAATTTGGCTTCTTGCTGGGCTGCTCTGGTCAAGGATTGGGAGGCTATAAGGTGGTAACTACTGGCTAAAACTGAGTTTGGGATTATCTGAGCTTTTATTATCCACTTACTCCCTCTCCTCTACTACCAAAAATAATGGAGATTTGGCTATGGGATCAGGAGAGGTGGATGTCATAATACTTACTGTAATCCGCTTCCTGGCTTACAGATTAGGACCATGACCTCTGGATATGACGACATAAATCTCCTTTTATCTCTTTCCAGGTTCTCCGCATTTTGAAGAGAAGATCATGGAACTGGAAGTGGCAGCCATTTGCTGTTTGCAGTATTTCTGCATCTCCGAGAGGCAAGTGATAAGAGCGAGAGTCATAGACCACACTGGTAGGGGTCCTGTCTTGCAGAGGGACAGAAGCAAGAGCAGGTGGGACCCTCCCCTTCGAGGGAGACCTTTTGGTCCCCGTCTGGTTGTGGGTTGGGTAGTGGAGCAGGGGTAAGGAGTCAGGGCGTTACTGGTTTCTGATCCAGGGATCTGGATGGAATCTATTACATAGGATGCATTGGTAGTCAGAGACACTAACTAGATTAGTCCTCACTGCTACAGAACTTAGGTAACTCTTTCCTTGCATTGTCAGGAGAATAATTAATAATCACCTTGCCAATAGTTGTGATTTGGTGTTTTGTTTGTATTAGAGGATTGCACAAAATTTTTAATCCCTGTGATATCCTTCCCCTGGCACCATATTTCCAGATGTACAAAAATGAGGGGTCAATTCAGTGGAATTTAATCAAATGTGTTGTTTGGTGTCATTTGTTAATAATTTCATTCCACAAATATTTATTGGGGCCTACTATGTGTGGGCTCATTGCCAGGTGGGGCCTGACAATGAGATGGAGCCTCTGGGGCAGATTAATTACATATATATGTGATGTCAACAAGCCTTGGAGTTGCTCTAATATTTTGCTGTTTCTCCAGGTATTTGAGGATTAACATTTTTCAGAGCCTTCATTTCAGAATCTGCAGCACCTTCGAAGCTTCTTATCTTATTCTGTTCTTCTTGCTTATCCTTCTCCATGATTCTCCTTGGCTGAGCCTCCTTTCCCTTTCCCTGATTTATCGAGTCATGGCTGAGTGGCTTTTTGTTCTGGGAAGTTCTAGCATTATAATGAGACATGCACAGTATATTGATGTTCCACCTTCAGTACTGAAAAGCTACAGGCAGATTAACTTGTTCTAAATGGAAACATTTTAAATGTAAGAACTCATCCTTGAAAGGAATCTTCTTGCAGTGATCCCTTTGATAAATAGAAGGGTCCTTTTGTAATGTGGATAATGATCCTTTTTTATCTGTTGACAAGAACTAAATTTAAAGTGGGATAAACCTGTATTACAATGTAAGAATGAGATTGAAAAACTCATCACTCCAAAAATGACGTGGCGGTTAGGAGAGTCCTGTAAAACACAATTAATTGTCCTCTGATTTTAAGGTTCATGATAAGTGTGGAGAAAGTAGGTGGTAAACACTGGGATTCCATTATGTGTTACTTTAAAGGTCCTGAAAGAATTGTGGTTTCTATCTTTTAGAAAAGTTATTCCAAGGGGGGCACCTGGGTGGCTCAGTCGTTAAGCGTCTGCCTTCGGCTCAGGTCATGATCCCAGGGTCCTGGGATCGAGCCCCGCGTCGGGCTCCCTGCTCTGCGGGAAGCCTGCTTCTCCCTCTCCCACTCTCCCTGCTTGTGTTTCTGCTCTCGCTAACTCTCTCTCTGTAAAATAAATAAATAAAATCTTTAAAAAAAAAAAAAAAAAGAAAAGTTATTCCAGGAAAGCAATGATGAAATAGGAGTTGAATTTCGTACTTGAAAATGAGGGTGCGTTCTAATCTTGTATATATTTCTAGTGGATCAATGTCTGTCATTCTTATATGGTTGTTACAGTCTTCAGTTTTGCTAGTCATGAATGTAATTATTGACAGAGAAGTGAGCTGCTCAATCAGAGCACAGGGGACGTGTCCGTGAAATAATGTCTGCAGAGGTCCCGAGCAACTCAAGCAGACCGCTACATCTCTTCTTAGAATTCTGAATTCCCCAACAACTCCCATTTTCTTCTAGCTCTTTTTTTGAAATTATTCCACGAAGTAAGAGTTATCTTTCCTTTGTATGTCTGAGAAAAGCAAAGCCAAGGGAAGTTTCAATATACTCTCTTCTAAGTAATTTGAAAGAATGTGCATTCATTGGAGTTGAATTGTCTATTTTTCTGTTTCAAATCTTTTCCTCGGCGAGGAGTTACAGTAGCATCTAATAGGGAATCAGTATTAATTGATCTTTGTTGTCACGTGTATACACAGACTAGGGTGTAGTTTATCTTTGCCCAAAATATAAAAAAAACAAAAACAAAAAACCTTTTAGTTAAGGATAAAAATAGAGATAGCAAGTTAAAAAACTATTTAACAGGATCTCTAAAGCCACTTTACTAGCACCTGCTTATAATTAAATAATGTGCTAATTAGGGGTAATTCTTAGATAATTAATAAAAGTTGAGTCAGCTCTGGACTTGGCAGCACTAACCATTCTTTCCTTTTCATTGGAGAGAATTTAGAAAAATCGTCTGACATGCCATCCAGAGAGAATTGTTATTTGTGTGCTGATATATTACTTTCAGTCTTTTTTCTATTCATATATATATATATAATTACTGAAATGCAGTTGAGATATAACCAGTATGAGTCTGCTTTTTTCAGTGTGCCTATTTTCATACGATATGGGAAACTCTTTTCAGAGCATCATGGAGTATTTTCCACTATGTTAGTTATTTTATTTTAATGATTTTTTCTAATGTCAGATATTTAGATGTGTACACTTTCCATTGCAATAAATAATATGATAAACTGTATACATAAATCTATTTAATAAAATCCTAGAAAGGGAACTGATGTGCAAAAGATATGGCATGATGGCTTTTCAGAGAAGTTGTTCAATTTATGCTCTATGAGGGGAGGGCAAGGGTGTTCCCTAGTTTCTGGACTTCAGTACGAAGCATCATATTTAAGACAGTTGCTGCCAGTTTGGCAAAAGAATGATGGCATCTTATTATTTAGGTTGCATTTGTTGAATATCATTAAACTCGAATTTGATGCTCTTTTTTCATTTTTCCAGTACATGTACCTTATTGATTTTTAATGCTCTTTCTATATTTAATGGTATTGACTATCAAATTTTACCAAAACTCATTTACTTTTATGTAAAATCTTAGGGTGGGGGCACCTGGGTGGCTCAGTTGGTTAAGTGTCTGACTCTTGATTTCGGCTCAGGTCATGATCTCATGGTCATGGGATGGAGCCCCATGTCAGGCTCCATGCTCAGTAGGGAGTCTACTTGAAGATTCTCTCCCTCCCACTCATGCACCCTCTCTTTCTCAAATAAATAAATAAATCTTAAAAAAAAAATCTTAGGGTGTATGGATATGATAATGTTTAGTCAAATGTTAGTAGTCTTTTTCTTTACATGTTTTTTAAGAAGATTTATTTATTTATTTATTTGAGAGAGCACGAGTTGGGGGGAGGGGCAGAGGGAGAGGGAGAGAGAGAATCCTCAAGCGGACTCCATGCTGAGCATGGAGCTCCAGGCGAGGCTCCATCTCAGGACTTTGAGATCACAACCCGAGTGGAAACCAAGTTAGACGGTTAACTGACTGGGCCACCCAGGCACCCCATTTTCTTTTCTTTGTGTTTTTTTTATTTTATTGATCTGAAATCTGATGTAAAAGTATTCAGTAACTATTTACCCATATTTTTCTGGTTCTTATGATTTTTTTAATTTAACACTTTGATTTAGCCTTTACTTGATTGTGTCTTCAGTGACACTAGTTCTGTGATAATAAGTGAGAAACAGAAGTTTTTCATAGTCAAACAGTTCAGAAACACCAAGTTACACATTACGCTGATTTAAACAAGCTTCGGGACTCCTCAGAGCATTTAACGTGCTAAGATATATTATTTGATAGAGGACGGGCAGAGGAAGAATATAACCAGACTTGTGTAATCAACAAATCCTTTTTAATTTCCTGGGCACTTATTAAGATGAGAATTCCCTATGTGGTTCCGATCCACATGAAATGTAGTTATAATTATGGAGCAAGGTGAACTTCTAACTTATTTCATTCATTTCTTGATCATTGATTGCCTTATTGGTTTGTGAACCTGAGCTTTTTCCTTTTTAATCTAAGTTGAGACTGATTGGAGAATATCCAGATAAAAAGAAGGAAGCGTAGAAAAGCGGCAGGCTCGCATCTCAACAAGCAAAACCTGAAGGCAATTACATTTCCAAGTATTATGTTAATAACAGAAACTGTGTTTAATAGTCTGAAACAGTGAAGCAGCAGACGGGCTTTAATTAAAGCTTCACATCACTGTTCTAAATAGCCTTCTTGTCACATGAACAGCTGCTTCATGGCACCCAGAGAAGAAAAATGTTTCCATTTGAAAACTTTCTTGCATAAAATGTAAAATTTCATCCAAGAGCAGTTCTAAAAATTTGGGGGTTTTTCTGAGTGATTTGTAACCCCTGGACGCTGTATTACATTGTGCTTATTTTTGGGGTTTTTGAGTACTTTATTGGTGTCTATTTCTGATTGAGTGCATCATATCCATTGGACCTAAAAAAACAGTCAGTGTAAAATGCTTCGATGAAAGGGAAATATGAATATTAGTTTAAATAAAAAGGTGATCCCTTTACAATGAATGACTTTAAAAGGGAAAAAAAGGCATTGAGTGATGAGGACAAATGTTACAGAGTTGGATAGTTTACTGGCTATCAGTTATTCTGAAGCAGTCACCTGCTTGAACAGCCTGGCTATCAAGAGTCTTTATTGAAACTGCCAAATGTTTAAGGAAGACATGCCAACTGCCTAGGTAAAACGTTCTAGGCAAATTTTAAGGCATTTTACCTGTCGTCGCGCTCTTAGGAAAGCAAGACATAATGGGTTAAGTGACTCCTTCTTTGGTCCTTGGCAACTGAAGTCACTTTCTCACGAATGTTCACACGTGGCATATAAAACCTTCCTAGGATGCAGAACCCAAGGCATTCTTGCTCTGTTAAATATGCCGAAGTGATTTATAACCTTGATGTGTTAATTTCCACAGTGAAACTTGAAGATGAAAACAAAACACCATAACATCACTTCAATGGAAGCGTCAATTTTTTTTCAAAATTCAGAATGGAATTTCGGAAGTGATCTAGACCAGAGTAACTTAGGACAGGAAGAAATTGTAAAAGGTGTTTTTTTCTTCCTCTCTTGGAAAGCTGAGGTTTTTGTTGTTGTTGATCAGGTATGGAATAATATAAATAACTGAAGTGCAGAGTCCTCTTTATCACTGCCCTAGTGAGCAGAACCTTTAGGCTTTCTCTGCCCTGACCAATCATTTCACAGTTTTGGATGCCCATCGGCAGGTGCTGTTGCTGGTGTGGTTTTTAGGCAAAGGACCTGAAAGCAGGGGAGGCTTGGCTCCAGGCCTGAAATTGGCCACAGATGTGGAAGGACACCCAGAGATGGTGCCCACGCCCCTGGCTTGCCTTTTGATATCTTGAGATTATGGATTCTCTGTCCATGCATAAATTAGTTGCATGTTGGCTTTTTTTTTTTAATCTGTGGTCTGTCCAAAGTATTTATCTCCATATGTAGTATTTTAAGAGTTATAATTTATATTCTACTTCCAAAATACTTTTGAAATTACTCCCCTTACCGAATAGAACAGAACCTGGGATCTAGTATTTTAGTCATTTGGTGAAAAATTCCATATAGCTGTTAAATATATTTGCATTATCCATCCATCCATCCATCCATTCAGCAAACAGTTCCTTACTGTTTGGCACTTATTGTATTTTAGATGCTTTGTTAGGGGTTGGGAATTCAGAGATGTGTGGGATATTGTCTTTTCATCAAAGAACTCAGAGTTAAGTGGGAGGGACAGACTTATCAGTAGAGAAATCAATGCTATAAGATAAAGGCTGTCCCAGAGGAAAGGTTCTAGGAGCCAATGTGGGAGTTCAGAGGCCTGTGAGTTGTCTGGAGCTGGGAAAGGCTTCCCAAATGAAGAGACTTTGGAGATGGGTGCCAAAAGATGAGTAGGAATTGGCCAGGCTGAACTGGGGAAGGCATTTATCCCAGGGAAACAAGCAGCAGTCTGTGCAGAGAGTTTTGAAAGGCCAGTGTGAGAGGATCAGGAAAAGTTCAGTGTGGTGTGCTATGTGAGAAGCCCAAGAGGTGAGGATAATCAGAGTGTCTGGCCAGTTTAGGAGGGGCCTTTATTGTGTGCCAAAATGAGGGGTATCTGAGACTTTAGCATAATGATCAGGACTATGGACTTTAAAGCCAGCTCTGCAACTCCCCAGCTGTGTGAGCTTGGACAAGTTACTTAACCTCTCTGTGTCTCCTTAAAATGGAAAGAACATGGATGCCTGGGTGGCTCAGTCAGTTAAGCATCTGCCTTTGGCTCCGGTCATGATCCCAGGGTCCTGGGGTGGAGCCCCGTCCCATGTCTGGCTTCCTGCTCAGCAGGGGAGTCTGCTTCTCCCTCTTCCTCTGCTCCTCCGCTCTGCTCCTTCTCTTTCTTTCTCTGTCAAATAAATAAAATCTTAAAAAAAAATAAAATGGAAAGAACAATAGAATTTAGAAGTTACCATGTATACTTCTGGATGTGTGTGTACGTACCTACAAACGTGTCTTAAATAGGTAAGATCATCTGAATGTAGTAAATTATAAGTCGAGTCTGGCATGTATTAAGCACCATATAAATGTTCATTATTCTTATTATGGGAGATGAAAGCTTTCCACATGGTAACCAAGTGCTCCCTCCCTACTCACCCACGCTGCTTGCATATGATTAAAAACACGCACTGTCCTCTGAGGGCAGCAGGGCCTCCCTCCCTGGGTTGCCTCCTCAGGCACAATCCCCTCCGAGATCCTAACTCCTCTTCTTCCTAGCGCCAAGCCACGTTCCAATTTATCTGAGGACAGTAGGGCATGTTTTGTAACTTTTCCCATCTCCATGTGTTTTCATCTTTCCCCATGGTTAGATTTGTTGCTTTGAATCTCCTGATTGGTATGGATAAACAGCTTCTGGTGATATAAACAAAAATAACATGCACAGACTGAGGGCATAATCTAGTTCTTAATTTTTTTTTTGGAAACTCATGAATTGTTTGAATGCTTAACAAGACAGGCAAGCCACTGGTATTCTATCTGCATCCTCCAGAGCCTTTGATCTTTTCTGCTGATAGATAAAGGAAGACTCCTTGTAGCATTCCATCACAGGCTTGCCGGCTGCTTGTTGAAGGCCATATTTCATAGCAGATGGTAGAAACACCAATTAGGAGTTCTCGGGAGAGCGTTGGGCCTGACCAAAGGGTGCAGAGTAAGAACTGAAAGAAGCCGAGCTGAGGGGGCCATGGGGTGCAAAGGGGAACTGGCCTGGAGGTCGGGCAACCAGGCTTTGGATCCTGACCTTAATTTGCTCTGAACTCCTCGCTTAACTTTTCTGGGTTGTGTTCTGTCTCTAAGCTCCATGATTCTTGCATCTCATGGGGATTATTATTAATTTCTCAGACAACATTTGTGCAAGATGGCCACAGGATACAGTCCCCAGTGTTCCCTTCAGAAACCCCAGGGAGAAGGAAATAAGGCCCATGGCTCTCTCTTAAGAGCCTTGAGGTTTTTCTTCACAGCAGCCTGCTAAACCTTTCATTTCTCCTTGACCGGAAGTCCCATTTCCATTCTGGGAGCAAGGGAGAATGAGATTATCCTTAAACCAGCCAGGACTAACCCTGGAGCTTACTTGAGGCATGGGGCTGTGGGAGGAAGGAGTGGGGTACCCAAGTTTAATCAATATTCAGTTAGGAAGAAGGGGATGGGATGTATACTTTCATGGATTTCTGCAAGGTGGTGATTTAAAATGCGGATAAGAGGGGGCGCCTGGGTGGCTCAGATGGTTGGGCGTCTGCCTTCAGCTCGGGTCGTGGTCCCAGGGTCCTGGGATCGGGTCCTGGGATCGGGTCCCGCATCGGGCTCCCGGCTCGGCGGGGAGCCTGCTTCTCCCTCTGACCCTCTCCCCTCTCATGCTGTTTCCCTCTCACTCGCTCTCTAAAAAATAAATAAAATCTAAAAAAAATAAAATAAAATAAAATAAAATGCGGATAAGAACCTTAAAGTTTTCCATGAATCATGTTCTTCCACAGAATGGAATAATGATAATTTTTCTTACAGTTTTGAACCCAGTTGTGTCATGAGTGAAGTCAGCTTGATACCAATGTTTTTTTTGACGGGAAACAGACAAATATTTTACTGAAATCCAGATCTACCATATCTACCACAGAGGCTCTACCTCCGAGTGCAGTGACCCAGGCTCAGTCCCTGGGCTTCTTCTCTCTAGCTAACTCAGCCCCCTGCAGATGCCATCCAGACTCACAGCTTTAAATACCATCCATATGGTGATGAAGCCAAAATTTATGTTTCCAGCACAGATGTGTCCCTGAACTCTGTTCCAACCGCCTGTTCAATGTTTCAACCTGGACTTTAATAGGAAGCTCAAAGGCAGCATGTCTGAAACTGGCTTCTTAATATTTCTCCCTACTATAGCTAGTCCCTTCCCTAGTCTTCTCATCATAGTAAGACAATTTCACTTGTATAAGTGAAGACCTTAAAGACATGATCGCCTCAGTTCTTTTCCTCACAGCCCTGCCCAATCAATCAGAAATCCTACTGGCTCTGCCTTAAAAATATATCCAAATTCCTACCATGTTCTGTCACCTCCATGGCTACCGTTCCTAGTCCAAGCCACTATGGCCTCGATTATGTCAATAGATTTCTAGGGGGTCTCCTTGCTTCCCCTTTAACTCTTTTTCAGTCTATTGTCAAGAGTAGCCAGAGTGACACTGGTTGGAGAGTGGATGCAGATTAGATCATTCCTCGGCTCAGACCTGCTAAGAGTAAAAGCTAGAGTCTATACGTCTGCCCGCAAGACCCGTCATTATTTTTCTGTCTTCCTCTCCTGCTCTTCTCCTCTGCCCTCACTCAATTCAGCTTACACTGCCTCCTCATTATTCTTGGACACAGGCTGGCCACATTCTTACCCCAGGACTATTGCACATGCTGTTTCATCTACTGTAATGCTTTCCCTTCAGATTTTTCTTGGCTTACTTTCTAACCTCTTTTACTTCTTTGCTAAAGCATCACCTTCTGGCTACCCTGTTTAAAATTGTGCCCTCCCAAACTTCCTCTTCTCTTCCATTTCATTTTTCTTCCTAGCACTTATTACTTCCTAACATTATATATATATAAATTCTTTTTTTTAGTGGGCTCCACGCTGGGCATGCAGGGCTTGAACTCACAACCCTATCAAGACCTGAGCTGAGATCAAGAGAGGGACACTTAACCAACTCAGCCACCCAGAAGCCCCACTAATGTGCTATATATTTTACCTGTTTATCTTATTTATTGCATTTCTCCCTCAACAGATGTAAATTCCATAAAGGTTGAGATTACTGTTTTTGTTTTATTCACTGCTATATGCTGATAATCTTGATTCATAATAAGCTCTCAGTAAATATGTACTGAATGTTGAATCAATGAACTTAGTTTGAATAAACGTGGCTGCCTTAGTCCTAGACAGATGAATTCACATGGACATCTGGGAGTGGAGGATGGACATCTGTAGTTTGAAAATGCTCCTTAGGTGATCTGATGCACAGGTAGTTTAGGACCCACTGGTCTAAGTCATTCTCTGCCCAACAGTAGTATCTGTTTATTTGTCCCCATTAGTCTATGTGCCTATTTTGCATAGATCCTGAGTATAAATGTGGCACAGACTGTCTCATTTATTATATTGACTGTCATGGGCAAAATCCTGTGTTTTAACAAAGTAAGGAAGCATTTTGTCCAAAGTAAACTCAAGAAAGCAGGAAACTGGATTTTATTTTCACCAGTAGCCGTTCTTGTCATGTCAACAGGTTACCAAGCTGAAGGCATTTACAGTGACACAATGGAATTAGTTCTTTAATTACTTTCACCAACGCAAACCTATAACTTCTTGGGGCTATGAGTTTTAATAATATTTTTCAGAGCATATTTATTTATGTGATCGCTGGAGGAGGCCAAAACATTGATTTATTTCAGCAGGCTTAAACATTCTCCTTTGGCTACATGCACATACAGCCTTCACATCAGAGCTCCTCAACCCTAGAGAAATAGCTCTATTTCATGCAAGAGAGAGGAGAGTGTCAGGTATAGCCTTCTCTGATGGTTCTGGATAGGTTTTTTTGCTCCATCCCCTTTCTCTTTAGTCCTGACAGAGTTAAATCCTTTCTCATGTAAAAGATTGTGGTTGTGAGATGGGTCTCCCCTGGGATGGGCCCATATCTGCCTCTTTCCTGAAGTTGTGAAAAGGTTGCATTGTAGGATGAGGGGCTCAAGTATAGAATTTCTCCCTTCTCATTCCTTCCCTTTGTTTGACACTCACAAGGCCCCAGTAGGAAAAAGAGGATAATGAATTTGCCTCCATATCTTCCTATTAAGATCCTAAGTGGATGCTGGGTCTGAGAGAGAAGGCCGCTGTCATCGCAAACCTCCTCATCAGCTACAGAGAAAGAGAGAAAAGGAAAAAGATGCTGTACCCAGAAGTGAAGTTATCCATAGGCTCTATCCCCAAACCTTCCTTGTTTAGCAACAGTTGGGTCAGCTCTTTACTTACACCCAGAAAACAGATGGGGTACTTTTTTTGTTCTGCCAAGAGTGTGCCTTATTGTCATTTCATAATGTCTGAGGATGTGTTCAAAGAGGCTCTGAAGTCCCTGCTCATTTGATGGGGATGGGAGGATGCCAGAATTGTGTACTCCTCCCCCCACTCCCAGTTCTACTTTCACCCTCCCCTGGGAGTGCGTCTTCTCCCTCCCAGCCATGTGGTGGGAGGACAGCTAGTTTAGCCTCTTGATTGGCAGCCAGTTGGAAAGTTCAGCCTCAATGATTTTCTGCTTATGGCTAGAAAGGAGGGCACAAGACATGGCATGTTGTGCTGTGAGGATGGTTCTCACAATGGGCCCTTTTTCCTCCTTCCACAATATCCAACGTTGGATGTGGGATTGGGTGTGTGTGTGTGTGTGTGTTTGTGTAAGGGGAAAGGGACAGAGAACCTCATCCCCCATCTCCTACTTTCCACACTTAGGCCATGGCTTCCCCCATACTCTCTTTCCAGAAAAACAACACATCTGAGGTCTTGCCTTAGCATCTACCTAGGCTCAAATTCAAGGCTACATCGCTTTTTCAGGGCTTTGTTTGGACAAGTTTTGAGAGGACAAAAATATTTGGATTTTGGCCCTTCTTCTCTTGGCTTCCTTTATGGTGGCAGCAATTATCTGGTTGATTGGTCCAGATTCCTCCATTGTCTCGCATGTCAACCTCTTGAACTAACACTTATTCAAGAGAATGAAATGGAAAAATAGGGGCCAGAAATGATTCTCATGAATATTTGAGTAATTCTGAGGCAGAGACATTTTCTGGTTATTGTTTTGTGTTGGGCATAGAGAAGTTAACCTGCTCGTTTAAGTTTTTTTGTCTTTTTTGATCAAGATGGTGGTGATGATGAATGGGTTTGATAACAAGAGGCTTTGAAATTATAGCGCTTTTTACGACTTCATGTATCTATTCTGTCTCCCCACGGGCAAACAAATTGAGAATTGACTGTATAGCTATTCAAATGATGCTATTACATTCCCATTTCAGAATTGTACTTCTGGTGTTGTGCTGTTCATCACTTGATAGATGTTCTTATGGTAAATCACTGCAAAATGAAGAAAGGTGGGGCAGAGAACCTGTCAAATTGACAAGAATCCTGTGATGTTACTGCATTCTGTTCAACTTATGATTCAGAATTTGAATAACAACACGTGCTGGTTTATTAATCATGATGAAAGGGACAACTCACCAGACTTTAGTATTAGAAACCTTTGTTTAGACATTATTTTACAATTTTGACAAAGGTTAAGGATTCAAACACTGCTTTATTAGATCACCTTATTTCTATTTGCAGTGTTCCTGCCATCCTGTCAATCACAGTGTGTGAATCGATGGACTCGATATTGAATTTACTATCTAATAAAAATATCAATTTAAAACATGTTATAGGTAAAGAACCAGTGTATTCTTTTCATAATTATTGGCTACTAATGAGTGAGTTCAGCTAAGGTTTTATAAATGTGACATTCCCTTCAGTGAGGTGTTTATAAGTAGTTGACATGATTGTGCATATATATTATCAACTAGAAGTCAGGCAAAAAGAAATTATATTTGTAGCATTTTGTTTGTTGTTATTTTTTATCTCTCTTGGGATAGGATTATTCATGAATACAAAAAGGCTTTTCATGGTATACCATCATTTTTCTCTTTCTTGGGGAAAAATTCAATGTGGAAATGAAAACAAGCCATTCAAGTTTAAAATGTAATGATGACAATGATGATTTTTGGCTTTGAAAGGATTTTTAGACTTAGTATTTCATTTAATCCTATAATAACCATATGATGTAAATAGGATATGTAAATTTATAATAAAAATAACTGAGTCTGTACCAGATTAAGTGAGTAGCAAGGTATTTCCTCAACCTTTCCAGAAAAATAGGGATGAATTTTAGCACTTCTGACTCAATGCTTTTATGTCCTATTACTGTTATTGTTTTACTATGAGGCTATTTATATCCTGTTATGACCTCGGGAAGTATTTCCCCAAGGTTTTTGACATCTCAAATAATATCAGACTGCTTGAGTGGAGTTTCATTGCCAGAGTTCCCCAAACTACCAGGTGGTTCTATTTGGATTTTTCTAACCAGAAAAGAAAATGGCTGATTTCCTCATATCGGTGCATCAAGACCCCTTCAGTTTCAGGCAGGACTGGTATACAGAAGGACTTAAGAGCCACACATGAAAATCTGCTACACTTTGTGCTCTAAGCACTAGAATTTTCAGATAAAATTTGTTTAGGTGGCAGTTTTTATCTTAATAAATGTTAGAATGGTATGGTGGCTAATTTACCATAATAATAAAAAAAAATACTGTCCTTCACCATTAAAAAAAACAAAACAAAAAAGAATGGTCTGATCATTTGGTGTCTCATCACTATTTGTCTTGTGTTAACAAAAGATAAAATACAGATGTAAAATTTTTTCAGGGCACACCAGAAATTGTTAGTGGTGATTTCAGTGTTTAAGCAGAGGGGAAGGAAATTTTGTTCCTTTCTGTACTGCTTATAAATATGCATTACTTAAAAAATAATTTAAAAAACGTACAATACTCAGGTAAAGGAGAGGAACAAGAGAACTGTAAACTCCTATTTAGAGGACCTGAGAACACCGTGCCTGTGGTGAGGGGTCTCCAGGGCAGGGCCCAGCCTGTATCCACGGGTCAGACTAGTCTGAGCGTTACGGTAGAGATTTGGTTGCATGCCGCCCCAGGGAACTGATTTTCTGAGCAAATGAAGAACTTGATGATAAAGTAAACACGAAGGAGTGCACATGCTGAAAGTGATGAGGGAAATCAGCGATTCCATATTCAAAAGAAGGTATGTCAGGTATTCTATAAGCTAAAATCACAACTGATAAAAATACCCTGATTCACAGCATAGGGAATGTGGTCAGTGATACTGTAATAGCCTCGTATGGTGGCAGGTGGCAGCTAAGCCTGTGGTGAGCCCAGCAGAGCATAGCATATAGAGAAGTTGAATCACTGTGTTGTACAACCTGAAACTAATGTAACATTGTGGGTCAACTATACGAAAAAAAAAAAAAATTTAAAAATACCCTGATTCAATTTCATTTCAAATGTATGTCTCCACCTCCTTCCAGAGGTAGATTTTACTACTGTCTGTTTATTCTTACCGTCTTAGTTTGCAAAATGTGTATTTGCATCACTGTTCAAATATACATGAAATGTCTATTTTTTTTTTTTTTTTTAGAAGAGGGCAATAAGGGTCTCTCTCTTTTAGGTCTATAAGTTCCAAATAGATGTATCTGTGTTGGGGGGTGTGGAGGGGTGAGGCTCCTAAGCTGGTTTTGAAACAGATGTGTTAAGAACCAAGGTACAGAAGTCTGGCTAGTGGATGCTCCCCTCATTTCTCCGTGCATGCAGATCTTTCAGTAATGGCAAAAGTCATAGTTCAAAACATTCCCTGTTGGTGGTCTTATTTTCACAGACGACCTGAAGTTGCTCTTTAATCCCCCAATTTGGGAGGAGAGGCAGTGCTCACTCTGGTGTGAGCAGATGCAAATTCCCAAAGACGTGGAAACAGTCTCTGGGCCTTTGCTGAAGGCTCTAGCAAGTGCATGATCTGCAGAAGCACTGCATAGAGCATCAAGGTTAGCTGAGCTTACTCTGAACCAGGTCCTGTGCCAAGTGCTTTACCTGCATTATTTGCTTTTGTCCTCAGAAGTGATATGATGGGAAATATTCTTATCTTTCCAGTTTATGGATGAGTGTAGTGAGGCTCCCAGAAGAAAAGTAACTTGTGTAAAGTCACATGATTAGTAGTAAATAGCCCCCCTCCAGGCTCCTAGAACACATAAAGACAAGAACAAAAAATATTTTCATTTTTACCAGGGTTATTAATGCCCTTCCTCCTCCTACATCCCTTCTCTCCCACTTGCATCTTCCCCCAAAGCAAACTCTATATCTTTGTTCCTCAGGTGTCAAACCACCTTAATTTCTTTTGCCTTTTGTCTCATAAGTTGTTGTTGTTGTTCTTTTTTTTTTTTTTTTGCTTGATATTCTGGAAGTTTAACAATTGTATTCAATAATTATATTCAATAATATTTCTATAGAATTATTAAAATGTAAGCAGCCAAAATTTTAATCTTTCAGAGGTGTGGCAGATAGATTCCAGGCTGGCTGCCCCATGATCCTGCCTCCTGGTATTCACACCCTTCTATATTCTCCTCCCATTGAGTATGTGATTTGCTTCTAGGCCACAGAGGGGAAGCTACTTCTGATTACATTGTATCACAAAATATTTCATCTTGCTCTATAGACTCTTCCTATTAGCTTGGTGGAGCAAGTGGCCATATTGGAGAAGTCCTACTGGCAAAGAAGTGCGGAGAGCCCTTAGCAACTGTGAACAGCCTCTAGCAGCTAAAGTGACCCTAGTTGACAGCTAGCAAAAAGCCAGGGCCCTCAGTTTTACAATGGAGGAAAAAAAAAAAAAATTCTGCCAACAATATCTGTAACCTTGGAAGTGAATTCTTCCCCAGTTAAGCTTCCACATTAGTACATGGCCCAATCGACACCTTGCCTGCAGCTCTGTGTGACCCTAAACAGAGGGCTCAGTTGAACTATGGCCCACAGAAACAGATAATAAATGGTTACTGCTTTAAACTTCTGAGTTTGTGATCATTTGTTACACAGCAATAGATAACTAATACAAGAGGGTTTTGTTCTTTCTTTCTTTCTTTCTTTTTTTTTTTTACAGCATCCTATTTTCATTTTATGACTCATCTTAAGTACATACATTTGAGTATTTAGAAAGTTTTTCTTCTTTTTCCTGGAGCATTTCTATTCCCTCCAGTGTCAGTTTTTTTGTTTAATTTATTCACTTTCTTTCAGCCTGCTGTTTCAATGCCTGATGAACTTTGGTTGTCTTTGTTCTAAGTCAGAAGGACTAAATATGTTTGAGTTTTCTCTGCTCTTGTTCAAGATTTTCTACCTCAAATTCTCTTTTCTGAGGATGAATTCTGCCTAAAAATTCTGCAGAGTGGGACTGGAAGTGTTGACTAACAGTTCAAAAGAATTGCATCCAACAGTATAGTATTTGGTACACGTGTAAGAAGCCTGTTAGACCACAGACTCTCATGTGAGAGGCTTTAAATCTGGGTCACTGACATCCACTACGTTAGAAGGCTTACTTCCTCTCCACTGTTTCACTCTGTCTTTAGGGACAAATGGTAACTGTCTTTGTTTTGGTGTGGGACTGAGGTGGGTGATGAAAATGTCACTTTTCATTTCCATCCTCCAGGGGTCAGACCAGCAGATTCCTTCTCATCTTGAATGCTGCCTCCTTATAATCAGGTTTGTGCTCTCTTCAGCTGTTTCATCTACCAATGAGCTTTTATCCATCTTCAGTTTTCCAGAAATGTTCTCAATAATGTGTTCCATTGTAATAGGCCCTCCTGTGCTCTTGGATCTCCTGTGTGTAGTCATTTCACTGAGTGCATTCCTCTGCTAGGGCTCCTGTAACAGGGCATCATACACTGGGGGTCTTAAACCACAGACATTTTCTCACAGTTCTGGAGGCTAGGAGTCCAAGATCGAGGTGCTGGCAGGTTGGTTTGTGGTGAGATCCTTCTCCATGGCTTGTAGATGGGTGCCTTCTTACTGTGTCCTCACACAGCCTCTTCTCTGTGCATTACATATGCCTGGTATCTCTTTCCTCTTCTATAAGGACACCGGTCCTATTGGCTTAGGACCCCACCTCTGCAACCTCACTTAACCTTAATTATGCACTTCAAGGCCCTTCGTTATGCCCTTAAAGGCCCTAAATCCAAATCCAATCACATTTAAAGGTTAGGGCTTCAACCTATGGATTTTGGGGGGGGGGCACAATTAAGTCCATAGCAGTGGGACATCTCAGGAGTCCAGCAGGTTTAACTGGGAACCATGCCACTTGTTTAAGAGCATCGTGCTATGTTGCTCGGTCTCGTAAGGTCTGGCACTCTGTGGACAAATGCCAAAGTCCTTAGAGGAATAAGGCGCTATATCTATATCTATGTGTCATAAAACAATAGCAAAAACAACATGAGCAGCAAAAATAGTATTTTATTTTTTATTATTTTTTTGGTGATAGTGAGCACACTACGCAGAGCCTACTTTCTTACTTCAACCTTTGGACAATAAAACCAGAAATGACCAGTTCAGAGAGGGTGAACAAGGGAGAAGTATTTTCAGTGGAACCATCTGGCCTCCCTGAGAGAGAGTGAGGGTGGCAGGGCGGGCACTAGCAGCTCCAGGATTCTCTGGGTATAGGTCAGGGAACTGGGAGCCACGAGCCAGCAGCTGGGAAGGGCAGCAGGTGCAGGACAACCTAGGTATTTTCTCTGAGCTAGAGGGGGGGATTTGGAGGTGCTGCATTCCAGGGAGCCAGCTGGTGGAGCCAAGTCACAAATCGCTGTTCTCTTGTTTCTGAGTGTGACCCCACTGTGGCTCTTGGCTGGTGGCCTGGGAAACACCTGTTGCTCAGTTATTGGGGCCCATGGACTGGTTCAGGCTGCTGCAAGCTTAGGGAGCAGATAGTTATCATCAGTAAAAATAACTTATCTTGGCCAATGAAAGACTCCTTTAGTTGGCATCTTTGAGCAAAACTCACTCCCCCCCTGTAAAAAATTCTTTTGTGCAGGTACAGATCACAAATCATGCCTCTGTCTTTTAGAGCAGTTGCAAAAATGAAAGAAAACACATTAAATGGATAAAATGCTTTTGACTATAAAAACAGGTGGTTGTTTTCACTTTATCTCCTAGCAACACCCTCACTTTTCTGTTTTGAGCTCAGTATTTACAGGTAACTTTAAATTATGATCTGTTTCTCCCTTATATTGATGCATTTATTCACAACAGAATTTTATTTTTATTTTATCGTGGTTGGGTATTTCTAGTATCCCAGATGCTTTTCAGGGTGGTAGAGTTTTTGTCCTCACAATTTAAAGTCAAATATAATTTTGTGTTATAAGTATAGAAAGAACAAAAAAAGACTATTCAACTTCTTTTAATTAACTGGAACTTTGCTGTAAATATTTCTTGAAATATTTGTATGACCTAGAATTTTCAAATATGTTCATCTTACAACAATTGTTAAATATAAAGGCATTTTGGGTATTTTATCTTCACAAATTTCTAAATGTTGCTACTTCTGTCTTTATAACTCATATGGCACTTTAATAAAAAGCAGAATATACAATTTTCCTACTTTAGGGTACATTTCCTAACTCAACAATGGTATTGTTATTTCTGTGGGGAAGGGTTGCACCACAGTGAACTTGAAGCTCAATAGCAAATGTTTCTTAAGCATCTACTATATACTAAATTCTGTGCTTGGTACTTGGGAAAAAAAGACACATCAGTTGTCATTGTACTCAGCAGGCATTCATTGTCCAAGTAGAAATACAACACCAGAAAGATAATCTCAATATAGCATAGATCCCCAAATAAGAGTATAAGACAAGCAGTTCTCAAAACTTTTTGGGTCTCAGGGCTACTTTATACTCTCAAAAATTAATGAGGACTCCACAGAGTTTTGGTTATCTAACAATAGATATCTAGCAATCTATCCATTAGAAATTAAAATTGAGAAATTAAAAATATTTATTGATTAATTTAAAAGGAATAAACCTATTGTATGTTCACATTAAAAATATATTTTCCGAAAAATAACTATGTTCTAAAACTAAAAAAGTACTGGTAAGAGTGGCATTATTTAACACTTTTAGAAATCTCTTTAATAGTTGGATTAATAGAAGACAACTGGGTCCCCATATTTGTGTCTGCATTCAATATATTGTAAGTTGTTTTGTTTGCAGTATATGAGAAAATCTGGGTTCATGCAGATATGAGACATGAAAAGGGAGGAGTATTATAATAGGCTTTTCAAATAATTGGGTATATTCTTCTTTGATAATACATCAAAATCAGAAAGTAGTAATTTCTTTTAGGGTAGGTGCAATGTGGAATCCAAAGCTATATTAGTGAACTTTTTGTGTTTTGCATTGAACTCCACTGGTATATTTTGCATTTTGATTTAATCTTTTTCCAATGTATGATTTTGTGACACAGTGCGTTGGTTGTTTGGAAAATACTGTTTCACTGAGTTATGCAGAATTTTCAAGTGTTGACATATTTTAATATACGATATTTTAAAGATCATGCATATTATCATTGAGCTAATCTAATCACTGATTAGAAATGTCTTTAAGAATTAGGAAGCTGTCAAATGCATGGTGGCCAATACATGTTTATCAAAATTCTAATTTTCCCTCGAAAGATTAAATTTATTATTGGCAACAAATACTACCAATAGTTTTCCTTATAGTGACTGGCTAACTTGGTTCACTTTTGAGAAAATGCCCACCTGCCAAGTATAGAAGGCTGAAGAGCCATAGTTTATTAGTTATTCTTTCAAGTAAAAATGGTATTCCATGCAAAAAAGAAAAAACCTACCTAGCTCAGCTTGCAAGTCAGACATCATGCAGATCTTTAAGACAACTATCAAGCTTTGATAGGCAGCAGGAGTGCTTTATGTGTACATCCCATTTTGCTGGTCAGAATTAAAAAGACTGTACTTGAGGGCTGAGACGTAACAAAATTAATATGTGAGTACATAGCAGTGAAGACCATTAGAATATTTTGGTGTCACTGCCTGGATTCATGCTGGCTTCCAGTAGTTTTACCCATCAGTATGAAAATATTTTTGTCCTTGTGGGCCCCATAAAATTTTCTTGGGGACTTTGAGAATCACTGCTTCAGGAGAACAAAGAAGAGGTACTTAGCCTGGCCTGTTTCGGGGAAGGGTTGGGGCAGTGGGAGGAGAGGGGCGGGGACAGGCTCACGCATGGGCTGGCTCTCCAGCAGGAGCTCAGGGGGTGTTGAAATTATTCAGTGGAAGAAGGTAGGAGATAGTGTATAGAAAGTGTATTATTTTTATATCCCTTGGTAATAAATTATCACAGACTGAATGGCTTAAAACAATACCTGTTTATTGTCTCACAGTCCTGCAGATCAAAAGTCTAGGTGTGGCCTGGTAGGTTCTCCTGGTAAGGTCTCACCAGGCTGAAATTAAGGTGTTAGCTCAGCTTTGTTTTCATCTGAGGCTTGGGGTCTTTCTCTGGACTCATGTGGTTGTTGGCAGAATATAATGAATTGTGGTTGTAGGACTAAGGTTTCTCTGGTCTTGCTGGCTGTCAGTCAGGGGCTGTTCTCAGCTGCCAGAGGCAGCCTGTGATTTCTTCAGTGGGGTCCTCTTAAAACATGGCAGTTTGTCTCTTCACAACCAGAAGATTCTTTCACTTCCAGTTTTGCCCTTCCCAAAGGTTTTCAAGGTTCACCTTCAGGTCAGGCCCGCCTAGGATAATCTTCCTCTTGATAAACCCAAAGTCAACTTTTTTTGGACCTTTATTTCTTTTGTATAATGTACCCTAATCCTGAAAACTAAATTCACTATATTTACAATCTCACCCACACTTAAGGGGTTTTAGAGGGTCTGTACACCAAAGGGCAGGAATCTTGCAGGAGCGTCTCAGAATTCTGTTTACCACAGAAGGACACAAGGACAATGCAGGCCAGAGATATAAAAATGTGGGGAAATCAAAGTCTTGTTGAGAGCATTTTTGTGGTAGGAACTGAGGGTGGCATGGGAAGGAAATGGGGCAGAAAGGGAAGAAGAAAATTATCTACTTCAAGATTGTCCTCCTGGCAGTTCCCTGGGGTGTCCCACTAGATTGCCCTCCCCAGATTCTCTGCCTTCCCCATTCGTGCTGCCTATGGCCTCATAAGGATGGCTCTGAAGAAGAGATGAGCTATCTTTCAAATTTCATGGAGAAACTTTCCAGAACTGTTTCAAAAGAAAGTCTCAGCTGTCACAGTTTACTTAATTTGAAAAGAGAAAGGTCTTCCTAACCTCAGGCAACAAAATGCATTTCAACACAAAATCAATCCATTGAAGGGATTCTCCCAGACTTAATAACTCAGAGGCTAAGAGTTGTGATTATGTATCCGCCTACTCCCCAGCCTCCCCAGTTCCAGTTCACCTTCCTACGCAATTGCCAAAAGCATCCTCATCAAGACTTTGCTTTTAATTAAGTCACTTGTCTTCTCAAAAGTCTGGGAAGACTCCTGAGAGTGTCTCGGGTAAAAGTAGAATTTCTGATCATGAATTATGAGGCCTCTGCCCAGATGTACCTTTATTCCTAGCCCATCTTCCTCATTTTTCAGGCATTATTTTGTTGATCACAAAGCACCTAGCCGGGCTGTTGTGATGCAACATCAAACTCCACTTGGGGTCGAGAAGGTGAAATGAGGGACGTGTCAAGCCCAGCTGTTCTCAGAAGCCCCTCACCAGCTGGGACCTTTGAGACAGGCAGAAATGAGAGAAAAAGTTAGCTCATTTTCTCTGTGAAATCACAGCGCTCTCCTCCTTAAAATGCTTCTCATATCATATTTCAGATGGCTTTTTCGGAATCATTCAATTTAGCACAAAGTATTTGTAGACATTAGGAAACAATGGAAGGAACAAGCAAGAAACAACTGGTTGGCTGAATGAAAACAAAGCAGGGCAATAAAAAATACATTTTTTTTTTTTTTACAAAATCCTTCAATCTTTGATCATAAATGCAGCATTCCTCCCTTTTGAGTTGAATTCTTTTGTCTCCAGCTTTTCAATATCTTCCTTCTTTCTTCTTCCATCCCTCCTTTTTTCTCTTCTCTTAATTCCCTTTTTCTTTCCTTTCTTCCAACACGGACTAATGGAGCTTGGCATGGGAGCTATAAAGATGAATATAACAGAGTGTCTCCCATCAAGAAGGGTAATTTCTAGAAGGAAAGACACGTAAAGAAACATTTCAATTCAGTGTGATGCAAATAGAAAGTGGTCACTTCTTCCCAAGGGTGTGGCGGTCAGCAAAGTCTCCATAGCGGATTCAGCTTTTCAGCTGGGCCTGAGAAAATGAGTTTGTTTGTTTGTTTTTTTCCATGTGGACAGGTGGAAAGGTTTTCTAGGAAAGGAAACAATATGTATAGAGCGTGAAACTTTGGAAGAGCAACACGTAATTATCTATTCAACTTTAATTGGTGGTATCTAGTTCTACACCACTAGATTCTAGAAAGGATTTGAAGTCATTGATAAAATGCATGTACTACAATAAGATGAACCCAAATGAAAAAGATAGCTGGGTGAGAAAATCAGGTCAGAGAAAAATTAGGGTAGGAAAAATAAGATAAATTTAGTATACAAAACACATGGTGTATGACTCTGTCCACTTGCCAGAGGAAGGCCATAAATTTGGATCTAAGCCTTTTCGTGCCAACCCTCAAAGAGAGAGATGCAATTAATTATAACAGTTAGTGTCCACAGGACCAGATGAGCCAGGTGTTCAGGAGCAGTGCAACTATTCCTGGTGTTGATAACAAAGAGGAATTTCTCCCCTGGGTCTGCACAGAGAGGGCGTTCAGTAATTCTGGGAATGCTGCCCTCAATAGCTTCTTGATAGCAGTGCGAGGTTGAGGCTCATGAAACTATTTCTCATAATGCCTTCAATGTAGGCTAAGGGCGTATTTCCAGGGTGCCAGTGAGGAAAATATTTCTACATTGCTCAAGGTTAAACATGCTCAAGACTTTTGACTGTTTTCCACCCCCTCCCACACCCCTTTCTCTCTTTTTAAGCCAAGGTAGGGCCTGAGTTACAGGCACTTTAACATTTTCCCCCAGGCTAAAATTTTCAGTAATGCTATGTGGTGTGTGTTTGATTGGCCACTGATCTGGGTGCCAGTTGGTTTTATAACCCTTTCATTGGGGTTCTTTAGTTTATGCTTATAATGATTTTGTCAATTTACTGCTCAGTTATTTTACAATTACTTGCTCTTTTTCCTCCATTAGATAATAAAACTCTTGCAACGGAGGCAGAGGAGTCCAGAAAAGCACATTGTTCTATAGCTCAGCCTAGAGTTGGTCTCTAATTGATGTAGCTGATGGACTGATTTTGGGTGATATCATCTGACATCTACTTATTTCCTTTTTCTTCCTTTAACAAAGCAATTTCTAATTCCTTTAATCTTTCCTGATCTTATTGTCCTCGAAAACATGGCCTAGTACATTAATCCTTTGATTCAGACACTTTGGCAAAGTTTATTTTAATATCCCCCCAAATTCAACACATCTAAGAGGTATCTAAAAATAAAGATAAGAAATATTCTGGATTCTTAAAAGGAGAAAATAATAACCTTGTCATTTTCAAATGTGACACATTTATTCAAGTGTAAATCAAAAAGGCTTTAATGGTAAGATAAAAGGACCTATAAATTTCAGTATTTAAACTTAATTCTGCAACATTAACAGCCCATATTAGATTTGTATTATTATTTCTTTCTACCCATACAAATCTATCATTTTTATAAGTCTAGAATGCTTTTTAAAACAATAAATATTATATGCTAGCCTAAATAATACTTATATCTAAATATGTCAACTCTAAGTTAATCTAAATGTAGGACTATTTGTAAGAAAGCCGAAGAGAATATTTTAGAAATGTAATGCATTAAAACAAAATAAAACCCTAGGAAGTTCTGTCATAAGTTCTCACTGGGTAGCAGTTCTAAGCTATAATCTCAGCTGTGCAAAGGGATGAAGGGTGGGCTATTTATAAAATGATAGCAAAATGATACACAACAAACCTACTTCTCTCTGGGAGTTCAGCTGCATGGAAATGCTTCTCTTCTGTGATGGACTTTGGACTCCACCGAAGCTCTTTCAGAAGAAATAGATGAAGGATTCTTAATTTAAGACCTATTCCAACCTTTGATGTACTAGTATAAAATTCAAGTACAAAACCAAATACCCTTCCAAAAATAAATAGTAAAAGGCCAAGAGTAAGGCAAGATAGTAAAATAAACAGTAAAAAGGCAAAATAGCAAAAGGCAATATGTTAATGATAGAATATAAAAATAATCAAGAAGATTGTGGGTTGACGTGTGGAAATAAATGAAAACCAACCAATGAGAAAATCAAAGGCAATTTTTTCAGAGCTTGCTATAGCATGGGAGTCAACCACCGTTACTTGCATTTGGCAGCAACTCCAAGGTGGGCAGAGGAGTGGGAAGCTTTATAGTGGGGGGATAACAAAAGCAGCTTTGGGTGTGCTCTGACTAGAGGCTGTTGGCCTGGGGAGGCTCTAGGTGAGCTAACTAGAAGCAGAGCATCTGATATGATTGGTTGGGGGTACATATTTGACTTTCCCTGGTTGATCCTAAGTTGGAAACGGACAAAAATTAGGGATGCTGTCAGTTGTTAATCAAGTCCTGGGCCTTTGGGGCCAATTGTTAACAGAAGTTACTGTTTAGCTTCCTGGATTGTTAGTAGAGATAGCAGTCTGACTTCCTCTAGCTGGCTGAGCTGATTACTATAGACAAGCTGAGCTGATTACTATAGATAAGGGTTGGTTTCCTGGGAAGATTGCTGTAGGTTATAAATCAGAGTTTATTTTTATCTATGGTCTGGCCATTGTCAATTTGTATATTCAGTCTCTCAGAGGACAGAAAAATTCCTAACGTAGCTGCTGGCTCTCTGAAATTTCAGATATGGCTTTCTAGCTCTGCAGAAATGATCAGATTCTAGAAAAAAAAAATGGCACACAACGCAATTAAAACAACACTGATTTTTATTCATTCATTTACTATGGAAATTGTCTCTTTTCAGTTCCAGTTTAGGGACTCAAATAAAAACCAGAAACTATTTTTGTCTCAAATGATGGTGGAGATGGCAGAGGAAAGATAAGTGTGAGAATCATGGTAATTTGTTGTGTCTCTCTTCTGTTTGCAGAATATATCAGCTACAGGGTGGTTTATGTAGTTAAAAGTTTTCTCAGATAATTCCTGAATATGCTCTGGACTATTGCCCACCCCCCAACCCCCCTCCCCGCCCCACCCCATCTATGACAACCCCAATGCTGGGCAGGGCAGGAACTCTGGTGATGTATACACTTGTCTTCAAGTTATCCTGGAGAAATGCTACTCCTCTTACTCTACTAAATGCTGACAGGATAACATTTGGACAGTTATGAAAGTGCATCCATATCTTTCTTCCTAGGATAGAGAGAGGGGTCAATGAGGGAGATTTACATTTTTACAGTAGGAATACAAGGAGAAAAAAGGGGATAACATTCAGATTCTTAGAATTTTACAGCAAAACAACAAGCTTGAGAGGCAGGTAGTGTTGAGAGAGAAGGGGTCATTTAAGTTCCTTTAGATCCCCACTTAGTATATCCACAGCCAAGCCTGGGGTCCCAGGCTCACAGTGTTCCGTGTGCACCTCACACCCCAACTATCTTAGGGAGAAGAGCAGAGGGTAGGAGACAGATACGTGGCATTTTCATCCAAGGGAAACTAAAAGGAACCAAATGGACTGTCTCAATTCTTCAGTGATTCCACAGTAAATAATAGATTTTGCAGTAAGAACTAATACACACACGCACGTGCACACACACACATAGGGCACAGGGGCACTGAAATACATTCCATCAAATAATGCTGACTCTGTGTCATTCAGATATGTCTTTTTTAATTTTATTCTATTCCTTTTAAAAAAAAAATCAATGATGGTGATAACCTACTAAACTAAAAATCATGGCCAACTAAAGGGTCATGCCCCTCCATTTGCAAGTAGCAATTTAAATTTTGGCTTGCTCTAAGTGTAATTCACATTTTACATTTAGCTCATTTCTTTTCCTACTAGCTATCATGTGGAGGCTGAGAGGCAATATCCAAATAAGTACAGGGGGAAAAAAAGAAAAAGAAAAAAATGGATATTTGTAATATATCAAATTTGTAGTGTGAATGAATTTCGTGACCTCATCTCTCAAGCTTCTTCTTTCTAGTAATTCAAAATTTCTCTTCTTTCCTTTAGGATTAATTAATGCAATTCATTCAGTCAGTCACATCATAAACTACTCTTCTGTACCAGGGGCTGTTCACTGCCTTAAGGATAAGTGTTGTAAGTAAGATAGACAAGGAGCAACTCCATGGAGCTTATATTTCTATTAAATCAATATTTGCATCAACCATGATGGCTTTAGAAAAAACAAAGCTTCTAGTAGGTAGTGTTTACTTTTCAAACACACTTATTCAAGGCCCTAATTTTAACTTTTCCTTCAGATTTCAGAGGAAAGAGTATGGGATAGTAAACACCCTATCATCGAGTCAGAAGCCAGTATCAGCCTGGCCAGTGAATTCAGTGTGATTTTCCTGGGAGGAGCAGGAGCACTGTCTATGTGCACTATTTCATGAGCTCTTACTATGGCCCTATGAAATAGGCGTTATTATTCATCTTCCCTAAACTGAGGAAATCCCTTTAGGGGGACTATGTAACTTGCTAAGTCACATAGCTGGTAAATGGCAGAGTTAGGATCAAGCCCAGGTGTGTTTCTATAAACTTTCCACTGTCATGCTGCATAGAGAATGCAGGTGATGATATTCAAACTATCCATCCATTCATCTTCTATCATCTCTATATAGATATAAATATAGATATTTATGTATCTTTCAACCTATCCAATTGGCCAAACTAGTATAATTTGTAATGCAAATTGTTCATCAAAATATTCTAGTAATTATGAAATTGTTGAGTTTTAGAAATTATAGCCATCATAATTTGACAATGACCATCACTAGGTAAATAATATATATGAACCATTATTTGACATCAACTCTTAAGAAGTTCTTCATAGGATGACTTCTATCATCAGTGATACTGTTCGTAATATTGAGTGAAACTTCTTTCAGCTTGTGGTGAATCAACATCAATCACATTTAAAAATGCCAGCCTTTAAGATAGTGTTTGAGAATTTTATAATCTCAGGATCTTCTTTTTTGACTATGCTGATCATCAGATTTAAATAATCTTCCTGAATTTGTTATTTCAAACACCAGCTCTCATATTCTTTAATTCTCTGTGGTATTTGATTCACATTTGAAATAGAGGATTTAAAAGGATTTACTTGAATTATATTTTATTGCATCATCCAGAGAGTGAAATGCCACCTTAGAACATCCAGGAGTTTTCGTACTTTTCCACTGGTACTTTCTCCAAAATTCAATAAATATTTTTCAATGAAGCCATTTTTCCTGAGCTCTGACCATAAAGTTTGATAAGTCATTTCATATATATTATTCCACCTTCATGAGACCAACAAAAACCATTAAACTATCCACAAATAGTGAATTTCATGTTTTAATTAAAATATTAAAATACTTTCATATGAAAGTTGAGACATAGTTGATACTGGTAAATTAGTACATTTTCCAAAATGTGGTTTTCTCATTTCAGTATGTGTGTGCTCATGCCATAAGTCAAGTTTGTAATGATATATCCATAGTGTTCATTTTTTAAAGTTCTAGAAAATCTGAAAATAACAGATTGTGTTCACTATATAACTGATAGTAATATAAACCTAAATATTCTTTATTTGAGTCATGACATTTAACAGAACACAACTGTCATTTTGATGTAATGCGTAAATGTGTCGCAAATTCAATTTTGAGTGATGGCATTTGGAGCATCATTTGCATCCCAATATTCGTCAGTTATAATAATAATCCACTTATATTTTTGTTGAAAAATCATTTCTTTTCTCACTCCAGAGATACAAATAACGTGTGTAATGTCTGCTGACTCTTGCAGTGTCTTAGAAGATCTTCTGGGCTGTTTTAATTTTTGCATCAAATCAACCTACGTTGAGATTCAGTATAAATCTCCTTTTTTCTTGGTTCTGTTGTGCATTCAGAAAAGCAGGCTTCTATTTATAAGAAAAGTTATAAACTTATCCAAAATATCTTGCCTCTCATTCTAAAGGTTTGTTCAAAAATATTTATTCATGTAAACTTATGACTTTCAAAATACTGCACGCTTAAGACCTACACAAGAATTACAAGTTGCTCATGTATGACCTATACAGTTGATAGTCACCAAAGGAAAAAGTAAACCATTTAGAAGCAGCAGCAAGGGACAGCTAGGTGGCTTGGTTGGTTGGGCATCTGCCTTTGGCTCAGGTCATGATCCCAGGGTCCTGGGATGGAGCCCCGCGTCGGGCTCCCTGCTCAGCGGGAAGCCTGCTTCTCCCTCTGCCCCTCCCCCTGCTTGTGCACTTGCTCTCTGACAAATAAATTAAAAAAAAAAAAAAGCAGCAGCAGTAGTGTGAATGCAGATGTGATAAACCGGCTATTCTCATGGAGCACGGGCTTGTAAAATTGCTCAGGAACGCACTCAGGCTGTGTGACCTCAGCTGGACAGGTAAACAGTGTTGGAAATATTCTCAGATGTTGGTGGACGGGAGCCCCAGATTACAATGGTTGTTGTGACAGCCTTCAACTCTAAGCTGGAACTAATGAATTCATATTAGAATTTTTTATTACCAGTTGGTGTTGTTTATTGCAGTTACCATTATATTATTCCCCAACTGCTATGGAAGCTTTCAGTATTTTAGCAGCTGGTACCACCATATGGATTTGCACTGGCTGATGATCAGTGCTGAGACTTCAGTTCTTGAAGCTCTGAATTAACTTATTAAGTTTACTTTCCTGTTTCTTCTTGTGCACCTGACACTCCGCCAAACTGAGCCATTTGTTCTGCTCTAAACACCTCTATTTTCTACCTACAGTTTCTGCTCCTGGTTTTCTCTCCACTTAAAATGTCTTGCTCCCATATCCTTTGCCTGTTGATTTTTTTTCTTTTCCATTATAATTTGGCTCAAATGTTATTCATCTGTTTCACACCTACCAACCCATCCATCCACCCATGTAGCTGGTACTTTATGGGATTTATGATGTACTAGGTACTGTCACAGAGAAAAATACAGTGATGCCATTTGCTGTATCAAACTTTTATATAAACCCAGCTTAACCCAACCTGATGAAGTTTCTCCGTCATCAGAAGAACTTATGGAACATTATGTATTTCATCTTATATTATGGCTCATCCTGAAGTAGGTGGTCTAGTCTGTACACTAGTCCAGGCAGAGAAGTTCTGCATTTATTTTTAGTCTCTTATACAACCTGGCATATCATCCTGCACAAAATGTTCAGTTAAGGAATATCTGCTCGAAACTGAATTGAAAAGAATAAAAGCTATGTAAACATTTTCTTCAAACCCTCTGCTCCTAAAATGCTCTTATAATTTACCATCCATTCTTTGTAGAATGTTGTCTCTCAGGTAACTTTTAAAAAACATTCATATATATATATATACATATATACATACATGATCTATATGTATATATGATAAGATCAGTTCACACCCTCTCTATTCTGTCGCTTGTGTTACTCCTGATCATCTTACAGTCAAATCACTCTTTATGCTTCAGCCAAAATAGCTTCTGTGATTGACAGGGCTTCTGTGAAGGCCTGTAACATAGCTCACGGAACAGGTGAAGTGCTCAGGCTCTTTAATATGTATATTAAATTTAGAATATCAGATACTAAAATAAACCCTGAAATTGTCCATATACAGAGGATTTGAAAACATAATAAGTTGTTCAAGAAATAATTCTTTTTTTGGATTAACAAAAATAGGACATGAAAATCCGGGGTGTGTTTTATGAGAATCACTGGGTAAGAAATGTTGGGGTCACGTACATATAGATAGTAATACATAAAAAGATTTAATGAACACAATAATAAAAAAAAAATGGACTTGGCCAGTTAGGGTTTTTGAAATACTAATAGAAAAAGAGGAGTAGGCCAAGAAAACACAAAAGGCCTTTTCCTAAAAGTCATAATTAGCCATGGTAAGTACTAGGAGTGCGGGATATCCATGAAGCTGATACTAGTCAGAAGGTTAAGAAAAATATTACAGTCCAAGGTCTGATTGGGTAAGGAAAGTTTAAAAGAAAGGAGAGAAAAGACGCTGGATTTGGCTCCAAGGATGTCATTGGCTCTAGTAATAGCAGGGGAAGGATGTACATGAATGTCAAGTTGTGTGGAACATAGAAATGAATCAGAGAAACACAAATTACAACAGAGGGGGAGTAACATGCTGCCGGTCTAGGAATATGAAATGGAAATGAGAAATAGGATAGAAATATGATCAAAATCAGCTATATGTAGTGTATGGAGCCATATGAGAGGTTTTTAAAGTTCTATTTATGATTCCCCAACTTGAATGGTTGAGATAAAAAATAAATCAGGAAGAAAGCATCAACTTTGCATGGGCATTTCCTAAATACAGAATATTTTTGATATTCTTTTCTTAGGGAAGATAAACAAACACATAATTATATACTTAGCTTTTATATGAGTATATATTGATTTATAAAGTACTTAGAGTTAAAAATGGCTTTGCAAGGTAGTGCAAGGCTAGCCAGAGAAATATTTTGATTTGTTGCCTAATGCAGGTGTCAGCTCAGGTCCCCCGTCTATCAAGACCTACATAAGATTGGTTCAAGCCCTCATTCATTCTGTTCCCTGTGTTAGTCCTGACTCCCTCCTTGTGGTCACATCTTGTTCTGATCCTAGGCTTCCACCAAAAGAGTTCAGTTTATTTGCTGCCCTGTAACATACCTCATGGAACAGGTGAAGTGCTCAGACTTTTCACAATTTCCACGATAAATAAGCAAAATAAACCCTTGATGCCCCAAACACTATTAGTGGGTAAGAGATTTTACTGATGATTTCAAGAACACAGAGAGAGTGTTTACACCTTAGTAGTGTCAACAGCTTCTGGTTGAACTTGAGACATCTTTCTTTATAGCAATCTCTTGTCTCTACCACCTGTGAATCTTTATCCACGTTTCCAAAATGGTTCCTGAAAATAAAGAGAAGGCATATGCGAAGTCCATGGGAGAAGCTGAAGAGTTACTGTTTCATGCGCTCCACTGGCAATCTTATCACGAGTTAAATGTAGATGATTGGTTTGAACAGAGCATGTTTTCAAAGCTCTGCAAACTGCCCCCCCCATTTTTAAGCATTTACAAGTCAGTACATCATGCAATACAATTGCATTATCAAACAGTTGTAACTACAGAGAAAATATATGCAATCAAATTATGATTGGAAAGAAATAAAATTATGATTCCATGCCATTTTACAAGTTGAAAAAAATTGAAAAGCAAAAAGGAAAAGAATGTTTGAGTAACGAGAGCTTTGTTAGATTGCAGAACTTTAGGAGTCAAAAGAAAGGATTTTTTTTTTCCCCATCTCTTTCTTCATAGGCCTCCTAAGAACACATTTCCTAGTGCTCCCTCCCTGGCCCAACCCTGAACACCAAAGTCGCCAGATCTGGCACAAATTAAGCCCCAGTTTCATGATAATTATCTCAGAGGTTATTTGTTGCAGGGTATACTAATCTCTTAAAGTATTTTTTAAAAATGGCTTTTTGGGGGCCCCTGACTGACTCAGTCAGTAGAGTGTATGACACTTGATCTTGGGGTCATGAGTTTGAGCCCCACACTGGGTGTAGAGATTACTTAAAAAAAATTAAAAAACGTTATTTCTTTAAAAAAATTGGGTTTTGTTTATTAATTTAAAAAAATCAGGAATATCATTTGGAGGTTTTTTAAAATCAGGAGATCGGACTATAATTTAAAAATCTCTAAGACTTTGAAAAGACAGTTCAAAATAAGCAAAATGGAAATGCATTGGGAATTCTAAAGAGGAAGATACATTTTTCTTTACCAAGGATTTCTCATTACTCCTGTAAACTTCTCTAAATGAGCCCTGTTTTACAGATGTTAAAGACCTAAACAAGTTAACCAAACTTACTGTAGTAACCATTTAACAATAAACGTAAGTCATTATGTTGTGTACCTTAAACTTCTACAGTGCTGTATGTCAATTCTATTTCAATAAAGCTGAGAGAAGAAAAAAAACCACCTAAACAAATAAGATGGTATTGGAAGAACCCTTGGCTCTTTTACAAAAAAAGCTAAAAAAAAAAAAAAAAACCCCACCCAAAACAAAACCAAAAAAAACCCCCAATAAATAAATAGATACACATCAGTACTATACTTTTTAGTAATTTCCATTGACCACAATGACTTTGGTTGTTGCACATGTATCATTCTGTGCCCACTGTTTTGTTACTAATGTATTTCACTGGGCTCTTCCTTATTCTTTTGTGTGTGTGGGTTTTTGTTTGTTTGTTTTTTGTTTTTTGACTGCTGCATAGTTTTACCAAGGAAACCTCAAAATGAATGAATGACTGTGAACAACAGCTAATAATTGTGCATTTCATGCCATTTTGGTAGGCAGAATAATAGCCCCTCGAATTATCCTTTGTTTTGTTTTTTAGTTTCCACATATGAGGAAAATCATGTGGCATTTGTCTTTCTCTGCTTGACTTATATTTCACTTCGCATAACACCCTGTGGGCCCATCCATGTTGTTGCAGTTGGCAAGATCTCATCCCTTTTTTATGACTGCATAATATTCTGTATGTATGTATATATAAAAAAGTCTTCCTTATCCATTCATCTATTGATGGATGCTTTGGACACTTAGGTTGCTTTAGGTAAATACCCAGTAGTAGAAATATTGCATTATATGGTATTTCTATTTTTAATTTTTTTTTTTTGAGGAATCTCCATATTGTTTTCCACAGTGGCTGCACCAGTTTGCATTCCCACCAACAGTGCACAAGGGTTCCTTTTCTCCACATCCTCACCAACGCTTATTATTTCTTGTCTTTTCATTTTAGCCATTCTGACAGGTATTAGGCAGTATCTCATTGTGGTTGTGCTTTGCATCTCCCAGATGATTAGTGATGTTGAGCATCTTTTCGTATGTTTCTATGTCTTCTTTGGAAAAATTTCGATTTAGGGCCTCTGCCCAGTTTTTAATTGGACTGTTTGCTGTTTTGGTGTTGAGTTGTGTACATTCACTCATACGTAAAATCTACAAACCAAAACAAATGAATAAACAAACAAAAAGCAGAATTAAATGTATAAATACAGAGAACAAACTGATGGTTATCAGAGGGAAGGGAGTGGAGGGATGGATAAAATGGCGACGGGGAGTGGGAGGTACAGGCTTCCAGTTATGGAATGAATGAGTCACAGGTATTCCAATGGCAAAGAAGAAGTCAAACTCTCTCTTTTCACAGATGACATGATACTTTATGTGGAAAACCCAAAAGACTACACCCCCAAATTACTAGAACTCATACAGCAATTCAGTAATGTGGCAGGATACAAAATCAATGCACAGAAATCGGTTGCTTTCTTATACACTAACAATACAACTGTAGAAAGAGAAATTAGAGAAACGATTCCATTTACAATAGCACCAAAAACCATAAGATACCTCGGAATAAACCTAACCAAAGGAGATA
>NC_138376.1:100379803-100385423 GCF_054177405.1 Leptonychotes weddellii | reverse complement strand
AAAACAGTGGATCGTGGATCACCACATCAAAAACCAATGATGTATTGTATGGTGACTAACATAACATAATAAAATTAAAAAAAAAAAGGCACAGCACAGGGAATAGAGTCGGTGATAGTGTGATTGGGTTGTGTGCTGACAGACGGCAGCTACAGCTGTGGTGAGGATAAGGGTAGCATCACATACAGAGAAGCCGAATCAGGAATTTAATTTATGATTAAATTAAGTGGGAAGGTTAAGTGAAACTGAGTTGGGAAGATTAGTCTGGATTATCCAGGTGAATCCAATCTAATCCCATATGTTCTGAAAAGTAAAAAACCTTCCCTGGCTGTGGTCAGAGGGAGAGGCTACTCAGGGAGAATGGTTTAATGATGATGACCTGGAGAAAGGAGGCCATTTCTGGAAGCTGGAAGAACAAGGAAATGGATTCTTCCCTAGAGCCTCTAGAAGGGAGAGCAGTCCTGCCAACATCCTGATTTAGTGCTGTGTCAGATTCTGATCTACAGATCTGTAAGTTAATACGGACAGTCCCCAACTTATGATGATTCTACCTAGGATTTTTCAACTCTGTGATGGTGTGAACGTGATACACATTCAGTAAAAACTGTACTTTGAAATTTCAGTTTTTATCTTTTCCTGGGCTAGTGATATGCGGTATGATACTCTTTTGTGATGTGGCTCCCAGTCAGCCATACAGTGAGTGTAAACAACCCACACACTTGACAACCATTCTGTACCCTGCAACCATTCTATTTTTCACGTTCAGTACACTATTCAATAAATTACCTAAGGTATTCAACACTTTATTATAAAATAGGCTTTGTGTTAGATGATTTTGCCCAACTATAGGCTAATGTAAGTGTTCTGAGCATGTGTAAGGTAGGTTATGTTATGCTATGATGTTAGGTGTGTTAAGTAGGTTAGGTGTATTAAATGAATTTCGACTTAGCTTATTTTCAACTTATAATGGGTTTATTAGGACATAACCCCATTGTAAATCAGGAAGACCTCCCTGTGTGTGTGTGTGTGTGTGTGTGTGTGTGTGTGAAAAAGGGAAATAGTTCTTACCTTGTCTTCGCTTTGAAGTGAGCCTAAGAGGAGACAATTTTTAAGGGTCAGTTTACAAGAGCCTTCAAGTGTCATAATATAGACTTTGGATCATGGGTATAGCTTCTTAAGGATACCACATATTTAGAGATTTAAATTAGGACAGTTAAAAAATTTTAATCAGTATTCTTTCACCACTTTACATATACATGTGCATGTCTCCTGAGGATTTATATTTAAGAATTTGCTTGCAAAGCAGATCAATCACCAAACATACACTTGCAGACTATGTTGCTCCTTGTCCTCCCCTAACTCATCATTAAAATCCCAGAGTTCCTGAATAAAAGATGAATATGGGGCAGAGAAAGATGTTTACGGATATGCTTCTGAAGTAAATCACTTACCTAGTGCTTCATTTCAAAGTTAACTAATCTTCAGCACAGTCCAATAAGGAAAATATTTCAGTTTACAGTAAGTGAGCAGAGGTGCAGAAAAGACCATGATAAAATCTAAGCCTACTCTTGGGCGCTATTGAACTTTAAAGTTGAGGTGGAAAGAAATCTTAGAAGTCATCCAGCCTAACTCCCTCATTTATGGACACTCAGGAAGGCTAAGACATTTATTCAAGCTCAAACAGCTATTCGGTGACAAGGTAATGAATTCACTCCTGGTTTCTGCACTTTCTTCTTCATCACGTTGCACCTTGATCTTTTCTCCTGCTTCCATGTCTCCTACATTGAATCTGCCGTGTAGACCTGTTGATTCCTCTTTGGAATTAGCTCTTAGATTTATTCTTTCTTCATTCCTGACACACCTTCCTCATTTTATGCCTCAATTGCCACAACTGCGCTCTGACCAGTTTCTCACAGCCTGATTCATCTTACACCTGACCACCAGGCTGATCTGCAGAACACACCACATTTGTCCTTCTGAGCTGAGACTTCCAGGCCTTTCACAGAGGACATTTGAACTCTTCACGCTGCCATTCAATCCCCCCTGTATCGTCTAGTATCTGTATCGTCTAGGTGTTTTTTGTTGTTGTTTTTTTTTTAAGATTTTATTTATTCATTTGAGAGAAAGAGAGAGAACATGAGCAGGGGGAGGGGCAGAGGGAGAGGAACAAACAGACTCCCACTCAGACTCCCCACTTAGCAGACTCCCCACTCAGATGAGGGGCTTGATTCCAGGATCCCAAGATCATGACCGGAGCCAAAGTCAGACACCAACTGACTGAGCCACCTGGTTGCCCCTATCTCTGTAGTTTTACCTCCTGATTCCTAACGTGAATGTTCTGTGCCAGCCAGCGGTTTCCTTCCTGATTCCACAGGCTCCCCCTCATTTCCACTCTCCTACACTGTTCATACCTTTTTTCATGGCCTGAAATTTCCTTTTTTCTATTCTACCTGCAGAAGTTACATCAGTTTCCTAAACCTATCTTAACATTTTCTTCCTTACTTTGACTCTTTCTAAGAACTCCAACCACAAAGAATTACTCTGTCTCTTGAGTACCTTGAATAAACACTTCCCATGAATCACATTTTAGCTCTTGACTATATCCAGTCTAGCTCTTCTCTGTACATGGCCTCTTTCTTGCTGTTTCATGTGTATAATGGGAAGATGGATCCTTTTCATGGGAGAGACGTCAGGTTTTAGAGTTGATTTGTGAGTCGTGAGGGAAATCAGTGGTGGTTGATGCCCTGGGATTGCAGGATGAACCTGAAGGGAAAGCATGCATGGGGAGATTTTGAGAAGATGAGGGTAGGACCTGGTAAAGAGAAGAAAGAAGACCAGGAGCTGGAGGGAGGTTATGAGAGGTCAGGAACACTCAGTGGAGGACCAGGGAGAAGATGCCAAGAAACAGCAGAAGCAAGTTTCCAAGGAGCCTACTCTCTTCATTGGAAGTGTTAAATGTTACTGTCTTTATTTAAGACAGAAGGTTTTTATGGGCCACTAGATAAATTTTAGAGTTAAAATTCGGTTTCTCCAGAAGGCAGCTTGTATATAAGAACTCCAAAGTAGAAAAATAAAATAAACATGAAGCTACAAGCTAAATAGTTCTTATTTTAAAAATGCTTGACTTTGTCAAATATACCTCAATAAAGTAAAAAAAAAAAAAAGGCTTAAAGATATAATGTTAACTGATGTTTCAAACATGTTACTAAAATAAATAGGATAAAATGACAAGTTTCTGTGAATCGAAGAACTGTTTAAGAACCAAAAAAAAAAAAAGGAGAAAAGAGAGAAAGAGAAAATAATTTAGGCTACAAAAATGGAAGATAACAACTAGGCTGTTTATTATAACAACACAGCCAATTGTTGCCAAGTTACTTCTCCCACCATGAAATAATTTAGTCTGGCCAGATTATTCCTTCAGGGAGACACGCTGCTAATTGCATACACCTTGGTAGTGACCTTAAAAAAGAGCTGTGTTATTGAGAACAACCAAATTACTTGGGTTTGATTTATTATTCCAGCTAATTAGATGAGCCTTTGACTCAATGACAGTCTAGTTTGATTGAGTAAATAGACTACCTACAGAAACCAACCAAGTCACTTGCCATTATAGGTATATAAAGAGTCTAAAGGTGATCTTTAGAAAACCAGAGTGCACACATGATCATGTCCTCATTATCAGGAGAGAAAAATTAGAGCCATGAATCATTGTAGAGCAGAGATTCCAATATAAAATTCAGATCAAAGCCCCTCCTTTTATTGGCTGTGGCAAACTAGGAATATGGTACTCTTAATGTTTGTAGTGGGTTGAATAGTGTCTCCCCACAGTTCGTGTTCATCTGGAACCTCCGCATGTGACCTTATTTGGAAATAAAATAGAGCCTTTGCAGATCTACTTAGTTAAGTTAAAAAATGAGGTCATACTGAGGGAGAGTGGGTCCTAAATCTAACTGGTGTCCTTATAAGAAGAAGGAGAAGAGAGACTGTGTTTTGACTCCTTATGTACCTTTTATGTTTTCAGAGTTTCTGAGGAGTCCATTCACTGAAATACCCTCCCAGCATGGCCCCAGCCCTCCAAATTGCTCCCTGTGGGAGCTTAGCAGACATCTCCTTTGAGTGACACCGTGTGCACTCAACTGCCCAGGGAATGTGATTTCTATTCTGTGACATTCCCAACCTCGTAAAGGTCATCCAGCATTCTGGTGCTGAAGAAATAAGCCCACTGGGGGCCTGAGTTGCTGCACCATGGGGCCCAAGAACCATTGGGAATTTTCCTTAGACAAAAGGCCTTTCCTTTTTATTGCTTTTGGACATTGTTGTCTTTGTTAAAGCCTGACCTCTAAGCTCACTGCTTTAGTATTCTTTCAAGAGTCCTAGTTGTCTGGTCTCCATAAGAGAGCTGTGGATCTGGAGGTGGTCTCTGGGTTTGGAGATCATTGGTTTGATAGGGCAAAGGATTGCTGTTCTTTTCTGTGCCACACACTATCGTGTGATGGTTCCAGGGACAACTCACAGGGCCAAGAGGGTATGTGTTTCAAGCTTGCTTGTTTGCTGTCTGTCTGCCCTTCAGCATGTTACTTAACACCTTCTACCTCAGTTTCTGTCCATCTTATCAGGCCACTGTAAATTTAAATGATTTCAAATATATGTAGGTCTTAGAACAGTGCATGGTACTTTATAAACTCCAGATACATGTGACCTCATTATTAATCATGATTACATCTCAGATTGAGATGCTTCTTAGACTCAGCGACTAAGGAGTAGGCACAGTTTAAAGCCGGTGAGTCGCATTCAGGTTTCTTATGATTCACTCTGTCTACCTGTTTCAGAGAGCTGCCTTGGAGGTAGGGATGGCAATGCTATACTGGGATAAAAGTAAGAACTATTATCTCCCAGCTTTTCAGGAACTACTGTTATCCAGACTGCACAAGTAACAAACGTCTAGCTCTTTTGGTTAATAGAGCAATGTCACTGAAAGCACAGATGACTCGTCAAAGCATTACAATCAGTAAAATAAAGAGGCCTCTTGCTTATGCCCCTGACAAAATATGACTGGAAGGGATGAGGGCCCAGAGTGGTCACCAGAAGCCAGAAGGAGAGCCATGTAGAGGAGCCTTGTGGGGACAGAACGGTGACCTTCCACGAAAGGATACAACCACCTGAGGTGCTCTTATGCTGAGGGAGTCAGAGTAAAAAATACCCGGGCCTCATTCCCCTCCCTTCCTGCAATCTCCTGCCCTCTCAGTACTGAACCCCAACAGAAGCCAGAAAGTGTGGGAGTCTGTTGGTATGGTTCATACAGTTCAGTCTGCATGGGGATGGATGCAGAAAAGGGGAGAGGGAAGGGTAGATCTGAAGAAGCAAAGGAAAGATACCACCACTGGGTCTTGTAAACGTTAGTTACACAGTGCCTTCTATGGACAGCAGCAGCATTAGCGAGTTTAAGACCTAGAAATCCATATCTACATGGGGCAATGCCAGAATAGTGTTGTAGGCAAAAAAAAAAAAAAAAAAGACCAGTCTATGCAATCAACAACAATTTCAATGCAACTAGTCTTTTCCTTGGTTTACTTGAATAGTCTGAGGCCATAAGCAGACCCAAGAATAGTTGTTTAAAATC
>NC_138376.1:100366411-100379703 GCF_054177405.1 Leptonychotes weddellii | reverse complement strand
CTTCTAGGTGGGGAGGACCCTTGTTTGAGCGGGGGTGGGGGGGGGTGGGGGGAGGGTGGGTGGGGTGGAGGGGGTTGGGGGGGCTGGGGAGCAGTGTATGGGAGTGGCGCACAGGGGAGGGTTGTAGTGGGAAATGGCAGTCAAGCTTCAAATAGGCAAATATTTTCACCCCATTTTACAGGCATAGGAAGAACCTGCAGATGCCCAGCAGTCAAGCTCTGGCGAACGGTGCCAAAGACTTTTCTGAGCTTATGGGCCTGCATCCAGTCTTAACCCTGGTGATCTCGCTGATCTCTCTGAGATGAGATAAGCAAGACTGTCTTTTCAAAAGATTCACTGGGATCAATGCTATTGAGGGCAAAACATGTGATCATGTAATTGATTACCTTTGGGATTTATTCCTAAAGCAGGAGCTAACTGTAGCTGTACTGGCCTTCGTCTCCCCTTCTGGATCCAGGGCTGGAGTGGGCGAGGCCGGGAAAGCCAGTGGCTCTCAAAATGCTTATCGCCACGTAGATTTCCTGAAGATGAAATCCCAGGTCAAAGCAAAATTAATGATCGTCGTGCTGACAATCTCTAGTAACTGCCATAGTAGATGTGTCTTTGACAGTAACTACAGCGTTATGGATATATGTGCTAGGATTTGTATTTACTCCTCCAATTCAACGAATGTTTACCTCCCCAAACCAAGAAAATGAACACATTAGAAAATGCCACCTTGAAAAAGCTTCTACCCCTTCCTGAGAACCTACTGCAGGGCAGTAACCGTGATGCATTTTCCTAGTGAAGCGCAGCCGGCTTACACAGTGTGTATATAAATATCCCCATTTCACAGATGAGAAAAGTCAGACTCACAGGTGTTGTGCAACCCGCCCCAGTCTGCACATCTAGTAAAGGGCAGTTAAAACCATATGGTCAGTTAAAAACTTACGTTATTTTTACCATGGTTGTGTTTTGCTGCTAGAAGCACAAATCTGTACTGATTGATTAGATTGGTCTTGACATTGGAGGATTAGGAATAAATTGAACTTCTTTACAACCTGAGTCAGATAATAGAAAAGGTCTTCCTCCTACATTCTGTTAAGATCATTCATGCTCACCTTTTTCTTTCTCCTGTGTTTTCCTGTAAACTTGAGAATATCACACCTCCGTAGATGGCATAGACTTGGGGGCCAGATAAACTGCTTCTGGAACTTCCTACGCCAGTGTAAAATATCTGAGGCTGTTTCCTCATGTTTAAAAGACAGATAGCTTTTCACATTTCATGTAAGGTTCAGAAATAGTACATGCAAAGTATCTGGCACAATTTGGATAGCTATTATTGTGCCTTATGAAATCATTCTGGTGAGGAGACTTGAGCCTGCTGCTTGCTTATTTGCTTCAGAGTCCTCAGTTGATGTGTGAGCATGTAAGTATACTAGCTCCTAGGTGGAGTGTGAGCTTGCCAACTCCAGCTTTGCCCCTGCCTCAGACCTATACATACACTGCACCTAATGTCACTGCGATGCTCAAAGATGATCTATGTTTTTAGATTTTTTTTTTCAGATTTTATTTATTTATTTGTCAGAGAGAGAGAGCTCACACAAGCAAGGGGAGTGGGAGGCAGAGGGAGAAGCAGGCTTCCCGCTGAGTAGGGAACCCGATGCCGGACTCGATCCCAGGAGCCTGGAATCATGACCTGGGCTGAAGGCGGACACGTAACCAACTGAGCCACCCAGGCGTCCCTTTAGATTACTAAAATAAAAATGCTGTTGCATTGAATAGTTCATTAAGTTTGCATGTATCTGTGGATTCTGAGGCTGAGCAGAAGAGTAATAGAAAGATTTTCATTAAAAGACAGTAATCAAAGAACTAGAATGCTCCATCAATCTAAATGTGTATTTCATACTCATAAAATAGGATTAAACAATTAGGGGCTTTTCATTTCAAAAACTGGAGGTCTTCAAGTCTTCTTAATAACATAAAATCTAATCTATGAGTATGTACCTCATAAAAGTGGCAATATGTTGTCTAGCACAAAATTATATTCAATAGATTTTCATATTATCATACTGTTCCATAAATCAGTACTATTTCGTAAGTGTACACACATGCATATCCAAAGTCAGTATCAGCAGATTCTTCAGAATATTTAGTGACAGAGTTTAAAACTCCAGTATGATTCGGTGGCACATTTTCATTGGCCAGACTTGTCTATTGCCAAACGCATTCTCTTCTCCGTTCTTCTTTTTTGCCTTTCTATCATATCTTCTCTTTCTGCTGAGTTTTGCCTTAGCTGAAAATTGAGTGGGTTCCTGTAAATGAATCATAGCTTTCAATAGACTATAGAATAATTTTGGAAGCATTACTTAAGCTGACCAATTGAAGGATATTATGTTTTGATTTCTAGAAATAAAAGCATTCCAAAAGAGCCTGGAAATGCTGAAGAGAAAAAAAGTAAGAAAAACTTGAAATTTGAAAAGGCATATACCAAATTAATCACCTCAGAACCCAGAGATAGAAGCAGGAGAGCAAAAAAACACACACCAAAAATCCTTCCCTGGATTTGTTTTCAAGATTTAAGCTGAATGAAAGATAAACAGGACAGGATAGAGTAAATGAGCAGGATCAGAGAAGTTTTAGAAGGTCAAGTAGTCAAAATTCAAACAAAGAAAGATTATTTCAAACCTTTTATCATGGACTCTCTCTCTGTTTACTTCTATTTCTGCTACTTTTATGGTAAGCATGATAAACTTCTAGTGCTCTACTCTTCTAAAGGCAAATATTACTCAAATTATTACCTAGCTGGGAGTATAAAATGAACATTTTATATTCTAGGCCGGTTTTAGCCTAGACTCAATAGACTTCAATTCATAAGAGCTTCTATTCTCATCTGACAGCATATGATGTTCATCGTATGGTGCACAGTAAGACAGACACAGGTTTCCAAATGTCATGAAGTATCTTAGACGCATGAATTTTATGAAATAAAAAAGTCACATCAGAACCCTGTTGCTAGGCAAGTTGAACCCAGCTGTGCTCCGAGTCTCTGACACCAAGAAATTTCATTCACTGCTCTACAATGAACACACATGACCTGTAGTAGGAGCAGAGCCTATTCCCCAAAATACCAGGATGACAGACCTCTCTGCAAATGCTCTAGAAGTGTATACATAGAAATTTGGGGCTGGACACATATGCAAAATCATTTGCTCTTTTAAGTCTAAACATTCCTATTACTTTTTCATAGCTATGAATTCGCAGCATGAATGAGAATGCCAATAACCTAAGATACAGTCTGTGTTCTTTTATGAGAAAGGAAACGAATGAGGGTATTGTAAAGGAGTTAAAAATGAACAGTCTTGTGATGGGTATTAAAGAGGGCATGTTCTGCATGGAGCACTGGGTATTATACCCAAACAATGAATCATGGAACACTGCATCAAAAACTAATGATGTAGGGCGCCTGGGTGGCTCAGTTGGTTAAGCGACTGCCTTCGGCTCAGGTCATGATCCTGGAGTCCCGGGATCAAGTCCCGCATCGGGCTCCCTTCTCGGCGGGGAGTCTGCTTCTCCCTCTGACCCTTCTCTCTCTCATGTGTTCTCTCTCATTCTCTCTGTCTCAAATAAATAAATAAAATCTTTAAAAAAAAAAAAAACTAATGATGTAATGTATGGTGATTAACATAACAAAAAAATGAACAGTCTTTTCAATAAATGGTACTGGAAGAAATTTACCCATATGGGAAAAAGAGAAATTTGGCCCTATTTCAAATCATAAACAAAAATCAATTTTATGTATATTGTAGATCTAAATATGAAAAGCAAATAATAAATCTTCCAGAAGATAACATGTGACTAAATCTTCATCATATATAGGTAGAACTAGATTTTTTACACAGGACACAAAAAATACTAACCATAAAGGAAGTGATTGATAAACTTTACTACAATAAAATTAAGATCTTTGGTTCCTCAAAGACACTATGAAGTGAGTGAAAAAGTGAGCAAAAGAGTGGGTAAAGAAGCTGGCAGCATGTATAACTAACAAAGACCTGTTCTCCCACACATTTCCCCCTGTTTTATTGAGCTGTAATTGACATATAACATGGTCTTAGTTAAAGTTGTACAACATAATGATTTGGTGTATGTATGTGGTGCAAAATGATTACCCCAATAAGTTTAGTTAATGTCCTTCACATAGTTATAATATTTTTCTAGTGATGAGGACTTTTAAGAGTTACTCTCTCAGCAACTTTCAAATATACAATGGAATATCGTTAACTATAGTCAACATGCTGTACATTATATCCCCTGAATTTATTTATCTTACAACTAGAGGTTGCTTTCTTTTGACCACCTACGGGACATTTCAGGAACACTACAATATCATTACAATATAACACTACAATATTGCAGATACTGCAATATCGAGTGTGGGTGAGGATGTGGAATCCTGGGGACTCCCATACACTGTTCTTGGGGGTGTAAACGGGAACTTTGGAAGACAGTTTGACATGATGAATTATGCATAATCTGTGACAAGCAATTCCACTTCTAGAAATGTGTGCTTAGGTACAGCAAGACATACCTACAAAAACATTCCCAGCAATGTTGTTTGCAAAGTTTACCAACAGTTGAATGGAAAAATAGTGGTATAATCGTAGGAGAAAGTACGAGAAAGCAATGAAACTGAGAGAACTCTAGCTCCTTGCATTACATGAGTGTCAAAACGGAATATTGAGCAAAGGAATCCAGGCATGAAAGGAGACAAACTATAGTTCACGTACACATGGCTCAAAAACAGCGAACCTAAACCATTGTGTTCAGGAAAATGTGCTTATGCTGTAAAATCACATTTTAAAAAGAAAGCAAATGATTAACTTAAATGTAGCCATAGTGGTGACCTTTGAGGGGGTAGAAAAGAGGGAACAGCAAATAGGAGGGACCATGTGTGGGCTTCTGAATGACAGATGATTTTCTATTTCTTCACCAGAGTATCAGTTAGGGTGTTTCCTTTTCGATAAATCAACATTATTATACATGCCATTGTCCTTTTTTTTTGGTATGGGTGTTTTATTTCGCAATAAAAAGTTCACCCAAAAAAGCCAGGCATATGAGACAGAGATTCAAAACTCATTTTTCCTGCACTTCGACTATAGGGAGTAGGTCAGGGTACCTAAATTACTGTTTCTGCTTCGGTGTGTCATTGACTTCGTTCCGTTATCACTGTTCGAAGTGTGGCTGTGGAGAGAAGCCATGTTGGGGGCTTTCTAATCAACTTCACCAATGTGCTTCCTGGCAGAATAAGATGACAATTTGAAAATACAACTCCATATAAAGTAAAATGCATGTGATGTTTTGCTCCAAACAAATCACAGTTTTCAGTGGAGCCATCAAAATAATCTCATGGCTGTGAACAAGTTACCTCTCATTTGGTAGGAGGGACTCTGCACAGTCTTGGCTGTGCTTTCTTGTCTCATCTGTTCCACGCACAGAGACTCACCGCACAACTTTGCTCTAGCCACACGGGTCACGGAGTTTGCGAGATTACTAGTCCAGTGTTTGGAGCCCGCATCACTGAGAAGTACATCTCTCACTAGCAAAACTGACACTTTGTCCAAAGAGCTCTAATTGACATTTATAAATTAACTGGACTCTCTCTTCCTGTGTATCTCGACTAGAGATCAAACTTTCAGATGAATGCACCCAAGAGGAAAATAATGCTGTATATGTGTAACTTATTCTTTTTTGATTTCACTATATTTCCTAAGCTGTTTCTTTTTTCACCATGAAGGAGGAACTTCTCTTTTTGTTCAGGCCATTGGCACATGAGAATTTGCTTAGCCTGATTGGTCATATAATATAAATAGTTATAAAATGTGCAGCCTCTTATATTTTTTTTTTCCTAATAGCGTGTGTGGTTAACTTCTGTCTCATTCACCCGTAAGCAGTCCACAGCTTTCCACTTTCACATATCTTTGTATGTCCCGAGCACATTATCAAATCCTTTTTAAAGAAGTAATTGGAAAAAATTATCAAAGCCAAAATTGCCTTTTCCTAGAGTTTGGAAAATGTAATAAATGTCAGCATTCACTAATTGAAACTACCAAAATAAATTAGGAAGCATCTACGATTAACACAAAGATGTTTAAAAGAGTCTTCATTGTTAAATTAGGTTGTTTGTTATTCTTACTCAAGTAAAACATGTCTGCAGAAAAATTAGAAAGCTCAAAAAAAAAAAAAAAAATCCCCCGTAAACGAGGATATGACCCAGAGACACCACTTTTTTAGTGATTTTTCCCAAATTCTCTGCTCTGTATGCATGTACATTTACTTGCCGTAAACATGCTCATACACTGTTATTTTGGTTGAAGGAATAATAGTTTCTTATTTAGGGCGCCTGGGTGGCTCAGTCGTTAAGCGTCTGCCTTCGGCTCAGGTCATGATCCCGGGGTCCCGGGATCGAGTCCCACATCGGGCTCCCTGCTCGGCGGGGGGCCTGCTTCTCCCTCTCCCACTCCCCCTGCTTGTGTTCCTGCTCTCGCTATCTCTCTCTGTCAAATAAATAAAATCTTTAAAAAAAAAAATAGTTTCTTATTTAATAATACATACGATCATTTACTAATTATCTAAACCCTGTCTGCTGCTGAAAAGCTGTTCCAGGTGAGTAGCCACAGAGCTGACTGCTCAGAGCATGAAGGACAAGTGAAAGTCATAGGGCACCCTGTGTGATTACTTTGAAACTTTTCAATCATAGATCAGGCTGTATTGGTAAGCCACCAAGCGTGGGTTTATAGGTAGATCTCCAGAGTTGAGTCACACCCCCCCTCTGCCCCCAGGGACCTATCTTCAGCCGGCAGGAGCTCGCTGTAAAGCTGTTGTGACAATATAGAGAATCACTGGGCCTGGCATGACAATGTCATCCTCCCTCATGTTTGCATGACAGTGAGCATTTCAACAGTTTGATCTTTTCAGCTCTGTGCCATATGCAGCAACGAAGATGCCTAAGTCAGGAATGATTATACTCACTTTACATGTATCCGAGGTGTGGCAGGTGAACCTTCCTGTTAGGTTTTGAATGTTGCAGCTTGCAACCCAGTGAGGGGCAGTTATGGGGTTGAGCAATACTGAATCTCGTGGCCAGGGAAATTTTGCTTCTCCAGGCCCAGGGGTCCCCCTGCAGATGCCCCAAGCCACTAGTTGATGTACACAGTAGATTCAGCTAGAAGTTTTCCTACTATATCATTAGGAACACATTATTTGCTAGAGAACTTAGATTGTGAGGAACCATACTAAAGGGTCGATTAGGTATCTTTACTAAATATTGTATGTGTGCATGTATGTATGTATATGTATGTATGTATATGGTGTGATATATAGTGAAAAGGTAGTCTGTGGCTGTGAGGAGACCCAAGAGGAAGAAAGGAGAAAAAAGGAGAAAACCAAAATGTAACCTTAGGAATCAGAAGGTATTTGACTATGTTCACCTGTAATAAAGGACTTGATTCTGATCCTGAGGTAGGTTCATTTCCATCACCACTGGCAATTTTCCATTACATCTGGTCTTCGAAGACAAGGCAGCTGTAATATTTTATATTTCTCCTCCTTCAGGAAGGGTGCTCTGTGGAGGGAGCGTCTTATAAAAAAGAAACGTTATTTAGAGGGCACCTTCATTTGAGAAACATGGAGATAACCTGAAACCAGCGATGTCTGACATGTAACTCTTCTTTTCATGGGACACATTATGGTTTTAAATACGGGGTTATCCCCCCTTGGAATAAACAACATTTACTTGTGGGAAAACTGTCCAGGGTGAAAACCGAATACATATGGCTTTATGAAATGTTACAGTTTTACAGCTGGTATGAAGAATTCCACTTGGGATATTTGGTCCAGTTCAGCATCAAATTTGATTATCATCCCCTTGCAGACAATACAAGCGCAAATACATCTGTTGTTTATTTATGGAGTCGAAATGTTAAAGGAAGAAAACACAGAGGCTTGGTTTGATTATTTTCTGAAGCAAAAAAAAAGGTCTATTTTTAAAAGTCTTTACTGAAGGTCGTAGCCTGTTCTTGAGTTCATTTAAACTCAGAAATGATTTTTCTCTCTTCTGAAACTATTCTCCCTTCAACCGTACCCACACACCCAGCCCATTAGGAAATGCTTCTCTTTCCTCTTCTATTGGTTTGCACACTATTCATTGTATACCAGCTTTTTCTTGATTGAAAGGGAGGTTGAGTGACAGGTATGACCCGGGCTGCTGGGCTTCTGATCCTGCATTATAGAAGAGGCTTGTCAGCTTCCTGACACGAGCTGCTTGTTTTCTGAACACTTTTCTTTTAAGCTCTTTATTTTTGAAATTATTTTATTTTGGATGATTCTCTTTCGATATTTTACTTTTGTATGACTCACTGACTGCATAAAAATTATGTTAATTCCCACAGAAGTGTAGGGTGGCAATACTCTCCTTATAATTCTAATTAATTTTTTAATTATCAAAGTAGTGCAAAATTATGGCTTTAAAAAAAAAAAAGCTAAATGGTACCAGAGTATATAAAGTAAAATGTAAAATTTCACATCTCTACTCCCAAATCCCACTGAACTGTAGTAAATTTTACATCTATAATCCATCCATCCATATAGACTTCCTACTTGTATAAGAATAAACACATTCATACTATTATTTTATTTTGCCACAGTTTATTTTACCACAGTTAGTGTCTGTTTGGAAACCTGTCTTTTATTAATGGACATCCATTTATGTGTGTGAATAAGTAGAATTTCAGCATCATAGCGCAGTGGCATTTGAAGTTTAGAAGGTATTGCCAGGTGGTTTCCTAAAGCTTACACGAGTCCATACTCTACTAAGTTTACGAAAGGGCAGTGTTCCATTTCCTAATGAATAAGGGGGTACTAACAATTAATCTTGGACATATTGTGGTTTCAGTTTGCATTTGCTTTATTTTTAATGACATCAGACACCTTTCCATATCCTTATTGACCATATGTATTATCTTCCTATAAAATACATTTTTAGGGGCACCTGGGTGGCTCAGTCTGTTAAACGTCTGCCTTTGGCTCAGGTCATGATCTCAGGGTCCTGGGATCAAGTCCCATGTCAGGCTCCCTGCTCAGTGGGGAGTCTGCTTCTCCCTCTGCCCCTCCCTCTCCTCATGTTCTCTCTCTCTCTCTCAAATAAATAAATAAAATATTTTTAAAAAAAATATTTTTATGTCTTTTGTTCACTTTTCTGTTTTCTTTTTGGTCATTGTCTAATTGATTTGTGAGCTTTTTGTTTATAGTAGAGAAATTAGAACTTTGTCATAATTGTTGCCATTTTTCATTAAATTATAATTTAAAAAAACTTTGTGTATGGTGCTATTCTCAGGATCAGTGTTTTAAAAAATTTTATATGGGTAAATCTTCCTTTGTAATTCCTGGGTTTGTACCATACACAAAAGACCTTACCCCTCTTCCAACTGTAGACACATTTACCATTATTGATTTCTGGGCCTCCAATTGCACACCTCTCTCTCTTTCTCCTTCTGTTCCTCCCTCCCTCCTTCTCTTGTTTCTTTTATTTCCTTCTAACATCGAAATATTTCCTTCATCTAGAAGCTATTTTGACATAGGAAGTAAGGCAGGGACTCATGTTTTTCCTTAAATAGCTAACCAGTTGTCTTAAACAATTTATTGAATTATCCATCTTTTCTCCATTTCTTTTAAATGAGCCACTATCACAATTTTTAAACCAATAATCTGGCCTGAATTTTTAAAAAATGGGGTTTTGTTTTAGTCTGCTCAGGCTGCCATCACAAAATACCATGGACTAGGTGGCTTTAACAACAGAAATTTATTTCTCAAGGTTCTGGAGGTTGGAAGTCTGAGACCGGAGCACCAATATGGTCAGGTGCTTGTAAGAACCCTCTTCTGGATTGCCAACAGCCATCATCTTGCTGTGTCCTCATATACCAGCACAAGAAAAAGCTCTGGTCTCTTTCTCTTCTTATGAAGACAGTCCCCTATGAGACCTCCATTCTCATGACCTCATCTAAACCTAAATACCTCCTTAAGGTTCCATCTCCCAATACCATTACATTGAGGGGTAGGGCTTCAACATGTGAATTTTGGGAGGGACACAAACATTCAGTCTCCAAAAGTTTTCAAAAAGCATTAAATAAAAGATATCAGATTATGTTTGAGCATGATAAAAAGCCTTATTTCATTACTTCAAAATCTATTTAGCACATATTGCATTCTAGTCAAGATGCTCCAAAATGAATGGGCCAGGGGTGCCCGAGTTGCTCAGTTGGTTAAGTGTCAGACTCTTGATTTTTGGCTCAGGGTCATGAGATCAAGCCCCATGGTGGGCTCTACACTGGGTGTGGAGCCTGCTTAAGATTCTCTCTCTCCCTCTCCCTCTGCTCCTCCCCTCCTATGCACACATACTCTCAAGTGATCTCTTTATCTCTATCTCTCTTAAAAAAAATGAATGGGCCATACCCTAAAGACATGTAGCTCATAGTCTTTGTGGCAACTGGTATCTAAAACAACAGTTACAACACAATGTGTTAACAACTCTAACAGAGCTGTGCATTCATTCACAGATCAACTCAACGAGATGCCCCTGGAGAGAAGCATGTGGAACTATGCCAAGTGAGGGCCTTCTTCCCAGGGCAGTGAGGCTCCCCTGAGCCTTGCGGAATGCTAAGGGTAACCTTTTGAGGGTACTTGTCCCCAGCAAAATGGCCTGAGAAGTATAACATGAATTTGCTTTTGCCCTGACTTACCACAATTCTACCCACCAAATAAATGTCACGCGTTAAGTACTGCAGGAGATAGGAAGGAATGTGATGAAATTTGGCATTATTTTACAAAACCTTCTGCAGAGAAGATTTGCATTAAATATCAATTAAATAAAACTTGAGGGACATTTAAATTTCTTATTGGGAACTTATCACTCCTTTTCAAAGATTTCCTTATTAAAAAATATTTCTAGGAAAAAAGCGATGAATAATTAAGGAGGGACAAATTTCTGTTCTGTAGGATAGGATAGGATCTGAAACTGCTGGAGAAACTAGTAAGCCATGTAAGTATTGTATCTAGGTCAACAAACAGCTGTTCAAAAAAAAAAAATCTGTGCTATTTGCTGTTTACTCTGATTGCCTTGGATAATAGTCACTAGGCAACAGGATGGTCTGCTCTGATGTGCATGGTGGCCATTAGTTAAGTTGTTATATAACATGTCAAAGCCTGTTCTCTGTTATTGAGACCAACTGAAATGAACGTAGTCATGCAAGGAAGCGTGGAATCAAGTGATAGTAGAGCATGTGGGTGAGAGCACTTTGCATTCTCCAATGCCTTACACAAATATAGTAATAATATTACTCCATTACTTTGATTAAGATGATTTATGGCAGATTAAAGGGAAAAACGCATCTTTATTTTTTCGCTGAATGTGTGTCTCAACAATGTCTGCAAATGTCGGGGGGAAAGTAGCATATTAATATCCTGGAAACCATCTTTTTCTGCTGTAAATAGGTAGGAAGCTGAGAACCAGGAAAATCCTGGCAGAACACTAGGGGGCTTTTTTTTTTTTTTTTTAACTTTTCATTGAAGAATAAACTTAAAAAGGGCACCAATCACAAGTATACCACTTGATGAATTATTACAATTATTATAATTGGTGCCCAGCTCAAGAAATAAAACAATACCCCAAGGGGACAGTTTTAACCACATGACAGGCTTATCAGGGAGGATACGGTAGGCGTATTTTATGGCAAGACACAGGAAACAAAGAATGGATAAAAATTAAGGATTCTGTCATGGGAGGATTGTTTCCATCTCTTCTCCTTAAAGATGGGAATGCTCCTAATATTCATAAAGAAACACAGAGAGCCAGGGAAAGTGTTTCTGGTCGTTCTTAGGGAGTCATATTTGCAGAATTGGAAGGAGGGCCTCACTGTGGAGCACCGGCAGGGACACCGCTCGGCAAACACCCACAACGGACAAACATGTCTGATGAAGACCGGAAGTGGAGCATTTTGAAGTCGGCTGAGAACACTTTGCATTTAATATTACAGTAATTGACAACTCAGGAAATAACTGGTCCAGGACACACACTGGCTCATGTGCATGGACTAGATGCAGACCAGGGCTGCAGCAGGCTGAGAATTGCTCCAAAGGAAACTGACAAGAATCCTTTCTAGAAGGACACTAGAAAGGAGGGACTGCTAATTCATAAGAAAACTCATACCATCATCCTCATTGTTTATTATCTGTAGTTTGTGAACATATTTTTGCTCGTTATATTTACTGACACTGGTCATTTTATGTGAGTTCTGGTTTTTTGTTTTTTGTTTTTTCAAGTAGCCGTGTTGTGTTCCTTTTTAAAGTCCTCAGTTAGAAACACTACTTCCAGTGTTGCCTGTGAGTGGTATTGGAGCCAGACAGACAACTGCAGTAAAAGGGTGTAGAAGTAAAATGTGGATAAATCAAAGAAGCACTGTGCAGGTAATGAGTCCATTCTTGTTTGGACCCATGGATTGTTTACATGACAAAGTTTCATGCCAGCCTATGAGACTACATCAACTTTTATTTTTTGTCTTTATAGAACAATAGTGTTTTTTTTTTTTTAAGATTTTATTTATTTGACAGAGACACAGCAAGAGAGGGACTGCAAGCAGGGGGAGTGGGAGAGGGAGAAGCAGGCCTCCCGCCGAGCAGGGAGCTCGATGCGGGGCTCGATCCCAGGACTCTGGGATCATGACCTGAGCTGAAGGCAGACGCTTAATGACTGAGCCAACCAGGCGCCCCACAATAGTGTCTTTAGTATATCAAAATGGCAGGTATAAGAGATAAGTGGTAGAAGGAGTAAAATTGCTGCATCAAAGAGAACATTTGGATCAGGCAAACACCTCATGCGTGAAGGAAAATGTCATCATTGTGTGTTTAAATTCTGTTACTCACATCAAGCAAGAGGCATATGATGATCTATCTAACCAAAGCACTATTAGGTTAAGCAATGCTATTCTAGGATTTTTAACATATTAAACTATTCAAAACAAGCTTTTGTTTGGTTATCAAGGTTTGGTTATACTAAGAATTTATCACTATCATTTGTAAACATAATTACACTTTAGAGATAGAGAATTTTACTACATGTTAGAGTAGAAACCTTAATTATCTATACTAAGAGACATGATGAAATTATATGTTAGAGCACTAATTGCGATACGAAAGAATCTAGCACCCAATGTTCTTTAGAATTCAAATTTGTAATGTTAATTAGAACAACAATATATTTT
>NC_138376.1:100347568-100365911 GCF_054177405.1 Leptonychotes weddellii | reverse complement strand
CCCCCCTTTCTTTCTTTCTTTCTTTTGGCAATTCTTATATAGACTATATTTTTGGCATTCTGTGGTTCCAGGGAAAGATTAGTCATGCATCTGTCTCTTAGTGTCTCAGTCTCACAGTCCAGAGTGTAGGGTTTTGAGGTTGTGAAGAAATAAACTTCATTCCACTCAGAACTTTGAATAAAAGAGGCTTCAAAATGAAGTCCCAGATGGCAATATGTCACGCTGACCTTAAAAAGACAAAAGAGCCAGCTCTTTTACCAACTAAATGAGCCTTTTCGGGAATAGCAGAGAATTGCAATTTGGGACAAGCAAACCATGGTGAACCATAGGCAAGTCTGGGAAACAGAGGGGAGGGGCTTACTTTTCAGGAGGAAAGAAGGTTGGGAGAGGCTGTTTTTGAAGTGTTCAGGGTGGCGATGGCTACTCATTGGCTGATGTGGCAGTTTCTCATTGGCTGGGCTATTGCTGGGCAAGGAGAAATTCTGCCTTCATCCTGCTGGGGTATATAAAGTAAGCTTCCTCCTGTTTGGAGTCTGAGTGGTAATGCATGAGAGCCTCTGCTTCAGGGCTTCCTGACTCCATTTTTAATGAGGTTTCCTTTATTTTCAGTAAAGCGGGGACTTACTGGCTATTACAGTTTCTTGGGAAACACAAATAAAAGAAAATTTCCCAGCAAACCACTGCTGTTTAAAATGCTGATCAATTTTCCTTGCCTTTGTAGTCATTATTATAGATGGTAATGAATCTAAGGTAACCTCAGTGTGGGATTAGGGAAATATCCACACGTTGGAAAGATTTCCTTTAATTTTAGTATATTAAAAAAGTAACAAAAGAGTGTCCTTTAAACCATCAGTTAAGATCCTTTTCACTCAGAGTGACTAAGAGCTTTCAGCTGGAGTATGGTTGAATTGTACAGATTAGAACAAGATTAGGATTACTACCTAACCAGAGACAACAGTCAAATAAGGCATTACAGGTACACCTTGTTCATTTTGGCCTATAATCTGTCAGAGCCGGATTTAAATTTCATGTTCTCCTCAGAGCCATGTCAGCTCAATCAAAGTCAATCCCCTCAATGCCTTCAGTCCCATACTGGGCTGCTTTCCCTTCTAGGCATTGTTGCCATCTACCTTACATTAACAAATTGTTATCAGTTCTGAATCCCCTAGTATCTGGACGGGCATGAGAGGCAAAGTTGTCAATATGAGCATAACCCATCAAAATTGCTGAAGGCGGTAGCACCCCATATAAGTTCCGTGCTGACCCATGGGTGGTAGGCCAGTCCCCATGGGCCCGACACTAAGAAACCCAGGAAATCCCAATTGGAGAATAGGTTTTCAGGAGGCATTTGCCTTTCATTCAGTTTCTTCACAGAGGTCTTGCTAATTTAAAACAGTGTACTTTATATTGTGAAAATATTTTTTCAGTAATATCTTTTGGCATTAGTCCAAGTAAGATTAATGAAAACGAATGCAGGTCTGGCCTTGTTAATCAGTTTTGAGACAGCTTATTATAAGATTGAACTTGTCACGTTTAAAGCAATCTCACAGAAGGCACATACTTTATTGACCTACAGTTGTGTGTCAGTATGGCCTTTAATTTCTCCCTCCAGTCATGGTTGCCAGAGCGAAAACTTCATGGATGTTCTCAACCTTCTCTTCCCCTCTCCCATGAAGCCTTAATGGAATCTGAAATTGCAAGGATTCATGGAGTTAGTTACCAAGGAAAATGGGATCTTTTTTTTCATCTTTTATTTGCCACACAAGCCTTTTTTTTTTTAAATTTTATTATGTTAATCACCATACATTGCATCATTAGTTTTTGATGTAGTGTTCCATGATTCACTGTTTGCGTATAACACCCAGTGCTCCATGCAGAACGTGCCCTCTTTAATACCCATCACCAGGCTAACCCATCCTCCCCCTCCCCTCTAGAACCCTCAGTTTGTTTCTCAGAGTCCCTAGTCTCTCATGGTTCGTCTGCCCCTCTGATACCCCCCTTCATTTTTCCCTTCCTACTGTCTTTTTTTTTTTTATCATATAATGTATTATTTGTTTCAGAGGTACAGGACTGTGATTCATTAGTCTTACATAATTCACAGCACTCACCATAGCGCATATCCTCCCCAATGTCTATCACCCAGCCACCCCATCCTTCCCACCCCCCACCACTCCAGCAACCCTCAGTTTGTTTCCTGAGATTAAGAATTCCTCATATCAGTGAGATCATATGATACATGTCTTTCTCTGATTGATTTATTTCGCTTAGCATAATACCCTTTAGTTCCATCCACGTTGTTGCCACACAAGCCTTTCAATGATCACTCACTACAGAGTGGCCACCAACTCTAGAAGCATGGGTGAAGTCACAGTAAATAGGTTATTGATATTACATGACAATACATGAGGAGATAATAGCTCCTTATTTCCAGACTTTAAAGGTCATCCTTTGTTATGAATAGTTCTTCATGTATCATAAACATATACTGCTCAAACTGTTCTTAAACTCAAGTGTGGTTTTTCAAGACTTGTATTTATTTTCAGTCATCACTTTTCAAATGTCACAGATGTAATAGTGCTTTTGCAAATTGAAGTGAGCATTTAACATATACACATTAAAATAGGTTAGGGGCGCCTGGGTGGCTCAGTCGGTTAAGCGTCTGCCTTTGGCTCAGGTCATGGTCCCAGGATCCTGGGATCAAGCCCCGTATCAGGCTCCCTGTCAGTGGGAGCCTGCCTCTCCCTCTCCTCCCTGCCCATGCTCTCTCTTGTGCTCTCTCTCTCAAATAAATAAATAAAATCTTTAAAAAAATAAAATAGGTTAAAAAATTTTTTCTGAATATTAAGTAACACATGACTATTGTGAGGAAATTAAAAATATAAGAAGGTACAAAGACAGGAGGAAAAGTCTCTCATAAAACATTGCTGAGTCATAACCACCTCTTGTGTTTAGGAATATTTTCAGTATTTTTCCATGCATATATTTTTATGTATGTGAGATTATACTTTAAATAAAATGTATGTTTTTAGTGGATAATATATCATAAATATTTCCCCCTTATAATTAAAATTCTTTGCAAGCATACTTTTTAATGCTCACATAATTGTGCATCATGTAGTATATTTTGTGTTTCATAATCAAATTAAATATTCCTCTATTGTTGAACATTTAGGTTGTTTCAAATATTTCACACATAAATAACACCACAATGAACATTTTTCTATCTAAAACTTCTCCAGTTCAAAACATATGTATATTCTTAAAGCACTTCATAAAGAATACTAAAGCATTCTCCTAATTTATAATGCTATTAATATAACATGGAGAATAATGTATTTTTTAAAAGTTTGTTAAGTGAAAAATATGTCTTGTCAGCTTAATTGATGGGTTGAATACTTTTTTCTTAAATGTATTCACTACTTGTATTTCTTCAGTTTAGAATTGTTTGTTCATGTCCTTTGTATAATGACTTTTTGAGAGTCATTTATCAGTTTAAATTAAGAATGCAACCCTGCAATATTTGTTGTAAACATTTACCCAGTTTTTGTTTCTTAATATTGTTTATGATACATTTTATTTTTTTAATTTAATTTAATTTTATTGTGTTCTGTTAGTCACCATACATCATTAGTTTTTGATGTAGTGATCCATGATTCATATACATTTTAAATACAAATATTTTAACATTTCTGTAAAAGCAAATCTACTGATATTTTCCTTTGTGATATCTTCCAATGCTTTCAAGTTTAGAGAGTCCTTCAATTCAGAAATCAGATAAAGATTCATCTTTCTTTTCAGATTAAATGAGGGGCACCTGGATGGCTCAGTCAGTTAAGTGATTAAGCATCTGCCTTCGACTCGGGTTATGATCCCAAGGTCCTGGGATGGAGCCCTGTGTCAGGGAGTCTGTTTCTCCCTCTACCTCTGCCCCTCCCCCCCCCACTTGTGCGCTCTCTCTCTCAAATAAATAAATAAAATATTTTAAAAATAAATAAAAATAAAATTAAATGAAAATTTTACAACAGTTTGATCTGTGATTTAATTCGGGACGTATTTTTAAATCAAATTTGGAAATTAGCACGAGGTCTTTGAACCTATGTAAAAATAAAATGAGATGTAATGCTAAATTTCTGATAGTGCTTCATGATGATGATCAGTTGTTCTAATTAATCTGGCCAAATTGGTATTTTCAATTTTAGACTTTAAAATTATGTCCGTGTTGGGGCGCCTGGGTGGCTCAGTCGTTGGGCGTCTGCCTTCAGCTCGGGTCGTGATCCCGGAGTCCTGGGATCGAGCCCCGCATCGGGCTCCCTGCTCGGCCGGGAGCCTGCTTCTCCCTCTCCCACTCCCCCTGCTTGTGTTCCCCTCTCTCGCTGTGTCTCTCTCTGTCAAATAAATAAAAAAATCTTAAAAAAAAAAAATTATGTCCGTGTTCACAACAGAGTTTCGGAAGTGCCATGCGCTTTGAAGCGCAATAGCTGCGAGGACAGTTACAAGGGGCCCGGCTTGTATCCTGCTTCTTAGCAGGTTCTGCAGTCACCAGACTCAATTTTAGAGCGAAGCGCTGTGGTTATTATTGGGCGAGTTGAACTAACTCAGAGGTCGGTCAGTGGTCACCGTGCTTGCTGACATGGAATGAAGCTTAATTTTCTGTAGAAGCCACTGTCACTGATGTGAGATGGCATTCTGGTGGCACTTCCTCTTCAGAAGTTAGTGTTGCTGCCCGTGTTCTGAAATTTCATCTGAGGTCCGGTGAGCCAGCGCCATGACAGGGGTCAGGAATAACGAACCATCCAGCGTGCCCGTACCTATCTCCAGTTCAGAACTGACGCACTGCTATTCGAAAGACAACTCCTGGCTTTCCACAGATGAATAATTAGCGTCTCACTGCTTTTAAGGACTAGAAAAACCATTTTCATTTTTCCACCTTGTCACTGAGCCTCTGGTGGTGAAATTCTCAAAACTGTTGTGAATTTGTAGGAAGGACATTAACTTATTTGCATTCTGAGTCACTTCCTCCTGGCAGCCGAAATCCATTTCACAGGAATGTTAGAGGTCTTGGCACATTTTGGAGGAGCATCCTTACAGGTGACGTTTTGGTGTGATGACATTTATGACTCTGTGACTCAGACCAAGAGGTGTTTCTTTTGTGGGTATGATGAAGTCCCAGTCTCAGATCCGGCAGAGCCAAGACTAGAAAATGAATACTGTGGAAGCGGAGCGAGAGTGAGGCATAGTCTCAGGCAGATAAGAGCAGTGCCGTTGCGTGGTGAGCCTCCTGTAACATTTCCCGGGGGGGGGGGGGGGGGCAGTAATCATAAGACAACTACTGAACAAAATAAACCTCAGGCATGGAAAGATACCACATCTTTGGATAAAGAGTGAAATATGCAGTTAATTACCCAGCCACGTTTAAATAGTCAGATATGAGGTGTCATGCAGACAAAATGTTGGAGTTCATGTGTTTTTATGTGGCTATAATCTTAACGTGGCAAAATAATAAATATTTTTTTATTGATTCTATTGTTGCTTGACAATTTCTCTTTTTGGTTAATCCAGATTATCTGCGAAAAGTCCAAAGTACTGAAGACCCCAAATAGCGAGTTCTTTTTATAATCCTCAGGGCTCCCCTATCACTCACCCCATTTTTTCCAACTTAAATAGCTTAATATTCCTAGAGAGTCCAGTTTGTGGTGGGGAAAAAAAAAAAACCTGCTTAAAGCTCCAAAATAATTAGCACTTTCAACTCCTTTAAAATCGAATTTATTAATACTAGGAGAAGTTGACCTGGATTGTTTTAAACAAAGGGTTTGAACACTAGCAGCTGTAAACTAAGCTTCAGGATCTAGAACTCACCTAAAGATGTGTTGTCTGTACATGTGTTTTCATTTGTACCTTTTCCCTCTTGCTGTCATGTCTATGGTACTGTGCAGAGACACTAAGTCTCTTAAGGATCTTCCATTATTCTTTTGGCAGTTAAGAAACTGCTCCCAGCTGAGTACTAGCTTATTCTACCAGCAGGAAAGAAAAAGTTTTTTCTTCTTACTATTCTAACAGTTGTCTCATCAATCTTGCCTCAGCAACTTGTTGGGGATGAAAAATTAATCAGATGAAAGTACTCTCTTGCTTTTGGTCTATTTATTACCTTAAAAACAACAGGAACAAACTAGAGAATTTTGATTACAAGCCCTATCAGTATAAAGGTGAAAGTAAGAACACAGGGGTTTTTTTAAGTTGACAGGAGTGGGGGAGTTGAAGCAGATTAATAGTCTAAGTTTTCTAGGCTCGAGATTGAATTTAAGTTGACTTTGAATGTGAAAATGAAATTGATACTTCTTTGGGATCCATACAAAAAGGCTATTTGTCTCTTTCCAAGGATGCTTGGAAGAAGAATTTAAAAGTCAGCCAATTTATAGCTTTTCTGTAGTTAGTGGTAATATCTGTTTGTAATCTAAACATCTCTGGGTAATTTGTAGTATCTACGTTGGGTCCAGATGTGCCTCCTTATGATCTAGAGTCCTAAGAACTAAAAAGACAAGTTATCTGCCCTCCACTCAGCCAACACACAGGAGTGGAACAGAATAAGAGCAACACACTCTTCCTTTCGGAAAGGAGGGGAGTGGGAGACTCCTAATGGTCACTATTCCATTGCAATCGTGAGAAACCTCGGGGCAGATTCAGTACTTGGGTGTGGGCTCCCTTTTCCATTGTTTCTCTACAGTCTTGGAAAGTCTTCCTTTTTGAGAAGTTCTCTTTGGCCACATGGGAAGTGCTCAGGAGAAATACACTTCCTTGGGGTAAAGTAGCTTTCCTAGTTTACTTACCTTTGAAGGTTACAGACTGAAGGTTGTTTTAAGTTTCCAATGGTCACAAACTAGCGGTTTCTTTGGCAGTGTTCTCTCAAAAACATTATAATTTTATTTTTATTTTATTCCAATTATCTTCATGGAAACACATAGTTCTTTTCTAGACATACATATATAGTAGATTTGCTTCTCCCCCCACCCCCCTCCCCGCTTCCTTGCTTTCGTATCTTTCTTTCTCAGCACTCACTCTCTCTCTACCTCTCCTTAAATATAGGTGACTTGAACCTGTCACACTCTTAACAGAGACCTTTTCTTAAGCCATTTAGAACAATTGAAAAGGTTTACTGGGTGTTATTTTAATCAATTCAATGATTTTTTTTGGTATTTTATTTTTATTTATTTGTTTATTTTTTTATTAACATATAATGTATTCTTTGTTTCAGAGGTACAGGTCTGTGATTCAACAGTCTTACACAATTCACAGCGCTCACCATAGCACATACCCTCCCCAACATCCATCCCCATCCCTCCACCCCCCTCGACTCAGTAATGATTTTTTTTTAGAGTGGGGGCAGAGGGAGAGGGAGAGAGAGAATCTTAGCAGGCTCCATTCTCAGCACAGAACTTGAAGTGGGGTTTGATCCCATGATCCTGAAATGATGACCTGAGCTGAAATCAAGATTCAGATGCTTAACTGACTGAGGCACCCAGGTGCCCCTCAATTCAAAGATTTTTAACTTTGATTTTATCCTTGACACAAAGTTGGGTCTTAACTGACCTTTATAGTTCAAAGCATTTCCAAATTTATTTTTTACAGCCTGAGGTTGAGAACTAGTTATCTATTCCAGTCTTACAAATGTCGAATTTATCTTTTTTCTTTTCTGCATCTAAACTGACCACGTCCATTCTGAGCACTTCTCTTTCTTGTAATACTTTGCCAAATGTTGCCAAGAACAACCAACACAGTATCTGTTTTACAGCATTTTCCCCTAGGGACACATGTTTGTTGGGTACATGATATGCCTTCCCAGTTGTCATAGGTAAGGATTTTACTTACTGTTTTGCCACTGCATATCTAGTAACAGCTTCCTTATTTCTTGCCCCTCTGGCTCCTAAGCCAATGCAATGTATCTTATGTTTCTTATTACGGCAAGATCCTGCTTCTAAGTACCAACTTTTCTATCAGGAAAAGCAGAATGAATCTGTGGTAACAAGGAACACCAAAACCGTGGTGGCTTAAAACAAAGGTTTCTTTCTCATGCTACACGTCATCATGGATTAGCTGTAGGCTGCACACATTCTCACTGGGTGAGGTGGGCCTGCTGAACAACTACCATCTGAAACGTTGCTAGATATCACCACGAAGTGAAAGAGAGCCCCTGAGAGTCTTCTACTGACAATTAAATATCCCCAGCATTTTACAATTCTGTTCGAAACCCATTAGCCAGAACTAATCACATGACCACACACAAATACAAAGGATCCAGGATGCTCAATTCTACCATGCACTTGGAAGACAAAGAATAGGAACTATTTGGTAAACACAATACCTATCACATGCATTGTTACACTGTTTTGTGCTAATCATGTTTACAACTTTGTTTCCTTTATTTATTGTGTATGTATATTTTACAGCTTTACTGAAATACATTTCACATACCATAAAATTCACCATTTAAAGTGTACAGTTCAGTGCTTTTCAGTATATTCACAGAGTTATGCAACCATCACTGTTACCCAAAACTGGGTTCACCTCTTGGGTGTCGAGCCAAGGCGTAACCAAGCCAAACAATAGAAAAAGGAAGGGTTTTACCCGCAACAAGTAAAGGAGAATACTGGAGATATTTTCCAAAGCAGTGTCTCCTCGAAAAACCAAACTGTGGAGGTTTTAAGCTAAGGGTGCACACATATTCATAAAGCGGGGTACACAATGGGGGAACTCAGCATGGGATTGGGGCCGATGTCATCTTTGGGTGACAGTGCCCAGGTTTTAGTTGATTGACATCACAAGGGCCGGCAAGGATCAGGATCATCAGTTCTCTGGCTCCAACTGGTCTGGTATCTTGAGTTCTCAGAGGGGTTTAGATCCTGCAAAGACAACTCAAGAAATGTGCTGTCAGGTTAATCTTTACTGTTGAATCAGCACGGGGCGGGGGGGCGGTCTACCACTGATTTATTGTCCCTGATATGACTGGGTTGTCTCCTGGCCCGACAGTGGCCATTTATTCTTACATTCTTTTATTCCCTTAAGATAATTAACTGCCCAGGTCTATTCTGCAATTTCAGCATATCCCAGGAAGTTCTGCAAGAAATGTGCTTTGGGCAAGTAGTGCTAGTCAGGTATAGATCACAAGGTGGTCGGGGCAGACATTGACTCTACCTGTGTCAGGAAAGAAAGCACTGTCTTGCCTTTCTTTTCCCAGGGATGCCCAACTCTCTCTGCTTACGTCATCACATCTAAGTGTAAAATATTTTTACCACCCCCAGAAGAAACCTCATACCCATCAGTAGTCATTCTCAGTCCCCGATTCCCCACCACAGCCTCTGGCAACCGGTAATTTACTTCCTGTCTGTGTGGAAATGCCGATGCCAGACATTGACTGGCTTTTTTCACTTAGCATAATGGTTTCAAGGTTCATCCATGCTGTAGCATGTATTGGCACTCATTTTTTTTTAAAAGATTTATTTATTTATTTAAGAGAGTATGTGCACAAGAGGAAGGGGAGGGGAGAGGGAGAGGGAGAGAATCTCAAGCAGACTCCCTGCTGAGTGAGGAGCCTGACAGAGGTGGGGTTCCATCCCAGGACCCTGAGATCATGACCTGAGCCAAAATAAAGAGCCTGTTGATTAACAGACTGAACCATCCAGGTGCCCTCAACACTCATTTTTTTTTTTTTTTTTTTTTGCGAGAGAGAGAATGAGAGAGAGCACGAGAGGGAGGAGGGTCAAAGGGAGAAGCAGACTCCCTGCTGAGCAGGGAGCCCGACGTGGGAGTCGATCCCGGGACTCCAGGATCATGACCTGAGCCGAAGGCAGTCGCTTAACCAACTGAGCCACCCAGGCACCCTCTCAGCACTCATTTTTTAATTGCCAACTAATAATCCATTGCACAGGTTATACTGCATTTTGTTTATCCATTCATCAGTTGATGGTCCTTTAGGTTCTTTCCACACACATTGTGCTGTTATGAATTATGCAGCTATAAACATTCATGTGCAAATTTTTGTGTGGACATATGTTTTGATTCCTCTTAGATATATACCTAGGAGTGAAATTGCTGAGTCATATGGTAACTATATGTTTAGCATTTTGAGGAACTGCCGAACTGTTTTCCAAAGTGGCTGCACCACTTTACATTCCTACGAGCAATGTTTGAAGGTTCCAGTTTCTCCTCATCCTTGCCAATAATTGTTATTATGTTTTTTATTTTAGTCATCCTACTGAGTGTGAAGTGGTATCTTACTGGGGTTTTTATTTGCATTTCCCAAATGACTAATGATATTGAGCATCTTTTCATGTGTTTATTGGCCATTTGTGTATCTTCTTAGAATAAATGTCTGTTGAAATCCTTTACTCCTTTTTAAGAAATGGGTTCTTAGTCAAACTGTGGAGAGAGCCAAGATGTCCATCAACAGATGAATGGATAAAGAAGATGTGGTATATATATATATATATATATATATATATATATATATATACACAATAGAATATTACTCAGCCATCAGAAAGGATGAATACTTACCATTACATTGACATGGATGGAATTGGAGGGTATTATGCTCAGCGAAATAAGTCAATCAAAGATAATTATCATATGGTTTCATTCATATGTAGAACATAAGAAACAACACAGAGGATCATAGGGGAAGGAAGGGAAAACTGAATGGGAAATCTTCAGAGAGGGAGAAAAAACATGAGAGACTCTTAAATATAGGAGACAAACTGAGGGTTGCTGGATCGGGGAGGTGGTCGGGGGGACAGGGGAGGTAATTGGATGATGGGCATTAAGGAGGGCAGATGATGCGATGAGCACTGGGTGTTATACACAACTGATGAATTATCAAATTCTACATCTGAAACTAATGATGTACTATATGTTGGCTAAAAATTGGGTTCTTATCTTTTTATTGTTGAGTTTTAAGATTTCTTTATATATTCTAGATGGAAGACCCTTGTCAGATATATGATTTACCAATATTTGTTCCCATTCTGTGGGTGGTCTTTTCACTTTGTTGATGGTGCCTTTTGATGCACAAAAGTTTAAATTGTGGTGAAGTTCAAGTTGTCTATTTTTTTCTTTTGCCACTTGTGTTTTGGTGTCATACCTAAGAAACAATTACTTAACCCAAGGTCACAAAGACTTACTCCTATGTTTCATCCTAGGAATTCGATGGTTTTTGCTCATGCACTGGGGCCTATGATCCATTTTGAGTTAATTTTTGCTATGGTGTGCAATAGGAATCTAAATTCATTCTTCTGCATGTGACTATCTTGCTGTTCCAGTGCCATTTCTTGAAAAGACTATACTTTTCACAGTGAATTGTGTTCACATTTATGTGGAAATCAACTAACCACAAATGTCTGGGTACTTCTGGGGACTCTCAATTATATTCTTTTGACATCTATGTCCTCATGCCAGTATTTTTTATTGTTTTAGAGGGAGAATGAATTCACCATGTTCCCCACTTCACCATTCCAGAAGGCAGTGTGTTCCCTTTTATAAACCATGAGCTCCTTGGACCAAAATCTGTGTTGATTTGTCTTTGTACCTTCATTGCTTGGTGGAGTGTCTGGCCCTCTGTAGATATTGAACACCCTTGAATGGGTGAAAGAATTTCAAATGAATGAATGTGCAGATAATGTGTTTTTAAGACTCTCATCATCCTATGATTAAACTTATAACATTATAGCAATAGTAATATTTATAAATTATTTTCCAGGGAATGTGTTAGAAACAAAAGGAACTGCATAAAACATGCTTGTAGTATTATCACCTTTGATATCCACCTCATGTTTTATAAATACTTTCATATATTTTAATTTGTTTAGTTTTCCAGCCTGTAGGAGATGGTGTCAAATATATAGGCCAGGTATTATTATATATATTTTATGGAAGTGAAAGTTGAAGCTTCAAGCTGTTAGATAAATTTGACCAAGGAACTGAACACTAGGTGTCTTCTACCTAACATTCAGAGAAGCCTAGCCTGGCTGGAGTAATTAGTCTCATAGATAAATGGAGGATCAGAGAAGTTAAGTAATTTGCTCAAGGTCAGGTGGTCAGAAAGATTCAAACACAAGTTTTTTTTCAAAACTTAAAAGTCTATGGTCTTTCTACAACATAATAATTACAAGTTAGTACAAGAAGGCATGTTCCCTGCATTAGCTGAGAAAGGTTAACGAAGGAAAGAGGCTCTGCTAAGACTCCATGTTGTCATATTCACATTGCAGGGTTCTTTCCACTGTCCTTCTTAGGTGGTAGTCCTATGGGTAAAACCTCACCCCTGCTCTGGGTAAAGAGATACGTATTATTTGGGTATGTTTAAGGGCTCCCGGTCCACAGTTGGCACAGAGCACAGAGTATCTATTAATCAGAAAATTGTACTGAAGATAAACACAAATCTGTAATGAAGAAAAGCGGCTGAACTGTAGTAAATAAGAAAAAAGTTAATGGAAAGTAATAGAATGCCATAGTCCTTTATCTAAAATTCGTGGAGCAGATATGTTTCAGATACTGGAAATTTTTAGAAAGACACTATGGTGCATATATCCCATGTTATATTCCACCAATCAGCTGGTTCTAGAGCAATGTCCTATAATCAAACACTTTACTATTTCTGCAGTAAAGCATACGAATGATCCTGCTACATGGGATAAATAAAAATTATAAAAACATACATCAGTTTGGGTTAAGTTTTACTATCAAAATATAGTGAATAAAAAGAACAAACAATTACAGTCTTATAGATCCCAGAGATTTTGGATTTGAGAATCCTTGACATGGTATCATAAACTGTTTAAGACAAAATATATGCATAGCTTGTCTGATGAGGATGGTACTAATGACATAGTAATGATATAAAAATTACATGCTAGTAAATGATCATTATGTTTGCTCTTCCTTACTGTATGTTTCCAACTTCCTCTTAGGTGTTTTGTGTCTTCTATCTAACATTCAGAGAAGCCTAGCCTGGTTGAAGTAATTAGTCTCATAGATAAATGGAGGATCAGAGAAGTTAAGTAATTTGCTCAAGGTCAGGTGGTCAGAAAGATTCAAACACAAGTTTTTTTTCAAAACTTAAAAGTCTATGGTCTTGGGCGCCTGGGTGGCTCAGTTGGTTAAGCGACTGCCTTCGGCTCAGGTCATGATCCTGGAGTCCCGGGATCAAGTCCCGCATCGGGCTCCCTGCTCGGCAGGGAGTCTGCTTCTCCCTCTGACCCTCACCCTTCCTCCTTCTCTCTCTCTCTGTCATTCTCTCTCTCTCAAAAATAAATTAAAAAATTAAAAAAAAAAGTCTATGGTCTTTCTACAGCACAATAATTACAAGTTAGTACAAGAAGGCATGTTCCCTGCATTAGCTGAGAAACAGGACCTGAAAATAGGCCTTCATCCGATGCTTGCTATCAGACTACATATTTTGCTGTCTTGTTAAATCTTTTAAACTATTGGGTTGCCTGGGTGGCTCAGTCGGTTAAGTGTCTGCCTTCAGCTCAGGTTGTGATCCCAGGGTCTTGGGATCAAATCCCATGTCAGGCTCCCTGCTCAGTGGGGAGCCTGCTTCTCCCTCTGCCTCTGCTGCTCCCCCTGCTTGTGCTCTCCCTCTCTGACAAATAAATAAATAAAATCTTTTAAAAAAATATTTTAAACTATTAACAATATTGCTTTATAGTAAATAGAAGCATCTCAAATCATATATAAAGAAATTGAACACTATGTGTCTCTGACATAAATAAACAAATAAAGACAGTCAAGCCATACTGTCTCCGGGGGGTGGTACTTAAGCATCTTGAAAAAATGGAGTAACTCTATACCCTTATGGAAGTTCAGAAAATGATTCCCAAATTGCTTGCCAGAAAAACTGTAATAATTCATCCATCGGTGGTTTTAATGATTTGATTTTAAAGTAGTTAGTCCTATATGAATATAAAAATAAAATTATTTAATACAAACATCTGTAGCTTAACCATTAAGAGTAACTATGACTCTGATCTTGTCCCTTTCCTGGCTCTCTGGAAGGTTAACTGCACGCCTCACATGCTGGCACTTAATTTTTAGTTGTATAATTCTTTATTTCATGTCAATATGAATAACTTGTTTTCCTGAGTAGATTGCAATCTTTCGGAAGGCAGGAAATCCATGGCGTGCTTCCTTTGTGTTCTAGCGAGCCTAGCACAGTGCTGGGTATGTGGTCTGCATTTAACGTTAAAAAAGAAACTTAAACTTGATCCAGGCGTTTTGGTAAAGTGCATTATTACATTAGAATTTCTTTTTTACAAACATGTTCTCTAATGACTCAGATTTTGAAACCAAATCTCGACCTCACACCAATTTCTTACCCTGGCATAAATATATAAAAAAGATTCTGGTGCTTAGTGTTACTTTAAAGCTGAGTTTGATCATCTCGAGAGCAATTTATAAGGCTTTCTTCTTATGACCTTTCTGAAAAGCATAATAATAGTCATGATTCAAATTTACTTGGAGCGTCTGATGCTCAGTGAAGATTTTCTTCTCAGGATGCTTCATCTTGAAATAATAATAAGGAAACCTCAACAATCATCTATGACCAAAGTATTTTTAAAAATGCAGTGCCATTGCAGAGAACAGAATTGATATTAATGCTAAAACAAATCTTGTGAATAGAGACAGCACTTAACTCTAATCTCTTAGAGATGGGAAAGGTAAATTTGATTTATCTTTCTCTTGGTAAGTTGTTCTAGGCTGACACCTAAGTCTTACTGGAGACTCAGTAACATAAAGAGAGAAACAAGTGGTATTTCAGGCTTTCTGAGCAACTGAATGATTTAGATGTTTTCCAATATAAAATTCTTTCTACATTTCTCTTTCTGAATCCCCCATCAATAATATCCTCTCCTAAAACTTCAAAGGATTCTTTCAAAATAGCTGATGTGATTCCATCTAGCTGTTCCCCACCTGTACCACTGGAGGGAGGGGTTCTCCTCCAGAACAGATACTTGATTGGTGTAAACTGGCAACCACCACCATTTCTCTACTCCCTGCTGTGTCCTAGATCTGTCACACAAGTTTGATGACTTATCTCATTTAATCCTAACCACAGCCCTCCAGTGTTATTGACCTCTTTTGTAGATGATGCAATGAAGGTCCATTGCTGATCATCAACAGGCCCCAAACTTAAAAGCCATGCTTTCAGGAGGGGAGGAAAAGGGAGAGAAAACTTTAATTCTAATATGGCATCTATAATTAAGTGCTAAGAATTTTGATGTTCTATGTTGCAGGAATAAAAAATAATTTGCTTAAGAGATCTAAAATCAATCTTGACATTATTATATAGAACTTCAAGTTTAGTAGAAACTTGGTCATCTTTTATAGTATTTTCTCCACCTTATTGTGGAAAGTGTTTTTGTTTTAATAATTGCTTTTCTACACAGATTTGAATCATTTCCATAATTTGGATTTTAGTCCAGTGCCTGGAGCAGAAATAGCTCTCAATGTGTGGTGAATGAGCATAGAATCTGAAAAGTCATGTCCCCTTTATTCCAGCCCCTGTCAACCCCGTTCCTTTTCCCGGGAATAACCCTTGTGAATAGTTTTGTGGGGACTCCATTCCAGTGAGAGCCTGGTGCACTCCCAGGTGAGCTGATGATGGAGCATAAGAACCAGAAATCCTGTGGGCCAGGCCCTCTGTGATCACAAGTAGCATTCTGCATGCTTGCCTGTTTGCTTCTTAATTCTCTTTCCCCTTTTCTCTGTCAGCGCCCAATAACCATGGACTGAGCACTAAAAGCATTCTTTTATTTGGAAGATTTGTCCCTTAGTTTTAATCAACTATTTGTGGGCCATTCAAGCATAGAGGATTTCACATATGAGGATCTACTGTCTTGACCTTATAGACTATGGAAATCATTTTTCTTGTCATAATTGCACAATGGGTCTGTCCTTTATTTAATGTTCCTGTTATCATATTTTCCCTTTCTTCTTTGTCTCTTGCTCTTTCCAAACCATAAAGTTTTAACGTGGAAGTCTAGACCTGCAAGAAGAACCTTCTCTGGGTCTGGTGCAACAGAAAAGAGATGTAAAATGTTAGGGGTTGTGTACAGGAGCTCACCCCCTGCTGAGTGGGGCTGGCAGGTGATGTGTCTCATGATGTAGGCTGCATCTAAATATGGTGGTTAAAATACACAAATGTGGGGTTAATTCTTTTTTTTTTTTTTAAGATTCACTATTATTTCTGTGTGCTTCTCTCTCTGTCTCTGCCTCTCTGTCTCTCTTTCTCTCTCCTAAGGATACATGAGTGTACATATAATTTGTTTCTGCCCTATTACTCTCCCATTATACATATACAAATGCCAATGCTTGGTTATTGTTTATACTCCTGTTTTCTGAAGTCAAATAGCCACTGCTCAGGTGTCTCACAGGGAGGTCCCAGAAGACCTTTTGTTCTTCTCCAAGAAACCTTGTTCAAATACCCATTTTTGATATCTTCTCTTATTAACAGCATTTCCAGAGGGTTCTTGCCTTTTCCATGCTTATACTCTCAGAGACCAAACCTGAGTGCCAGCAGTTATAAAGAAAATGCAGAGAGCGGCACCCATCCTAAGTCATATGGATTAAATAAGTGATCTGCTAATGTGTAAGCAAAGACTTAAATGCACAGTGTCGGGTGATTAGTCACCTGTTTAGACTCAAACTGGAGATAGTGCAGAAGCTGGACCCATCCTTTACATAGTTTCCAGAGAAATCAATTTAAAAAGACAAAGCACCAAGAGTAAATTCTAAACTTCCTAACATGGCGAACACATCCATGTTTGGTCAATTCCATCTGTCCCTTCAGCCTCATTGCTGTGATATGCTCTGTCCTCTCATGCCTCTCCCCCAGATTGTCTCCGATGTTCTGCTCTATCTCAGTGCTTGGCACACATAGTAGGCACTCAGTCAATATTTATTGAATGAATGGAATCAATTCATGTTCCTTCTCTTTGTTCCTTTCCTCAACCTCGCATGTCTTTTTCCCACCTCTCCATCTGGTTGACTCTTAATTGTAAAGCCTGCACTCAGGCTGGGTCTCTGATGACTTTTTCCCTACCCGGAGAGTCTGGGAGTCAGTGCCCCTCCCCAACACTCCTATACTTTTTTTTTTTTTACCAGGTTTGCATTTGTCACATCATTCCATAACTGCTCAGGCACATTTCGATTTCTTTCAGAAACACTCTCAGAAGAGCATCACAAAGTGGCCAGGCAACCTTTTCAGCGAAAGAGCAGGCCCCGGGAGGCCTGGCTTGCCCACTCCCGAGGGGCTCAGCTCCCACGTTGGGGCTGCAGGGCCTTCTGCTCACCCCAGAGGCTGACAGAGCGGCAGCCGAGGGCCAGGGCCGTGATGGGCTGGAAAGAGGAGTGACTCTGCAGCCTGTGACCCTCCCAGGGAAGGGCAGAACGAGCTCAGTGGGCTCCTAGACCCCGGCTGGGAAGGGCAGCCGCCCCAGGCCCCAAGGCAGCCCTCCCACCAACACAAACACCAGGTGCTTTTCATGTGCAGGCGGGGCCCTCTGCACCTGAGTCCACAGCGGGTCATGCAGGCTCATGACCCTGGATTAACACCAGGACCGCCGGGACGGGCCCAATCAGCACAGAGGCCTCTGGCCTGGTGCAGACAAAATGTCAGGCTCCAGAGGGGGTGGGCAGACGCTGCCTCTGAGGGCAGACCAGCCCCCTTCTCCTCGCAAAAGGCCAGCTCCCCAGCCACCCAGCATGCGGGGGGGACGTCAGGGAGGTAGAGGTGGCGGGGGCTGTCAAGACAAACAGCATCGGCCTGGCAGGGAAACTTACTTTCTGCCGGAGAGGACAATTGGAGCAGAGCAGGAGGGAAGCTGGGTTTAATTCACCCCTGCCTGAGGTGCTCTGGCCTCCTCTGCTTGGGGGGAGGGGAGTGGCCAAGGGCCTGAGTACATAAGCAGGTGCATATGTGGCCCAGAAGAGAGCCGTGGGGAGGCTGGGAGGGCACGACTGGGCAGAGGGCGGAGGGCGGAACCGGCGGTCCTAGGAACAGCAATGGCCTCCATTTCCTAAAGGTGTGCGTCCTCTGGAGCAGCTTGGCCCCACGTGCTCGGTAGTTCACCGAATCCTCAAACAGCCCTGTGAGGTAAATGTCGTGATTGCCCCCATTTTTCAAAGGAAGAAACTGAAGCTCACATAGGAAGGTGACTGGTCTGAGACCACGTGGATACCCAGGGGTACAGCCAGGATGCACACTCAGATCACCAACCACTACCCTGAACCCATTCTGTTCTCACCATGTGCTTCCGACCTTTCCCACCTCTCCAGATCCCCGCGATCGCCCAAGGCC
>NC_138376.1:100268428-100347068 GCF_054177405.1 Leptonychotes weddellii | reverse complement strand
TGTCGTGATTGCCCCCATTTTTCAAAGGAAGAAACTGAAGCTCACATAGGAAGGTGACTGGTCTGAGACCACGTGGATACCCAGGGGTACAGCCAGGATGCACACTCAGATCACCAACCACTACCCTGAACCCATTCTGTTCTCACCATGTGCTTCCGACCTTTCCCACCTCTCCAGATCCCCGCGATCGCCCAAGGCCTACCTCTGGGCCGCCTCCTCCACGTTGCCCTCCTTGACTCCACCCAGGCCGGAATGGTTACGGCACCCCCCTCGGTGCCTGCACGCCCTATCTGACCGCCTTCTTGGGTAGTTGCTTCATCTTCCTGACTAGACTGTGAGTTCCTAAGAGGGCAGGAGACATGTTCCTCACACTCGGTGTCCTAGCATAACGTAAGGCACACACAGCTTGCTCAATAAATATTTAAGGAAGGAAGGGAGGGCGGGAGGGAAGAGGGATGGATCTTTTCCTGAAACCCTCTTTACCTCACATTTATTTTTCATGGTATAGGAAACAAAAACGAGAACTGAGTGTAGGGCTTCTCACCCTTTCTGGAGAAGCCTTCCACCCCAATAGCTAACGAGGCTGCTTTTACCCTCAGGCCCTCCTGGGTCTGTGGAGCGGGCTTCCGCAGGACCCTTTGGAGCTGCCCTCTCCCGTCCTCCTCCATCCGGCGGTGACAAAAAATAAATAAATAAATAAATAAATAAATAAATAAATAAATAAATAAATAAATAAATAAATAAAAATAAACATGTGAATACACATGTTTATTTACTTCACCAGGTTGTGAGCTCCTCAAGGGCAAAGATGGGATTTGATTGTCATCGGATATCCAGTGCTTAGTGTAATGCCTGGACATTGTTGAATGAATGATCTTATCAACACACAATAAAATGTAACTGTGGAAGAGACCAGAATATTCTTTTTGGTAGTTAGTAAACCCATTGTCTTTCAGTAGATGTATTTTTTAGGGAAATTTAATGGCCATAAAGATTTCCGGCTGGATATGAATCAAACTCAAGGGAGCTGGATAGCCCTCATGGATATTTTCATTAAATATGGTGAGTCACCCTTCCCTTTCTATAATAAAATATTGAGCCTGTCAAGCAGAACTAAATACTCATGTCAGTCAGCACAGCACACCTCTCCCTTGTAGAGTGCTAGACAGTTACTGCTGGATTCTTAACTTTCTAAAACTCCTTTGCCTAATAGGAGTGGGCATTTGTTATTTGTAACTGCCTCTAGAACCTATATTTTGGGGACATCCCCCATTATGAGCTTTACCTACTATAGAATATGGGGGGGGGGAAGCCATATAAAAGACCCAAACCTAGATTCTCTTACAGCTTGGAAGGCACGTGACCTAGGTTCCATGAATCAGACCATACCCAACTAGCCTTGGATTTGGAAGTAATTAGTATGAAAAGGCATTCCTGCACAGGGTAACACATCTGACTAGCATGGTGGTGAAGGTGTCTCTTCATCCAGCATCCAGTCCCAAGTGTTGTCTGTGCATAGTAAGGGGGCTGTGGTGTGCTTGCTCCTGCAAGTATGGTTGGGTATCTGTCCTTCCAGCCCATCCGGGATTTCTGTGAAAGACTTAATATCATTTAATAAAGTTATGTTCTGTTTCAACTAGCAAGGATGGATTTTGTTGTTTGCAACTAACATTTCTATCCAACACTCTCATAATATTTCTATAATTTCAATAACCATTTCCTGAGAAATGGTGCTTTCTGATTGTTTCCATGCTGGCTTCTGTTCATGGTATTTAGATCCTTTAAGTGATGTGGAGGTTATTCCTTTTATGACTTTGCCTGTTTCTCATAATTTGTGTCTCTCGTTTACTATTCACTTAAAAAAAAAAAAATTTAACCAGAATAGGATAGTATAAGAAATGTGGGCTATGAAGACACAAAGGACTGAGTCTTGGCTCTGCTACTTTTTCATCCTATGATGTTGGACATTTTCTCAACCTTCCTGAGTGAAACTTCTTCAGAAGATGCAGAAACAGTAACTACCCTGCTAGTTGTTAAAATGAAATGAGACAATATAGAGACAAGACCTAGTACACTGGTAAGAGTGCTTTGTTACCCTCCCTTGGCTGACTCTGAAAGACATCTAGGAAGACCAAGCTTGTTTCTCTATTAGGCCAAGTTCCCTGCTCAAGAATTTGTAATAGCTTCCTTACTGAATCTATTGCCTACAGAATTAATTCTCAAGTTCTTACCCTGGAATTCAAAATCTTCTTTTGCCTGGTCCTATCTTGCTTCTCCAGCCTTATCTGTCATAATCTGTTCACAAGAGCTCTTTAATTAGCTCAGGGTCTTCATCCTCTCCCCAACCCTGGGAGCATTCCCACAGCTCTCACCCATGTTACCCTGTTCAGGCTGACCCCTTTCTGGGGCTTGTCCTTTCCATCCTCTCTGCCAAGCCCAATCCAACCCTTCTGTTATTGCCCAACTAAAGTCCTTCCTGGACCAAACAGTCTGTTTTCTCCCCATATTCATCAGTTTCAACACTGACTATTACCTTGAGTGTTTTAGCTGTTAAAAAATAACACCCTCTGTGAAGTGCCAAGGCTAAAGCCAGAACCCTTGTAATGTCTGTCAAAGTAACAGATGATTTGAAAATGTAGGAATCAGTGCCTTGTTAATATTGCAGGTAACAAGTACACATGCTACAATGTGTCCACATTTCTTCTCTGCAATTTGGAGGTAGAAACATAGGAGTACTCTAACCCTCAATACATTTTTTGTCTCAATGGTAAGATGAAAGTTGTCTATTAAATTGTTAGACATATTCCAGAACAAAATAGAACTGTCTAAATAGGAGATGGTGCAGACTGTTAGAAAATATCAGAAATAAAATTCAAGTTACCAATATTTATTGGACTCCTCCAAAAAAAGAATAATGTATTTATAAGTGACCATTTGCAGAGTCCTTTCTATTACCACTTAAATGAGATTAGGGCTTTGCGTGGACTATTTCATAAAATCTTTACAACAAACCCATGAAGTCATCGCTAGTAGTTTACAGATGAGGAAACTGAGGCACGGAGAGGTTAGCATTTGAATCAATTTAATTTAGCCTGAGGTCACATAGCTAGTAAATGGCAAGGCCTGGATTTCCACCCAGGCAACCTCATATCAGAGCCCAACTTGTTAATTGCATTGCAATCTTGAGCGAAGGCACACATTCAGAGATTTCTTCATATTATTTCCCTTTGTGCCTGGGATAGCAATGATTAAAAGAAACAGACACCAATTTGTTATCTGGAGCATAGCAAACTCAGAAGAGAGTGAAATGAAATAAAATCAGAGGCCTGATCAAGCGGGGCCTCGTAGGCCGTCCCCATAGTGATGCCACCGCTGCTCTCCGCAGCTGCCCAAACAACACACGGGACACACTGTATTGAGTACAGCCTCCGTGAGAAGTCCACCTGTGCATGAAGAAGGATGTCATTGCTCCTCTGAACGGCAGGCTACCCTCCTCTGTCCCTGCTTCAAGGCGGCCCTCTATGAGGATTTTATCTTCATGGGGGGTGGGGGGCTCAGTGGAAACTCCCCATGATTTAGAGACCGAGGCCCTAAGTTTGAGTTCCAGCTCTCACTAGCTGTGAGACTTGGGCAAGACCGAGTTTCCATATCTATAAGGTGATAAGACGAATGTCATTGTCATACTTGTGAAGGTCAAATGAGAAGATGCTTTAAATTATTTTTTTAAGGGAAGGTATGACCGTTATGAACATGAACATTATTTTCATGTTCAAATCTTTTTGTGGTCTCCTATTCCCAGTTGGACAGTAAGGGGAATACTTCTCTTTCTTCCTTATGAACACGGAACATATATGTCAAGAGTCACCACCAGCCCTACGTGGAGATGTTTCACAAATCAGACATATTAGAGTATATGGAAAAGGTAACAGCCTTAAAAGGGAATTTTGGATTAAAAACTGAAATACAGACTTAACTTGTAGTACTAGGTAAGAGACAGACATGACACACCATTCTCTGGGTGATTTAGACCTAAGGGGATCCTCTTTTTGCTTTGGTGATTTTCAGTTTTCGAATGGTAATTATAAACTCTGACAGTCTGAGTTATATAATTATTTCATACTCTTATTAGAGGGTTTTGACACTTTGGGGTATTATGGTTATTTTGTTCAAGGCTATTTTCTTAAGAAATATTTTCCACTGAGATAATCTAGGCCAATAGGAAAATTGATTTAATGGAAAAAGTTTGCTTTATAGAATTTCAGAGTTGAAGAAGAAATCATACACCCACATTATCGTTCTTATTTCAGTTTCAGCATGGAAATGAACAACTCTCCCTAGGAAACTGAGATGAAATGGGTTTCACTTTTACATTTCAATTTAAAATAAAAATCCAAATTTGTTAGCTGGCAATGTAATTTACATCAAACGGTCCCTCATGATGATCAACTGTGTAGTGAAGTCTTTATTGAGCATCACTACCATTAACTAGCTTCAGGTGGTATAATGCACATATCCGACTTATTCAAGGAACTGGCTGCAAATGATGGTCCCTGAGGGGAACAGTTCTAGCATGGCTTATTCCTTTTTTAATAATATTAGCTTCTGTTTCTATGGAAACTGCACATCCTGTTTTGCTGTTTGCATAAGATGTCTTTATTTATTAAAATATATTCACATAGTTAAAACTAATAGCATTCTATTCTGAGTATAATATTACATAGACATTTTCACAGATGAGTTAAGAAATCAGACTTTATAATAGAAAACAATGGTGATATAAAGTGCCAATTACGTAGGATTATGTGTTTGAATTCCTGTATGTTTCTAAAATACTAACACTGGAACTCACAGGGGGAAATGATTACTTAAAAATCGCTTGAATCCAGTACACCAATAGAAAAATGGGCAAAGGATAAAAACCTATGTCTGAGTGTGTGTCTAATAAACATAAAATATATAGCTACATATTTATAAATAATAGATACATTATATGTAAATATATATGTAAACATTTATATGTGGCTAATGAACATAAAATATATTCAGCCATGCCAGTAATCAAGATACGCAATTTAAAACAATAATAAAATACCAGTATTTACCTCTTTAATTAGCCAAGATGAAAAAGAATGAGAAAACCCAGGGTGGAAGAGTTGTGAAAAAACTGGTGCATGATGGGAATGTTGACGGGAACAAAATTGGTGCCAGTTTCTGAAGGACACACTGACATTGACAATATGTGTCAAAAACAATATACGCAAATCACTTGACTCAGACATTTCACTTCTAGGAGCTCTACCTGAAGATTTACAGAGAGATAATATAGCAAGGATATTTATTGTATTATTGGTTGTGCTAGAAAATAATGAAAACAAAATATGGAAATAAGCAAAATGTCTGTCATTAGGGAATTGTTTCAATTGATCATGCTCTGTGAGAGTTACACTCTACCTGCTTTTGCTCATCGGTGTTTCCTTACTTCCTAGCACAGGCTTGGATGCACAATATAGTTGTTAAATACATTAAAATGATTTTATAGAACTATAGTTAATTATCAGGACAGATGTCCATGGTATGCTAAGTTAAAAAAAGTGACTAAATTGAATAAAAAAAGTGACTATTTCTAAAAAATTACACTGTATCTATACTGCATCCTAATAACTGAATCAAAAAGTGATTTACAAGAAATAGACTGTGACTGTGAAGCAATTGTAAGAATACCTTAGCTAATGTATTTTGCTTATGTTTTCCTTTTATGTATATATGAAGAATGACGTACAATAAAAATTGATGCCAGAAACCTCTGAAATCATTCTTCTGATAAGTATAAGATTAAAATTCTACATTAGAAGGGAGGGAAATTGGAGGGGGAGATGAACCATGAGAGACTATGGACTCTGAGAAACAAAGTGAGGGTTCTAGAGGGGAGGGGGGTCGGGGGATGGGTTAACCTGGTGATGGGTATTAAAAAGGGCACATACTGAATGGAGCACTGGGTGTTACATGCAAACAATGAATCATGGAGCACTACATCAAAAACTAATGATGTAATGTATGGTGATTAACATAATGAAATTAAATTAAAAAAATAATTTAAAAAATTCTACATAAGAAAACATTATATTGTAGTTCAATGGTGGTTGTGTTTTGTGTTTTCCTTAGAGGCACATAAAAAATGATGTGTCTAACAATTGAGATTGCTGTGGGTTTCATGAAATATGGCACCTCTAAATCGAACTATTGTAGCAATATTTTTACTAGTGTCCGTATCTCCTTCCAATTTATCTCACCTATTCATAGCATCTTTTCCCTCTAAAACACTAATCTAATAATAGTATTTGCCTTTTCAGAAAATGGTGATGCTTTTCCTCTGAGTACAGGTTAAGTCTGTGACATACTGATGGTTTGCATCCCCACCCCCCAAATATATATGTTGAAGCCCTAATCCCTAATGTGATGGTATTTGGAGGTGGGGCCTTTGGGAAGAAGAGTTAGATGAGGTCATGAGAGTGGGGCCCCATGATGAGACTAGTGTCCTTATAAGAAGATGAAGAGACACTAAAGTGCCCCCTCTTCCTTTTCCCCGCCCCACCCTCTCCTTCTTTCTCCTCACCATATAAGGACACAGCAAGAAGATGGCCATCTGTAAGCCAAGAATGGGTCCCCACTGGGGAACTGAATTCTCTGGCACCTTGATCTTGGACTTCTCAGTTTCCAGACTGTGAGAAATAAATTCCCGTTGTTTAAGCCACCCAATTCATGGTATTTTGTCGTGGCAGCCGGAACTAAGACAAGATCTGAACTCTGTGATGGAGCCTTCACGAGTTTCTCAGCCATTCAAATACCCAGTACATCCACCATTCTATACCCAATTTTCTTTCTTTCTTTTTTTTTATAATTGAGATTTTTTAAAAAATTTTATTAGGTTATGTTAATCACCATACATTACATCATTAGTTTTTGATGTAGTGTTCCATGATTCATTGTTTGTGTATAACACCCAATTTTCTAAACATCCTCTGTACTTTCCACCTCTATCTCTCTGTTTATATTAATCTCTCTACCCAGATTGTTCTTCTAGATCCACAATCCCATCTTTGCCTGAGGAAATCCCACTCTTGTTTCAAAATCATCACCTCCCCAGGGCTTTCCAAATTGTTTTATCCATAAACAAACTGTCCTTTTACTGGGATAACATTATTGGACATTGACACTTATCACAAGTCAGTCATATTTCATTATTGGTTTTGAACATGTCTGTGTCTAAATCATATCTTACTTGGCTTTCTTTTCTTTACCTCTTGACCTGCTCAGATACCATGCACAACACCAAACAAGTACGTAATAAATGTTGGGTGAATAGTGCTGGACTTAAAGATTGTATTTTTTTATTGAGAGAGAGAGAGAGCACATAGGGTGAGGGGCAGAGGGAGAGGGAGAGAGAGAATCTCAAGCAGACTCCATGCTGAGTGTGGGGCCCGCTGTGGGGCTTGATTTCACGCTGATGAGATCATGACCCAAGCCAAAATCAAGAGTTGGACACAACTGACTGTACCCACTCTTCTACCAGAGTTCAAAACCAAATGTTAAAATATATTTAAGTATATTTTAAAATATAGTCTTCTCCACAAAGCAAATACAGTTTGAAGCTTCAAATGCCTTGATTTTAACATGAGGATTTCTGCACTTGGTTGAATAGTGGTCACTAGCAACACTACCATAGTAATCATAGCACTTACTGTGTGCCAGGCACTGAACTGAACATCTCAGGGGCATCATGGCATTTAATCCAATGAGATACTATTATTACTTCCATTTTGCTGATGAGGAAATAGGTCCTAAGAGGTTAAGTAATTTATCCAAGACCACCTAGAGAGAAACAGTAGAGCCAAGGTTTCAAAGCCAAGTTGTCTGCATTTAATCTGTACTTTTAACCTCCAAAATAGATTGCCCCTTAATATATGTTTTTATCTGATATTTTACTTAGTCTTTGTGAAAGATAAAAATAAAAAACAAGGGGCTACCATTTGGAGCTACAGGTTAGAGCAGCATAATTCTCACTGTCTCTATCTGATGGGACTCGACCCTTCTTGGATCATGAGTTTCTCTTGACTGCAGCTTGGAAAGCCTTTGCCGTAATGCTCTGCTGTTCTCAGATTGAATGTGCTATCATAGAAAAGATATATGGTCATGTTTTCACTTTCTGCAATTATTCCATAAATCAAATTACCCACTGATTTCTACTTCCTTAAAAATACTTTTCATAAGAATTTTTCGCATAGATAATTCTGAAACTTCCTGGAGAAAAATTAAGACCTAAGTCTTAAAGTTGGATGACAGTGCTTTTAAAGACTGGAAAAAAAGTCCTTGTACCATTAAACTAAATCAGATGAAATTTGCGCAAGTGAATGACACATGCCACAATAGAGAGGAAGACATAGGCTGTTTACGTCAAGGCACATGCGCACACGCAGTAAAGCAGGATGATGCTCAGGGCTTTGCCAATGCATATCACCTGCACAGTTATTTCTGTGTCTGGGCCTCTGCCCCAATCCTCAGCCTCACCCTGTACCTCAGTGGCCATTTGGCTCCTGCTTGTTATGGAAGCTTCACCCGGACTTTTATTAGCGGTCTTGAAAATTGTTGCTTGAGAGGTTATACTTGTACTGTTTCCCTCAAAAGCCCCTTCACCATATTTCCTGATTCTCTATCATTTATCATTTTTCTTCTTAGAGATATAAATCCATCAGTCAGAGAGAATTTGATTCATGATTTGTTGTACCCCAGATGCTTTCTCCACTATGAAATTATTGTTTTGGCTTTAAGAGTGCAGGTGTGGAAATAAATGTATGTACTTCAAGGTCAAATATTTAATACAGGCTGTTGGACTATTTCTATATAGCTCTCTAAATTTTAGTTGTCCATCTATTGGGAGTTTTCAATAGCCCCCAGTCAATGACAATCAGAAACACATCTTTAGTTAAACAAAGTAGGGTTCATTGACTCATTGCAATGAGGGCAAACACCCACCATGAGGAACTGTGGAGCCGCTCAGTATGAGGGTGTTAGAATGGGCTTAATGTTATTATCTTTAATAAATCTTATCTACGTAACAGGAGGCATGAAGCCAGGCTCAAGCTGTCCCTGATAAAGAAGCAGTACTTTTACCAGCCAGGAAAAGAAAAGTTTCACGATTTTTGTGACAGTGTTTGGGCAATGTTCTTGTTTTTGTCAGTGTTCAGACATTATTTGGAAGTGGTCTTCATTGGGTCATGATTTATCAAAGTCACAAACTAGCATCGATTGGTATGAGTGTTGTGGGAATGTTTATGTTCAATAGGAGAGCTCCACAGCCTGGCTCCGAGGGCCAGGCTATGGTCTAGCAACTCTAAGGCCTAAATGGTAGTTCTAGGTTGGCTTCTGGCTATCAGTCTGTCTTTCTCTTTCTCAGAGTCAATAAATGGATTTCAGAATCACTCAGATCAGAGACTATGTTTTCTGATTCCCATGACCCTGGCCTTGAGTGCCTTGCTCAGTGAGTGAGTGCTGATTGGAGGTAGATATCTCCAGTCTCTCTAGCCAGCTTGAACCTGTAGGGTGACTTCTGGCTGAAGAATTAGAAAAATCTTTGAAAAGACCCATAAATCTAATTTTAAATCTGCTCAGAAAATCATAAACCATTAGTAAGATATGTTCCGCTCATTCCAAATATACTACTTTTCAGCTTAGTTGTCTCAATTAGCATAATTTACCAACACTAAAAATAATTTCTAGAACAAAACCCTCTGAAAATAGAAATAGAGCTTTTGTCCTCCTTGTTTTAGAAATAATTTTCCCAAGGTTTCACTATAAAGTCATTAAAAGGCCACGATGAATGGCTGATACTGATTTAAATTCCCAACTGTTTTCTTATTATTGACCATTAACCATTTTAAATTCCTACCATGAAATGCAGTGCTGAGGAGGTATACATTTCCCTCTTTGTGTTCAGCCTCAACCTTTTAGATTAGCATTTGATGTAACAAAAATACAATCTCCAAAGTAACCTTGGTAGAAATAATGATCACAGTTTATCATTTGGCTGCCCTTTAACCCCATGGTAAGGAGTCACCAGAAAAAGGGCTCTCTTTAATCATAAACGTGATTCAGAAAAACTCTGATGGCAGAGCATATTCATTTATCAAATTATGAATTAATTAAGTGTATATTCATTGCAATCCAGATCTCAGCCAAATTTAGTGCTCTGTGCTGGAATGCCAATGGTAAGCACGAAGAGGCAGGAATCCTGCTCTCATGGGGTTTACTCTGGAGTAGGTGATATAGACAGGAATCAAAAATGCAAACTAATGCCTAAATAATTGCAACTGGACATCCTCTGAAGGAGAGGCACTAGACCTGAAGTAGATGGGCTTTCAGGGAAAGTGATTGCAGAGCTAACAAAGAGGGGTAGGTGACACACTCAGGGGAAGAGGGAGGAGGGGATGGCTGGAGAATGTTCCAGACAGAGGAAAGAACAGTGACAAAGGCTTCAGAGCAACACGATGGGGGCTCGTGTCTTAAGTTGGGTTCCCTGGAAACAGACTCTGAGACAGAGATTTACAGTCCGCTGTTTATTGGGTGTGCTCTCAGGCAAAACACCTCTAAGGAAGTGAAGGAGGCTCTGGAGCTGGGATGGCCGCTCTGAGTTGCCTGGACCTCCTCATGGGCAATCCTCTGTCTCCAGGATGGGCAGTGGGCCCGTGGGTGAGCCAGCTGGGGGCAATTTCCAGAGTGGGATTCAAATGTGGGCGTCAGCAGGCAACCCTCCTGGCAGCTGAGGAAAATGAGTGTCTTGGGCCTGAAGGGAGAACTGGATGGGGTGCCGCAGCCCCAACTGCGAGGCTCTGTGTGGCTGCGGGTAAGAGAGCCAGAGCGTAAGTTAGTGGTAGGATGAGGGGCAGGAAGGGTCGGCAGCAGCCAGGCCCTGTAAACCTTCTTGGGGATTTCAGACTGTCTCTGAAGAGCTATCGAAGAGAACAGGGCCAGGAGATCAACACAGCTTCTGGCAGATAACGCTTGTCCTGGGTAAGGAGATACCCCTAAACTGCAGCGTGACTGTTCCGTATATTTCTGGCTGCTTTCAAATTGGCTCTGTGATCTATATTAACTATTCTCAAGGACATCCAATTCAGCACTCCTGTTGTTCTCTTTCAGAATTTCCAGCTCAGAAGCCAGGCAGTAATGTAAATGAGAGAAGCGAGATGGGGATAAAATCATTAAGAATATTCGTTACTGTGGGCTAAAAGGTATTGGCTCCATCTAAAGGTATTCAAATACAAATGTTTTAAAAAGCCGTGCAGGACATGTTCTAGTTTATGGTCATTTCCAACTAGTTCTCAAAGGTAGTATGTAATATAAGGACTCCATTTCCTTAGTAAATGCATGAGCCGTGTTATTGTGTGAGGCTGTCATAATTAGTGTCAGTTGACCATGTTGAGTTAGAAAGAATTTTATATGTAGCTATGTTGTGTATCTCTATAATCCCAAAGTTCACATGAAAAGGACATTCATAATACAAAGCAGAAAAATCAAGTTGATTTAGTAAAACCACATCACATACTTGATAATAAAATATCAAGAATGCACACTTTGTGTTTAGATGTTCAACCAAATCTTTGATGTTATTATTATGAATCATTCTTCTTGCCTAAGTCTTCATTGTGTGATCCTTCAGAAACTCCTGAGAAGGGATGCAAATGATTTTTGCTCAGATCCTTCTCCTGGAAAGATGAATCATGGTAATTTGTAAAGTCCATGGAGACTCTTGCCTGACAGTTTAATAGCTTTCCCTTTAGTCAGTTGGCATAAGAATCTAATTTTGAGCCTATTCATTTGTGGAAAAGGTCAGTGTAATTTCCTGATAGCTCCTGTGGCCTCCCCCAGAATGAGTTGTCCTCTGTCTATGACAGTGATGCTGGTATCACATTGGGTAAAGTTAGTGTTCTGAGGTGTTTTTTCCACTGAGTGCTGCTCCACAGGACCAGATTCATAGGTATAAAACCCTCACCTAGATGTCATTCTAGACTTTCTCCTCTTTCCTCTCCCAATCAACCAATCGATCAAACAAGCAAGCAAGTCTGGCCAGTTCATCCCTCAAGCACCTCTCTTCTCTCCATCTCTTCTGCCATCACCATGGACAACTTTACCACCATCATCTGGTGGCTTCACTCCTGGACCTTCCTCATGACTAGTCTCCTAGTCTCCTGCACCCTCCAGTCATCCAGCCAGTCTGCAATTGATGCTCCCAGAGTCTATTCCCGCAAATGAAAATCTGATCGGGCACTTTCCTTGAATAGCCCTTTAGAGGCTCCCATGATCCTAGTCACACATTTATAAGCCACTCACCATTGCTATCTCCATATATATCTCTAGGTTCCATGTTGTATAGAAGGAGACTGTCTCATCTGTCTTTAAGAAAAGTCTTTCAAATGACTCTATACCTTGGATGTGATAGGCAGTTTTCCAACTGGAAGCTTATAGGAAGGATTACTCTTCAGAGGAATACTCATGATTGTTTCAAACTCATATTTAATATTTTCCCTTTGTATTATCGAGAATAGAAAGAATTATCTCCCATATGCAAGGGCCTGTTGAAATTGTATGTTATAATTCAGCCACCCTGATATTGTATTGTATTGTATTATATTGTATTGATAATAAGAAAGCTGACTATAATAAAACCCCGAACCTTGGGGAGATTAAAATCTATTTGTGAGATAGAGAATCTTAACTAACTGCAACTGTAGCTAATTCTGCAGGGAACAATCCATTCTGACTAGGGTATCAGAACAGATAGATCTGGTCTGGGCCTCAGAGTAGCAGGAAGATATTCTAGGTGAATAGAGTAACAGCAAGAGAGCTCCATTAGGAACAGAAATTTAGGGGAGCTATGCAATCATTGCGGGTGTGGAGAGGATGAGGAGGAGCTAGACTGGGAAATGGTGGGCCTGAAAGGATGTAGTTAGAAAACAGGGAGCTTAAAAATGTCATGTTATGGATTTTGTACTTTATTCCCTAGGCCCCCGAGAAATTTTGAAGGTTTTGAGTAGGTCTGACTTGCATTTTAGGACTGTCACACAGTTATGAGAAGGAATGTCTAAAGAGGCTAAAGGCTAGAGGCAAGACGGTGAGAGAAGAGTGAATAGGGCAGTAGCAGTGGGACTATAAAGAAGAAGACAGATGGGCAATTTTGAATGTATAATTGATGAGTTTTGGCTATAGCCTATATATAGCAATGGAAGTAAGAGAGTTTGAAAATATCCTGATACTTCTTGTCTGGGCATGGTAGGCAGTCTCCAAGATGACTTGCAATGATCCACACTTCCCGGCATTCCCATGCTGTGTCATCCCCTCTCACATTGTACCAGGGTTGGTCTCTTTGGCCAACAGAATATGACAGAAATGATGGTGTGTGCCTTCTAGTACTACGTTATAAAATCATTGTGGCTTTGTGTTGGTTTTTCTCCCTTTTTGCTCTGGGGAAATCATCTGCCTTCTAATGAGCAGTCCATGGATAAACACACATAGGAAGGAGCTGGGGCCTCTTGACAACAGCCAAGAGCCAATGTGAGTGAGCTTGGAAGTTAATTCTCCAGCCCAAAGAAGCCTTTGTATGACTATGACATCTTGACCACAACCTCATGATAGATCCTGAGCTTGAACCACTCAGCTAAGCCATTTTCAGAATCCTGACCCTCAGCAACTGTGTGAGACAGTAGGTGTTCACTGTTTTAAGCTGGTAAGGTTGGGGGATTCACTGTATAGCAATAGATAACTAATAAACCAGGAATAGGCAGATCTGATTAGCTAAGGTAAAAAGCACAGAAAGAGGAACTGGTTTTGTCAAGGAGATAACAACCTTTTTACAGATTTGATTTGTGCAGTCTCTATGTCTCTGCTCATCTGGCCTTTGGGAACAGATGTAGATCTGGAAGTTGTCACATGGTGTAGAGTGGTGGTTCTCAAACTTCAACATTCATCTGAATCACCTGGAGTGCTTGTTAAAGAGATTGCTTAGCCTACCCCCAGAGTTTCAGGTTCTGTAGCCCCAAATTTGTATTTCTAATATGTTACTGGGTGATGGTGATGTTTCTGGTCCAAGGAGCACAGTTTGTGAACCACTGATAGGAAGTGAAATTGAGAAGAAAACCCGGAATGATAACATTTATTTTAACTAATAGGTCTCATCTCTCTCTAGTATGACATATATGTCATAGAGCTGAAATATTTGGCAATTAAAAAACATGAATGAGTTTAAAATCATTGACCAAGGTTAGGGTTGGGAATTTTTGTAGAAGACAGTTTATTAATTGTTACCAAAAATGTAAGGTAAAAATTGGGTTTTCTGGCTTTCTAAGGTGCATATATACTCAGCAACTCTACGATGGACTTATATTGCACTTCTTTTCCTGTATTCCACTATTGATTTTGGCTCTTAGTTTTGTCTTTATAGCCTGCAAATGAATTTCAGTTGATCAACAAACACGTATGAAAAAAATCCAAAAGGAGCTTTAAAATATACAAGTATGTGCTATAGGGCTTTCATATTTCTTCTTAGATTGCTGGAATAAATCTCTGGAGATTTTGCTTTGACAACCAGGAGGACTGATTACATAGACCTCATTAAAATTGTGTGGTGTTGGGCTCTGCATCTTAGCAGATAAGGTATGACAGCCGATTAGAGGCCATTTTCATAATGAATAGCTTGCTGCTTGGGAATAAAGAATTGCATTTCTTAACCCCTTTGAAAGTTTACAATGTATGCCAATTAAATATTTGACTCATATAATTAGCTAACCATGGAAAACTAACAAATGGAGTTTTGTTTTCTCAATGAAATTTTTGTGTGTGGAGGCACTTATGGTTTGGCATTTTTTCTTGTCATGTCAAGGATTTTGGTTTCAACATCTTCCTTGGCCATACCACATAGAAATGAGGGGAGAATACATAATCTCTGATGTTTCATAGAGAAAGCTGATCCTTCTCTGACTTAGATACACTGGTTTCCTAGTAACTGCTCTTTTGCTTTGCTACTTTGAGATAGAATTCCAACTTTGTTGCCTAGTGACTGTGTTGATCTGGATTCCCTGCCAATGAATGCCTGGATTCTGATGCCAACCACCTGCCTTCCAACACCTTCGTCAATTACCTCTTATTTAAGAACTTGTAAATTACATACTCTGCCCATGTGTTATGTCTCCCTTACCTCCTGAACATTTCCTATGAATGGATGTTCTAGTTTGGGACCTACTCATGTCCCTGTCGGTCTGTCCTTTGAATAACCCAGTCCATGTATTTTTCTCAGGGGCTTGTGCCTGTTCTTTGCTTGACCATTTATGTCTTACTTGACTCCTAGTTCTGAACTTCTCCAGTCTGGTTAATCCTGTCACCAGCTAAACCACAATAGGTCTCTGGAGAAGACACAGAAATGAACAAGTGGGGGAGTGGGTGGATTACAGAATCTCAAGGCTGACTGCCCCTTTGGAATGTTTCACCTTGAAGCACTGGTTACTTCATCCAGAAAGCTGAAACCTAGAACCACATTGGCATCGCCATCTTTGTTCTGTTGTATTCACTTGTCTCGAACAGAAGGAGAATCCTTCAGGTTATCACTTAAGCTCAGTGAGCTAATGAAAATATCTTGTTTTAGCAGACATTTTCTATTAATTACTTTTATCCTTTCCCAACCCCTTCTTTTCTTGATGCAGACAAGCCACCAGACTCCTGATCAGAAGGTTTGTGTTAATGTGAGCTGACAAAGGGAATGGCTTCGTCTGTGAAGAGCTCCACCAGGAGGCTTTCCGAACCACTCCCAATCTCTGCGCTTCTCTTCTCCCCCTTCATTAGTGGCACAGACTGTGTCATCCAGAGTGTCCTTGGCATAGAATTTAGAGCATAATCAGCTCCGATAGGCAGGACGAGGAAGGTGTCTGTTCCACAGCCACTCGTTAGAGTAATATATGGTTGTATCCAAAGAAAGTCCCCAAAATCCTGGAGTGGAGGCAAAACCTAGCAGCTCTGATTCTGGTCGGATATTCAGAGGCTTTATGGCCTTTAGATACAAAGAGCATTTAGCGTTACCAGCTGACACTGATATATGAAACAGTTTTGTTTTATTCAGGAATGCACAAAGAGGTGAAAAGGTTAATTCTAACTTTCAATTTTGGCAAAAAACTTTTCCCTTGTTGGGAAAAGTTACCGACTTACTGACACGATCTCGATCAGAGCCCTACAGGATTTAGGTCACAGGAAGTATAATGGCCCGAATCATGGGGGAGGGGTGCGGTGTGTATGTGTATGTGTGTGTGTTTGTGCACATGGTCACTTTACTTCCCAAGTTGTCACACAGCACTGGGGTTTGTATGGCCTATGAATGCCAGCTTCATAGAAATCTCTTCTCCTGAAAACTTCCCCTTTAATTAACCTATTGCCCCCACCCCCATAGTCAACACGTGTCTTTTTTTTTTTAGATTTTATTTATTCATTCATTTTATTTATTCATTTGAGAGAGAGAGAGAGAGAGAGAGAGAGCATGCACAAGCAGGGGGAGAGGCAGAGGGAGAGGGAGAAGCAGACTCCCTGCGGAGTTGGGAGCCGGACGTGAGGCTCGATCCCAGGACCTGGAGATTGTGACCTGAGCCCAAAGGCAGACGCTTAACCATCTGAGCCACCCAGGAGCCCCTCAGTGTATGTCTTTAATTAGTGTCTCCAAAGACTATTATGTCTATTTTTTTTTTTTTAGCTATTTCACCATAACGATAGGAGTTTCTTATTTTCATGAGAGTAATACAGTTGAAAATTATAAAACACAGAAAAAAGCTCCTGAGTGTTTTTCACCTTAGCCTGAGCACAGCACCTGGGTTTCTGTTCTCTCTGTGTTCCGGGCCACACCCCATCCCTTATGGACCCACACCTCCAGCAAGGTCGTGTGACTCACTGACTGAGCTCCTGGATGGTTCTTACGATCAGACAAGATGAAGAAACCTTGGGAGAGAGGATTGTTTGTGGTGCTTTGTGGACCCTCTCTGGAAGCTCTGGAGAGATCTGGAAAACTTGATGGTTGATTCTGACACCAACACACATAGATCTGGTGATTACTTGGGTCTGAGCTCTAGTGACACAATAACAGAGGTTTGATGCCCCAATTCCTACATCAGGTATTACTGAAAATAAAATGGTGATTTTAGATGAAAATACAGGTGGGAAGTTTCTCTCAGAAAAGTCCAGTTATGCTTGTTATGACAAAGGTGGTCATTGGGGAAAAGCACAATGTTTCTGAAGGGCATCAGTGGTAGACCCCATGTAAAATGCTAATAATGCTTCCAAATTGTTGTCAGGGACCAGGGTGAACAGAACACACTAGAAGTCTCAGGGAGAATACATAGGACACCATTTCATCTGCTTAGCGGGTGGCAGGAATGCAGAACCATTCCTCCTAAATTATTTCCTCACTTCTGTTTGCCTATTTTCTTCGATCAGGTTGTGAACTTCCGACCTCCTACCCCACACACATGCACCACCTTCATGTCAGGGGAAATCTAAAAGTAAGGAGTAAAACAATGAAAACAATGTTAGTTGCCAAATCAAAGGTAAATTGTCCAAAGGCAAAGGCAGCAATGAGGATGCCTTGTTCCTGGATAAATCAGCAGTGATTTTAACAGGATTCTCCATTAGGTTGAACTTACAAGGTCTCCAATACCAGACCATTGAAACCAACAAAATCATTCCATGGGATACAACTGAATGGTCCCTCTCCCTGCCTCAGGATGCTGGTTAAGTATCAGCACAGCAGGAGGAAGGCTCTGGGGGTTTGCGGTCAGATAGTTGATTTGAATTTCTGTCCCTGCCATATTAACTATCTTGTCAAACTGCTTAACCTCTTCAAACCACACTTTCTTCATCTGTAACTTTGACTTGTCATAAGTATTAGATAAAATAATGCCAGGCCATTAATTTAGTGGCTGGCACATGGGAAAAACTCAATAAATGTTAGGTCTGAATAGGATCGGCTATGTAATTTGCAGGGTCCAGTAAAAAATGAAAATGTAGAGCCTTTCCCAACATTATTAAGAATTTCAAAACAGTGACAGCAAAGCATTGAACCAAGCATGGGCCCCGTCTAAGCCCCGGACAGTGTGGGACTGCATAGGGTGCCCAGGAAGCCAGCCCTGATTCCAGACTGGTGATGGACTGTCCAGATTTGTCCAGGATGGAGGTGTTTCCTAGGACATAGGACTACCAGTGCTAAAAACAGAAAAGTCCTGGACAAACTGAGACAACTAGTTACCCCAGCGCTGTGATACCACATCACATTGCTGGGTCTTGGAGATCTTGAGAGATCTACAGATTTTCAGACTTTTGTCAAAAAATGTCTATCCAGTGAATCTTTCCTGAGAAGAAGCTACATGGCTCTCTGAAGGGTGAGCCATCAGGTATTATGGAAAATAGAATGGTGCTTTTAGATCAGATTAACAATGAAAATACATATGCTGGGGAAAGAAAAAGAAAATACAGCTGGGAAACATTCAGTTTTGTCTGTTTACAGTTCTAAACATTCTCTCAGATACCTTTTTACCTACCTCTCCTATTCCTCCATGGCCCAGCCCCATTTCTATGTGTCTGACGACTTCTCCTCCTCCTCCTTCTTCTTCTTTCCCCTTCTTCTTCTTCTTCCTCTTCCTCTTCTTCTTCTCTTTCTTCTTCTTCTTCTTTCTTCTTTTTTAAGCTTCAACACGTAAATGAAATCATGCAGTGTCTGTCTTTGTCTGGCTTATTTCACTTAGCGTCATTCTCTTAAGGTCCATCCATGTTGTCAAAAATGGCAAGATTTCCTGCTTTCTCATGGCTGAATAGTATTTCATTGTATATATATTTGACAATGGATAGACACTTGGGCTGCTTCCATATCTTGGCTATTGTGAATAATACTGTAATGAACTTGGGATATTTCTTTCATATTTTGTTTTCATTTCCTTTGGATATACAGTCAGTAGTGGGATTGCTGGATCATATCGTAATTCTATGTTTAATTTTTTGAGGAACCTCCGTACTGTTTTCCACAGTGATTGTACCAATTTACAATCCCATCAACAGTACACAAGGGTTCCCTGTCTCCACATCCCACCAACACTCATTATCTCTTAGATTTTTGATGACAAAGTCTGAGGATCTAATATAAAACATGATAACTATAGTTGATAACTGTATGGTATAATTGAAATTTGCTAAGAGAGAACTTAAATGTTCTCTCTCTCTCTCACACACACACAAAAGATAAATATGTGAATGATGGATGTGTTAATTAACTAGGGGCGGAGTCTTTCACAATGCACACTTTACATATCTTATAATTTATTTGTTAATTATACCTCTAATAAAGTTGAAATTAAAAAAAAAAAGGATCTCCCACATTCTATCCCAGAGGGGATCTATGACTCAGAGTATTTCATGCTGTTTGACAAAGTAATCTTAAATGAAAAAAAAAAAATCGTGCCAGTTTCCAGTGGATGAAAAAATATTGATATAGTGCTCTTATCATCCTTGAAAGAGCTGTCATCTCCAGAAAATTTCCTCCTTTCATACATATGATTGAAGAGGCTGGGTTTATTTGCATGCCAAAGAATCCATTTTTTAACACCTGCAAAATGTATTCACTAACTCATAGATACGGCTCACATTTGCACAGATGAAACCATAATGTCTCAGCTGTCTTTATGCCTCAGGGGAAAATTAAGGTTTAAAACGGCTCCAGGACCTTCACATAGGATGTTCTTATGTTCTTTCTGCCTGGAATGCTCTTCCCCCACTCTTTCTCTGGAAAACAAACAAACAAACAAGAAAAAACACAAACAAACACCTACTCATCCTTTAGATCTCAGCCTTATGTTACTTTTCTGACTCTTCAAACTAAATTAGGCATCACCCTGCCCCAGTTTTACTTTTCAGAATGCCCTGTTTCCATCTGTCACAACATCAATCCCAGTTCCTAAATACAATGTTGTTTGTGTGTTACCTTGGGTAATGTCCAAGGGTATACCCTCTGTGAGGACAGCAATCTTGTGGTCTTGGTGGACTGCTCTCTCCCCTGGACTCAGCACAGTGCCAAGTGCATGGAGGCACTCATTATGTATTTGCTGATTGAATAAAGGAATGAAAAATCAAAATGATCAAAGATATGTGCTCCAGGAGAACCATGCAAGTTTCTACAGGATTTACTGTAGATACTTCCTATTACCCATGATGCTTTCCTGGGACAGTGGTGCTTAATTCAAAAGGCATTAACTTTTAAATTCTAAGAAGGTCACTGGATTAAAAAGCTATATTTTATTTCTACAAAAATGTCATAAAATACTTAATGAAAAACACACTGAAAAAAATATTTATTGCTCACTTGTTGTATTTTAATGACAGGTTAGGGGATTCCTTGACCTTCTACCCAGTCACACTGAGGGGTGCAGGTATGGATTGCCAAGACAAGATTAAGCTTCAGTCCTTTGGAAGCCAGATTTGAGTGTCCTAGTTGACCACTTAGTGCATATGACTTGGATGCTATAAAAAGCCAGCTTGGTTCCTGCATTTATGAAAAGATGATACCCAGGTCATTGCGAGGGTGACAATCAGCTCTTTCAAGAGGGATCTTTCTACATTAGGTCATCTGGGTACTCCTTTGCAGGAGAATCAGTGAACACAATGTCATGCTTGACAGGACCAAGGGAAAGCATAGCTTTGTTTTTTAACTGTTTATTTGAAAACAAGCTCAGGCTGTGTTAGCAGAAACTCAGATCATAGGTGATAACAGTCCTGCTGTATTCAATATCGACGATATAACACTTGAAAAGTTGCTTTTAATTATTTAGTTGGATGTACTCCTCTTTAAGGTAGAAATTCATAAACTAGAGTTCTCCCTGAAGAGAGAAATCTGGATGTTTGGTGAGGTGACAGGTCAGAACCAAGGACACAGGGTAGTTATATTCACATGTGGTGCCTTGAGAGCAGAACTGGACCTAGGCTTCTATCAGAGCAAGGCATACTTGTGTCATTTTAACAAGGTCCTTTTTAACTGGAAGAGCTGTTCTGCAATGCAACAAGAGCCTTCATGGAAGCAGTGAGTTCCCCATCAAAGAAAATGTCCAAATAGAGTCTGGATGACCTTATAGGAAGGATGATTGTCATGGGGAGGAATTTCATTTACATTTAATTTCATTCCTTTCAATTCTAATGGTATTCTAAAATTCCAAGATCCATATGAGTACCAGGTATATAGATTTTTAAAAAAGAAGATGGTGGTAATCATCAGCTTCTCAAGCATCTTCCATCAAAGCAAATTTCAGAGTCCCCACTTTCTCTTTCCTTCCCTTCACGGCTAAATCACTTGTAAGAGTTGATCACACTTCCTACTACCTCCACATTTTACCTTCCTACCCACCACATCTCAACCTGCCAATGTCTGACTTTTGTCTCCACTACACTATTTGCAATGTGTCTCATTAAGGTCACCAATCACCTCGTTACCAATAAATGCACTGAAAATTCTGAGTCATTATAACACTCTTGGGAGCATTTAACACTACTCGCCACTCCCATCTTCATAAAATATTCTTGCCTCTGGACCTCTGTGACACTATGCTTTCCTCGGTTTTTTCCTTTTTTTTTTTTTTGTCTACTCCTTCTCTGTCCCCTTTGAGGCTTCCTCTTCCTCTCTCTATCTCTATAATGTAGTATTCCTGAGAGTTCCATCCTGTTTACCTTCTAATTCTTACTTCACCTACTCACTCTCTCAATTGCTCGTATGGCTTCACTGATCATCTCTTTGTTGAGGACTCCCGAGTCTGTCCTTTAACACAGATATCTTTAGTCTGAGCTCTAGACTCCCATATCCACCTGCCTTGGTATCTCCACTGGGATGTCCCTCATACTCTCTCTCTCTCTCTTTCTCTCTCTCTCAACTCATCCTCACCTTTCCCAAGATGTGCCCCTTGGCTTTCATGCCAGATATCAGGAATGACAATACCAACTACCTAATTGCGCAAGTTAGCAACCCACATATCTCTGTTCTATTCTTCTTAGTTATATTCACCCAAGTGCAGTTCCTTTCTTTTTTTTTTTTTTTAAAGATTTTATTTATTTGACAGAGAGAGACACAGCGAGAGAGGGAACACAAGCAGGGGGAGTGGGAGAGGGAGAAGCAGGCTTCCCGCCGAGCAGGGAGCCCGATGCGGGGCTCGATCCCAGGACCCCAAGATCATGACCTGAGCCGAAGGCAGACGCTTAACGACTGAGCCACCCAGGCGCCCCCAGTTCCTTTCAATTATACCTCCTTTATACTTTCACTAAAGTATCCTATTTGTTTGTCCCCTTTATTGGTCCTTTCGTCCAGAAAACCATTATCTCTTGCCTGGGCTGCTGCTGTAGCCTGATAAAAAGTATCTCTGGCTCCAGTTTTCCTCAACAATAGTCCACACCACAGACAGTGATTTTTCTAAATGTTCTTATGTCCTTCTGCTTAAAACCCTTCAGTGGCCCCCAATTCCCTTCCAGTAAAGCACAAACACTTTAGAATGACTTACAAGACTCTGTACTCTGGTCTCTGCCTATGTCCCCAGTCTCCTCTCTTGCCTCTTTCCCTCTGCAGCCCTATGGAACTTCTTTTATACACATTTTGTTCCCTCAGCCTGAACCGCTTCCCCTCCTCACTGTCCTTCACTTATGTCCCTCACCCCCGTCCCCACCCCATGCCACTGTATCGCCACCACCATGCTAACCCATGTTTCAGGTTTCCCTAACTGTAGATATTTCTCTCTCTGAAAAACTTTCTGTGATCTCCACTCCTGCCCCTCCTACACTGAGCTTTGTGCAGCTCTTCAGGCTCCCACACATCCAAGCTTAGCAAGGGTCATCTTAATGCATTTATTTATTTTTTTAAAGATTTTATTTATTTTGAGAGAGGGAGAGAGAGCACAAGCTGGGGGTGGGAGCAGAGGCAGAGGGAGAGAGAGATTCCCAAGCAGACTCCATGCTGAGTGTGGAGCCTGACACGGGGCTTGATCTCTCAACCCTGAGATCATGACCTGAGCTGAAATCGAGTCAGACGCTTAACCAACTGAGCCACCCAGGCGCCCCATCTTGATGCATTTAAAATTTCCGTTATTTGTCTGTGTCCCACCTTGGATGTTCCTGAGTGGAGATGGTGTCTGACTCACTGTTGCTTACAAAGGGCCTAGCACAGTCCTTGGCATATCAGTTATATTCTATAGATAGTAGAGCTTAAACTTGGCTTTGACATAATATTCCAAAGATAATTTCACTTCGCTTAATACAACATCATATGGTATGGTGTGTACTTAAGTGTACTAGAAGTGTCTTAGTGCATGAGCATATACATACATATGTATTAATACATGTATATGTCTATGTACTTACACACACACACACACATACAATGCATATACATATTGTGTTAGTTTCCTATGGTGGCTGTAGCAAATTATCACAAACTGTGTGGCTTAAAACAATGGACATTTGTTCTTCCAGAGTTCTGGAGGGCAGAAGTCAAATGTAAGGTGTTGGCAGAGCTGGTCCCTGCCTGAGGCTCCAGACTCTAGAATCTATTCCTCAGCTCTTCCAGCTTCGGTGGTGTGATTGGGCTGTCCGTGTTAGTTGGCTTGTGGTTCTGTCACTCTGATTTCTGCCTTCACCTTCACATGGCCTTCCTGTGACTGTTTTCTCCTCCGTGCGGATTTAGAGGTCACCTGGAGAGTCCAATCAAGACCCTTAACTTAATTACATCTGCAAAGACCCTTTTTTCTAAATAAGGTCACATTCACAGGTCCCAGGAATTAGGACTGGGATGTATTTTGCGGGCAGCCACCATGTAACTCACTACACATTATGTTTTCCAGATGTAACTGAAAGACACAAGCTTAATATATTTTTTTGTCCTGGAAAACCAAAATCCTCTATTTCTTACATGACCTGAGCCCTATCCTGACTTAAAAAAAAATACATATATATATTACAGTATAGTATATGTATGTGTATATGTATGGGATATATATATTTATACATATATATGGGATACTCACACACACATATATGTATATCCTTCTCTTTTGTTATTTTTGTTCAGATGAGCTTCCTAAACACCACTGTTTTAGAGTTTTTAAAAAATAGCTCTGTGTCTTCAAAATAGAATTCTAAGAAACAGCACGTTGCTGCATAAATTTAGGCTCCTTTTAGTATGTGTGTTATTTTATCTACTGAAATATCTGTTCTTTCTCGTTTTCAAAGAAGGAAGGAATAGCTGGTGGCATAACTAGTGCTAAGTGCAGGTATTTCTGACTAAATAGGATTATTTTTGTATATCTGTAGACATTTTGCATGCTTTTTTCTTCCTACATTATATTCTTGCCATTTTATCGCTCAAACTTGGCTACACATTTTCTCGTGCAAATGTTTCTAGACAATAAAGCCAGGAAGAAGTGTTCCCAAACAGGTTCATATATTTATAAATCTTCTCTTCTAGAATGAACTTTTGTTAAAAACTACCAAACTGAAAATTAAAACTAGACTAGATTTAAGTTGGGATATAGTTAAAAACTGCATTTTAAAAATCTACTTGCCAACAAGCATGTTAAGACGACCACAGCCTCCCCTACATAGTATGAAGAGTTGGAATCTCTATTTTTAATAATGGTAACCTACAAATATAATGTAAGGCTTATACAGACTGTGTTCCTGAATTAATTCTTTGTGAGAAACATTAAGAATGATTAAGATAGATCTGAAAATTAAAAATATGGTTTAAAGTATCTTTTTGAACTAAAATAAAATTTGCCCTCTTTAAAGTTTTAAGAGAGGCATTTAATGGGGAGGGAGATAAACTAAGGTTATGGAATTTTACCTCACAGGATTATATCCTCAAATGCTCCTTACCTCTTTTACCTTCTTTTGATGATTCCAAATGGTTGCACCCTGTTCCCAAGAAAGGACTTCTCATTACACGTTTCTGAAGTTTTTATTTGTCTAAGTTCTGGTTAAAGATCCTCAGAAATGCATAAACATTTATTATTAGCTCACATGTATTAGTAGTTTTTACTTTTCTGGTGAATATCTAATAAATAACAATGCCACTTAAATGCAATTACTTGAAATTGCTTATTGTTCTGTGTTGTGAGTTAGATTACTCAAAACTGGATCTCCTATACTTGGTCTAGGAAGATGATAGACTTACTTCTGTTTTGACATCACGTGATTTTTCTTTATGAAATTACTTCATTCAGCATTATGAGTTTTTGACAAATGAGATAATGATAGCCTGGGGAAGAAGTGATAGATTCTGGAAGAAATTCTATTAGAAAAAGAGGAACAAAAGGGAAACTATTTATGAAGTGAAAACCAGAAGGCTATATAGGTAGATTTTGTAGAAAGACTACTTTAAAATACTAGAGGAATTAATTAGGTGATATTTCAGGTGGGTAGACTTAGTCTTCAAACCTAATTAAATGGACAGTCTCAAGTCTCACTGGCCAAAAATAAAAGTAAATCTTTCTTAGGATATTCAAGTAGCAAGTAAGAGTCAACTGCCTTCTTTAAAAATAGCATTAAGAAGTCAGTAAAAGTAACATACCTGTGTTGTTCCTTTGTGAATTTACAAATGTCCTCAGAGAAAGTTTATGTGTAAATATATAGTAACCTTGTAGGTGTGTTTTGTTTTATCTTATACAAACACACTCGGCTTCCTTGAGATATATTTTCATACTCCAACAATATATAACTGTGAAATCCTTTTATTCAATTCTGGATTCTAGTTGTTTAGAATAAAAGTTTTATAGGACAAAGGTCTATAAAGTCTATTGCATTAAAAAAATCTGTTTCCTTTGTGTATTTAGAAAAACAAGGATATAATATTAAACTGTTTACATAAAAGACAGGGCAAATTTTCATCTAAAGAGTACACTTCACTTTTACTGCTTCGCTACCAACTCAGTGTAAGAAATATTTGCTTACCCACTCTGCCTGTGCTTAAGTCTGATTTTCACGCACAAAAAAAGACAGAATGTGGATAGACATTGTAAAGAAATCACTGATAAAAGAGGTTGACAAAGATTATGGGATTAAGAAATTTATTAATGAAGGGATGATTTTTTTATTATGTTCAATTAGCTAACATACGAGGGGATGATTTTTTATTGTATATTTGACACCCAGTGTTATAATAGTTTCAGGTGTACAACGTGGTGTCTCAACAGATCTATATGTTATGCTATGCTCACCACAAGTGTAACATGAAGAGATGATTTTAAAATAGTTTTTTCTTCATTTTTAACTATATAATGGGAAAAAAATCTTCTATCACATGCTCTTTTCAATACAACTGCTTCTTTGCAGTTGGTAGCTTAGCAGCTTTTGGCTAGAGTACAAGGCACGCCTAACACATTAAGAGCTTATCTACCAGACCGTAAGTGTACCCCATTGTCCTGCACTGTGCCCAACACAGAACAGATACTCAAGAAATGTTTCTTAAATGAATGAATAAGTAAATCCTTCCCCTTCCTTCCTGCTTCCCCCCAACCCCACTTCCACCCTCTGCCCTGACCTTGTCCAGGTAGCTTTAGAGTAACATCTTCTGCTGAGTGCTTCTCAAATCTCATATACTTTATGTGTGCCATTTCATTTATTTGTTTTTTATTTTATTTTATTTTTTATTATTATGTTCAGTTAGCCAGCATATAGTACATCTTAGTTTTCAATGTAGTGTTCAGTGATTCATCAGTTGCATATAACACCCAGTGCTCATCCCCACACATGCCGTCCTTAATACCTATCACCCAGTAACCCCATCCCCCCACCCCGCCCCTCTGTAACCCTCAGTTTGGTTCCCGGGGTCCAGAGTCTCTCACGGTTTGTCTCCCTCTCTGATTTCTTTTATGCCACCAACTAAATAGGTTCTATTACTCTCCATTTCACAGATGTGGTAACTGAGGCTCAGAGGGATGAGTGCACTCCCCCAAGGTCACAATTGTCTCTGTCTCCAATCTGATGCTCTCCAGTCCACACTTCTCACTGCTGCCAGCTTCATCTTTCTAAAATTCAAAGTCTGACCATGTCATCCATTGACACAGCTTTCAGTAGCTCTTACAAATTTTTAAATAAAATTCAAACTCTTGAACATAGGAAAAATATATTTTTTTAATTATTTGGCTCTTACCTTATCTTTCTGTCCTTCTTTCTCATGACTCTTAGGTATATATTTTATAATACTTAATCATCTGTTTCAAACGTCTTGTAGCCCCCATCAACAAGCTGTTTAACCCCTTCTTACCTCTGCCTATATTGTTTCTTCTGCCTGAAATTCCCCTCTACCCTTTTATACTTAGCCAATGCCTGTTCACAAATACTTCTATCAGAACAATATAAAAATTTCCCAAGTGATATTACTGTTACTATTTTAAAAGTAAGAATCTTCATGAATTTGTTTTGTTACAGAATGCATTGCCTGGAAATGAATTATTGGCAAATCTATGCTTATCAGAAAGAACAGGCTATGAGAATGTTCTGTTCCAAGAATTATGAACTTTTCTCTCCCCATTCAAGATAAAGCAGTTGAGATAATAATTATTAGGCCACCTGTTTGCACCTGGTTTTAGGAATAGGAAGCAAGGAGGGATAAGGTTGTACAGTCTGAGATGTTAGGGGCCATTGAGGGGAAGGCCCTACTGCTGATAGGCTGGGTACAAGGTAGAGATTGTGGCAGTTGGCATATCCTTCTGGCAGGACAATCTTCCTTGAAGAAGGACTCAGGGCTACAGCAGTCCTTTCATATACAGGAAGCTTGACTTTCAAGTACAGTCCCAAATCATAAAGTGTTGGGAACTTCTCTTTTTAGAGGTACTCCAGGATCCTTTATCTGTTGTCTTAAAGTCAAGAATCAGGTACAATAGAGTTAGTCATAGCAATCTTTTAACATCTGGCAGCTCAAATCTGATTTAATTTGATTATTTTCTTTTTTATTTAAATTCACACTACCCTCGGATACGCAGTGCCCCGTGTTTAGGTTCAATACCAGCTTCTGTGAGTAAATGGTTTCTTGAGCCAGTGAGCAAATAGCCTCTCTTCATTAGAACCAAGGGCACCGGGACACAGAAAGCTTCAACATACTCAAGAGCCCAGAGGGGAGTCTCCAGAGAGAGTGAGGAGCTATGCAGATGCACTTGTCTTACTATGAGTGAGCTCATCAGCTTGAGAGAGCCTTGAAATACTATATACCCATGGCTCCGCACTGATTGGTTTTCGACTTTAAAAACGTGCAGTAGAGTTACATGAACTAAAGTCTTAAGGGGTAAGGAATTTACTCTTATATATCTACTGCTATTTGGAATTTAAAAATTAAGGAATCTATACCTGAGAGATGGAACTAGTAAAAACCATTGAACGAACCCCCAGGGTGTGCATTAGCAGACAATGTGTGTGATCTGACTATGCAACAGGGAGCCGGCAAAAAACCAGGAAAACCTGCCCAGTGCATGGAGCCCTTTGAAGTTGTACAGAACTTGGCTTAAAGATGTTTAGACCAGACATGTTCCAGGGGTTAGTTATGGGATTTGAGTTCAGTTACTTGGTGTTGAGGAGAACAAAGAGGTATTGAAACATATGCTCCACATCTGGGGCTAAGCTATGTCTACTACTACCTTTGTGACCTTCGAGTTTTACTCAAAAGTTGTATTTTCTACCCCTGTTCACTCCTCTGCCTCCCCCTGTAACTGTATGCTGGTCTCCTATGAGAAGCTGTGGCCAGACCAAGGTTACCGCAATGGGAGGCTCATTGCATGTGCGGTAGGTGGTTACTCAGTCTCTCTGATCCAGGTGAAACACTTACCTATACCCTTCTTTTTCTGGCTGGCCACAGCACATTGCTAAAGTAGCAGAAAAAAATGCACCGAATGCCTAGCTTCACTAGGCTGAAAGGAGTAGGAAGCTCTACCCACATTATTCCTGTGCTGGTGCTGGTCTCCTGTACACTGTGTTCTCTGTGCAGCATGAAGCTCTTGTCCTAGCTTTGTTTCCATCTTCCCCATCACCGTATCTTTATGCCCACTACAGTTACCGCACTTCCTCACACACTTTCAGCAACCTCTCCTATGCTTACAACCCTTCCATCACTTGTAACCCTAAAGCTCCCACAGCCTGTGGAACTGTGGGTCCCCAAAGTGATCACACATTTAATATAATGAGACTTCCACCCTTCCAAAGACATGTATGTAGCACTTACAATGTGCAGGGTAGAATGCCAAGGGTGATGGGGGAGATTCTAGTCTCTAGAAAGCTTTTAGTTTAGGAGGGGAGGACCAACAAAAGCAACAACCCAATAGATGCTCTCTCTGTTGACCTCTTGCTCTCTGGGTTCTCTGGTTGCCTCTGTCTTTCTTATCTCCCAAAGACCTTCATTTGTTTTGTTTTGTGTTTTGTTGTGTTGTGTTTTTTGGTCCTGCTATCCTTCTAAGGCAATTCACTTGTTCTCAACCAGGGGTACACATCAGAATTACCTGGGAAGCTTTCTCTAAGTACACAGGCCCCCAGGGAAGTGATGTAGGCATGTGTATTTTCACAAAGCTTCCCAAGAAATTCGGAAGCATGCTTCTGGTTAGAATTGCTGGGATAGGGGGCACCTGGGTGGCTCATCTGCCTTCAGCTCAGGTCATGCTTTCCAGGTCCTGGGATCGAGCCTCACGTTGGGATCGAGCCCTACGCCGGGATTGAGGCCCACATCGGGATCGAGCCCTACGTTGGGCTCTGGGCTCAGCAGGGAGTCTGCTTCTCCCTCTTCCTTGGCCTCTGCCCACTGTTCCTGCTCTCTCTCTCTGTCTCAAATGAATAAATAAATTCTTTAAAAAAAAAAAAGAACTGTTGGGAAAGGAGAGTGTAAGCCCCGATTTAATTTTTCTATCCCTGATTTTAAGTACCTAGCATTAAAGTTTCATCCAGTGAATGAAAAAGTACTTCCAGATGACCAGTCAGGATTGTAAACAGACTGTCTGAAACAAAAGGGGTAGAAATAGCTGAAAAGCCTTCATATGGGGAGGGAAAGGATTAGAAAGACAGATAGTTGTTTGTGTCACAAAAATCAGACAGCATGAATTATGTAGGAGGAGCCCAAAGGTTTGCGAGAAGTATAAGCGTATAGTCAGGCAAACATCAATGTCAAATGCATTGCAGTCTTCAATGGGTATACTTTTAAGGGTCAGTGTTTTACAGAAACATTCCAACTTTTAGTGCCAGATGTTGATTTTGAATTTTAGACAGAAACAGACAGCTGCATTTTAGGTCACAGTGCACTAACTCATCCTAGAATCTGCCTATATAAACATTTCCTGCCAGATGTCATCTATATGTAAATATAATACAAAGCAGCTGGGAAAGTATGGGATATCTTCAAATACTTGCAGTATGGATTGTATGTGGACAATTGCTTAGACTGCCAAGTAGGATAGGTAAGTGGATATTATGGGAAGATTTCTGGCTCAATATTTAACTGCCAGTTAGAGCTGTCCAAGGGCAGAATGAACTGTCACCCGAGACTTTTTGTGGCTTGACGCCGAGGGAATCAGAGCTGAGGCTGCATGGAGCCCTGCAGAGAAGTGTGAGAAAGGGAATGTTGCATCATTTGGACTCAAACGTGGAGTGATTAGGGTGTGGGCTGTGGGTCGGAGCGGGAGGAGAGAGCAGATGTGCTTGCTCTTCCTGGGTACCTTCGTTCTCAATGATACTTTTACAGATCTTGAGGGGCCCCTGATCTCTTCCCCTAATCTATGCTTCTGAACACCAATGAATCTTACAACTTTGAGAACCTACAATTCCTAGATCCTGAAGCTCTGGTGCCAACTCCGACTCCCCTCCCACCTTTCTGTCTCTCATCACCAACTGCCTAAGGCCATATTTCTCCCCCTGTTCATCCATCTCAGAAACAAGCTTGCATTTCAAATGACCTATGTAGATTGCTACTTGGCATTTATTCACCCACATAAGAGCAAAGGTTTGCTTTCTCATAAGCGTGTAAATTGAGTGGAATGAAAAGCCTTTGCCAACATCAGGAGAGATTATTTATTGTTTCCTTTCAATCTACAAGGCTCTCAGTCTGTCAGAGCAGGAGATTAACCCATCGGCAAGGAATTATGTTAGTAAAGCCTTCTTACTTGTCCCACAAATCCCTGATCTCTGTGGGGTTTGAAATGTATTTTGGAGTTTATGGGTATGTTTCCTGGTAGAGGTTGAGCTCTATTTACAATGAGATATATTTCTGAAGATCAAGGTATAAAGCAAATATCTGGTAAGTACCCAGTATTTCCCTACTCATTGTCAAAGAACTGTTTCCCTACAAGAAATAAAAAAAAAAAAAATCCAATGTGCAGTGAGATTTGCTTTGAAGACTCCAAGCATGCCCTCAAGAAGCGTTCTATCCATCACTGTGTCATTACATTTGGTTCTCCATAGAGCCTGAACTCAAGGGTAGTCAGCGTACTAAACGAGATATCACACTGTGAATCAGGTACACAGAGATCCGATCTCAGCTTACCTTTTTTTTCCCCCCCTTTTTTTAACTGCATGACTTTAATTAACTTCTCAGCTCCCTCATCTTAAACATGAGGATAGTAACACCTACTCAGCAGCATTGCTGTGAGGATTAAATGAGATAAAATATGTAAAACACTTAGCTTGGTGTTTGGTACTTAAGAAATAATAGCTGCTTTCCCTTGTCCTTACTTTATTGAATGGTTGACTCCACACTTGGCCATTATTTCAGGTACTGAAGTTTGGAGAAATCATATAGACCCAATTTCCAGATGATTCAGGTAATATCTGCAGTATCTGATCCACATGTACAGTAGAGCCCTTCAAACAGAATTCACTCCACTCTGGTTTGTAGACACTACTGAGTGATAATATTCCAAGGGCCACTGGCATGACTGAAACCAAGAAACTATACAGACACATGTGGTGTTTCCCAAGATAACATGGGTGTTCCATGGCTACTTCTATGACAGTGTTTCCAAAAACATTTGTTCAAAACTGAGCAGCAGATACATAAACCACATCCTTGTCCCCACTTCAATAGGCCAACCTAAACCTGTGGAAGGAAATAGGTTCAATGTGCAGCTCCCCATTTTAGAAGTAGCTTGGTTCTTCCCCCCCCCTTTTATTGCTACAAACGTTTTTTTAGAATCTTCTATTATTTATTTGAGAGAGAGAGCGCGCAAGAGCGAGAGCACAGGCGAGGTGAGGGGCAGAGGGAGAAGCAGACTCCCCGCTGAGCAGGGATCCTGATGTGAGGCTCGATCCCAGGACTCTGGGATCATGACCTGAGCCGATGCTTAACCAACTGAGCCACCCAGGCGTCCCACTACAAAAAATTTTAATTTACTTTACTTTCTAAGTTTACTTTAAAGAATAACTCCCAAGTCACAAATGCTACAGTCCTAGAAGGCTTGGTAACTAAACCCGTCACCCTTCAACCTCTGCTCCTTTTTCCTACTCCTCGGAGACAGACTCTTTCACATCTTCTCACTGATTAATTGGGCATTTAGCTCTAAATCTTTACACCAGAAATTATGATTTTTTTTTTTTTTAATTTAGGGATCCTATATGAACTGCCTTCTATGGAAGATAGGACTTTCTCTTGCTCCTGCCATATGCCAATTCCCCAACTGCTGGCATGGATAGATAGAATTTGCTTCTCTTCGTGTTGAATGTTTGCATTATGATAAACACACAGGTGATGTCAATAGCTGAGCCCTGTCGTATATTAGGATCACTATTCCTTTTTTGCAAACTTTTTTTCTTGCTGCTTTTCCCCTCTATTTAGATTCTCTCTTCTCCAGACTGCTTTCACCGTCCCCCTCCCCCATTTGTTCTGGCCACTGTTTTTCTAATTTGAGGCCATCCTCCGAATTCACTCCTATTTCAAAGTGAGGCACTAGAATGGCTGAGGGAGGAGAGAGGTAGGGCTTGCTGACTCTGGGCTTCGGTATGGAAGATCTGTCTGTGGCATTCATGTGAGAACTGGGATGTCTGTCACTTTAAATTTTTTCTCTTCAGATAATCAGATTACCCAGAGAATTCTCTAGTCTCCTGCTGGAAGTAGGCACACTCTTCCTTGCATAACACTCAGGTAGGCCTCCTTTGCCTTATAGAAGTGCCTCCTCACTCCTTGCTCAGCGGGGAACCTGCTTCTCCCTCTCTCTCCCTCTGCTTGTGCTCTCTCTGTCAAATAAATAAAATCTTAAAAAAAAAAAAAAAAAAAGAAGTGCCTCCTCAACTGAGGTGGGTATTCCTAAGACCAAAAGCTCTGTTTATTCTTTCCAGAGAAGAAACCTTCACCCCTGTTGGACATAAGAGAGAAGTTAGTTTTTCTACAGTAATTTAGGTTATAAAATATCCTGGACATTTAAATACGTTTATCATTTTTTTTGTCTGTAATGGCATTTGAATGAAAAATTATAAAAATTATATAAATTTTAATTATAAAAGTAGTTCTATTTTCTTGTCATAGTCAAAAGCCTGTCTATACCCATCTAGATTAAAACTCTCTTGAAATATCTTTTTTTTTCAGTTTTATTTATTTTGTGTGTAATTTTTTTAAAACTTGAGGTATAATTGACATACAACATTATATTAGTTTCAGATATACAACAGAATGTTTCTTCTGTATTTGTATATATTGCAAAATGATCACCACAATAAGCCTAGTTAACATCTGTCACCACACATGGTCACAGAATTTTTTTTCCTTGTGATGAGAACTTTTAAGATCTATTTATTTAAGATCTATGCAGCTTTCAAATATGCAACATAGTATTATTAAGTATAGTCACCATGCTATACATTATATCCTCATGACTTATTTTATAACTGGAAGTTTGTACCTTTTGACTTCCTATACCCATTTTAACCACTTCTTACCCCACACCTCTGGCAACCACCAATCTGTTCTGTGCATCTATGAGCTCGGTGTTTTGTTTTTAGATTCTACATATAAGTGAGTTCATACAGTATCTGTTCTTCCCTGCTTGATTTATTTCACTTCACATAATGCCTTTAAGATCCATCCATATTGTTCCAAATGGCAAGATTTAATTTTTATATTAAATAATATAAAAATAATATTCCATATTAACATATGGAATAATATTACATATGTATATATGTTATATTTTTTAAAGTTTTCTTTATCCATTCATCCAGGGGATCCTTAGGATACTTAGGATTTCCATATCTTAACTATTGTAAATAATGCTGCAATGAACACAGGGTGCATATATTTTTTTGAGTTAGTGTTTTCATTTTCTTTGCATAAATATCCAGATGTGGAATTACTGTATCATACAGTAATTCTATTTTTAATTTTTTGAGGAAACTCCATACTGTTTTCCGTAGTGACTGCACCAATTTACCTTCCTATCAATAGTATACAAGAGTGTCCTTTTCTCTACATCCTTGCCAACACTTGTTATTTCCTGTCTTTTTGATAATAGTCATTCTAATAGGTATTATGGTTTTGATTTGCATGTCTCTGATGGTTAATGATGTTGAGCATCTTTTCATGTACTTGTTGACCATGTGTATGTCTTCTATGGAAAAACGTCTATTCAGATCCTCTGCCTAGTTTTTGTTTCTTTGTTTGTTTTGCTATTGAGTTGTATGAATTCTTTATATATTTTGGATAATAACCCCTTATGAGAGATAGGATTTCTAAGTATTTTCTCTCATTCGGTAGATTGCCTTTTTATTTTGTTGATGGTTTCCTTTACTACTTTAGTGTGATGTAGTCCCATTTGTTTATTTTCCTTTTGTTGCCTTTGCTTTTGGTGTCAAATCCAAAAAATCATTTCCTAGACTTATATCGGGGCACTTACTGCTTATGTTTTCTTTTAGGAATTTTATAGTTTCAGGTCTTACATTCAGGTTTTTAATCCATTTTGGGTTAATTTGTGTGTATGGTGTGAGATAGGGATCCATTCTTTTGCTTGTGACTGTCCAATTTTTCCAACACCATTTATTGAAGAGACTGTCCTTTTCCCATTGTACATTCTTGCCTCCTTTACTGTAAATTAACTATATATGTATGGGTTTATTTCTGGGCTCTCTCTTCTATTCTGTTGACCTGTATGTCTGTTTTTATGCCAATACCTTACTGTTTTGTTTACTATAGCTTTGTTAACACAGCTTAAAGTCCAGAAGCATAATGCCTCCAGCTTTGTTTTTCTTTCTCAAAATTGCTTTGTCTATTTAGGGTCTTTTTGGTTCCATACAAGTATTAGGATTTTGTGTTCTATTTCTGTGAAGAATGCCACTGAAATTTTGGTAGGGATTGCATGGAATCTGTAGATTGCTTTGGGTGGTATGGATATTTTAATAATATGAATTCTTCTAATCCATGATCATGAAATATCCTTCTGTTTATTTGTGTCTTTTTCAATTTCTTTCATCAATGTCTTCGAGTTTTCAGTGTCCAGGTCTTTCATTTTCTTGGTTAAATTTACTCCTAGGTATTTATTTTTTGATGCAATTATAAATGAGATTAGTTTCTTAATTTCTCTCTCTGAGAGTTCATTATTAGTACATTGAAATGTAACAGATTTCTGTATATTGATTTTGTATTCTGCAAGTTTACTGAATTCACTTATTAGTTCTAACAGTTTTTTCTTTTTCTTTTTTTAAAGATTTTATTTATTTATTTGACAGAGAGAGAGACACAGTGAGAGAGGGAACACAAGCAGGGGGAGTGGGAGAGGGAGAAGCAGGCTTCCTGCTGAGCAGAGAGCCCGATGTGGGGCTCGATCCCAGGACCCTGGGATCATGACGGGAGCCGAAGGCAGATGCTTAATGACTGAGCCACCCAGGTGCCCTCTAACAGTTTTTTCATGGAGTCTTTAGAATTTTTTTTAATATAATACCATGTCATCTGCAAACAGTGGCAATTTTACTTCTTCCTTTCCAATTTGGATGTCTTTTATTTCTTTTTACTTTTTGCTTTCTTTCTTTTCTTTTCTTTCTTTTTCTTTCTTTTTCTTTTTTTGTCTAATTGCTCTGTCTAGGACTTCTAATATGATGTTGAATAAAAATGGTGAGAGTGGGCATCCTCTTCATGTTCCTGGTCTTAGAGGAAAAGCTTTCAGCTTTTCACCATTGAGTATGATGTTAGTTTGTCGTGTATGGTCTTTATTATGTTGAGGCACATTCCCCCTATACCTGCTTTGTTGAGAGTTTTTATCATAAATAGATACTAAATTTTGTCAAATGCTTTTTTGGCCTCTATCAAGATGGTCATATGATTTTTACCCTTCAGTATCACATTGATTTACAGATGTTGAACTATTTTGTATTCCTGGAATAAATCTCATTTGATCATGGTGTATGATCCTTTTTTTTTTTTTTTAAGATTTTATTTATTTATTTGACAGAGAGAGACACAGCGAGAAAGGGAACAGAAGCAGGGGTAGTGGGAGAGGGAGAAGCAGGCTTCCCATGGAGCAGGGAGCCTGATGTGGGGCTCGATCCCAGTACCCTGGGATCATGACCTGAGCTGAAGGCAGACGCTTAACGACTGAGCCACCCAGGCGCCCTGTGTATGATCCTTTTAATGTATTGTTGAATTTGGTTTGGTTATATTGTCTTAAAGGGATATTGGCTTGTAATTTTCTTTTCTTTTGGTATCCTTGTCTGGTTTTAGTATCGGGCTAATGTTGGCCTTGTAAAATGAGCTTGGAAGTATTCCCTTTTCTTCATTTTTAGAAGAGTTTATGAATGATTGGTATTAATTCTTAGTTAAATATGTTTATCTTATTCAAATTATGTTTTCAACATTTTTCTTTTATTTTTATTTTCTATAATTCTGTAAAATTAGGAAGAAAACATCTTGGTTTCCTGTTGGAGCTAAAAGAACCAAAACACAGTAAGATTGTAGATTATACAATATGTGTTAGTAAAAGAGAACAGAAGCTAATGTTCTTGGCTTATTTATTTGCTTGTTGGCTCTTGCATTATTTTTACCTTAATGACATTGAAATAAGCCTGATATACATTAGGTGAACTTAAGGGATGTTTGGAGTTTATTTTGCCTTGATTTCTCTTTTAAATGTCTTTTCAGTGCTATTGCAAGATAAACAATGTATTTATGATAAGACAAACTATATTTAAAGTAAGGTTTTACACCTTTTATCACGTATTCTTTTTAAAATTGTAATGTTTGAAGCATTTACTTATTTGTAATTCTATTGAAGCATTATGAAGTAGCTTCATCATGAGGTAGGGGTGGTTTATATTTTCAAACATAGAACTATACTGAAATATACACATATTTTTAAAAGACTTGTGGTTTTGAATACTTTAACTCATAATTACTTTCTTGACTGATAAAATCTCCATTCTGTTTTTAAAGTACATCTTTAGTTACTTAAGTATATTCTGAAAGCTGCTAAACTTTGTAAATCATGAGTAGGATTGTTTCCCAGTTAAGAATTTCTACCAAAAATAGTTGATACCTGGTTTAAAAAAATGCCTAAAAAAAAGAGAGAGAGAGAATTGTATTAATGTATTCAATCTCTTCTCTATTCTCTCTGTATTCTCCTCCAAACTTACATAAACGTAGTAGACAAGCATGAACCCAATTCTTATGTGCTCTCATTCAGCCCACAATAAAGGATAATAACTTATTTTCATCATAATGGCATTGGTATGTATTTTGTTCCTGGAATTGAACTAGAAAATCCAATGTATTTTTTTTTTAAGATCTTATTTATTTATTTGAGAGAGAGAATGAGAGAGAGAGAGCATGAGAGGGGGAGGGTCAGAGGGAGAAGCAGACTCCCTGCCAAGCAGGGAGCCCGATGCGGGACTCGATCCCGGGACTCCAGGATCATGACCTGAGCCGAAGGCAGTCGCTTAACCGACTGAGCCACCCAGGCGCCCAAAAATCCAATCTATTTTTGTTGATGAGTTCTAAGGCCAATAGCTATTTCATTATCATGTCATACAAGTTGTTTGGCCAGTTTTTACTGGGAGAATATACAAAAATGACTGAACAAAGCAAACATAATCAAATAAAAAAATTCAGCTCGTGCTGCCTATAAGGTTTCACTTTGGCATATATGTTTTACAAAAATGTTGATGACTTAGCTGTAAAACTCTTATCTTTCAGTCATAACTTAGTGATAACAAATCTGTGCATTTCATTAGAGAATCAATAACACTGATTGATTACTCTGTGCAGAGCACTTTCTTTTGATACGGTGGTGTCTCTAACCTCAAAAACCTTAGAGTAGAAAGAAATCTAATTATTAATATCACCATAATTGTAAAAGATTTTGGAAGCATGAGAGTAAAGACTTTGCTAGTTTCAGAAGAGACTAAATTCCCCAAGAGATGAGGCTTGAATGCAATTTTTTAATGAAGAGAAGGGGGGAAAGTTGAGAGCAGATGGAGAAAACATTCTGAGAGGGAAGCTTGAGCAGAATCCATTTTTGGAAGTGGTTTAGCTACAGATAAGAATTATTCAATGAAAGCTCTTAACAATTGTCCTCAGTAACTGTTGTTGTGGGAATGAGTTAAGGAATGACTTATGTGTCCAACGTACAAGTTGAAGTCTTTGTATGGTTTGTTTAATAGGAGTCATGAGATCCAAGCCAGTCATGAAAAGAACTCCTTGGAGAGGTGCAGTTGAAGGAACAGCTGACTGTGGACTTGCTGGGGAGGGTCTGGGAGAGTGAACACCAAGCATCAAGGAGAGAATATGTGTCTAGAAAAATAACTCTTCTCTTCTATTCACAGAATGCTTTTGTACTCTTTTTTTTTTTTTTAAGATTTTATTTACTTATTTAAGAGAAAGAGCACATGCTGAAGTTGGGGAAGGGGCAGAGGGAGAGAATATCTAAGCAGACTCCTGCTGAGTGCAGAGCCTGGCACAGGGCTCAGTCGCACAACCCTGAAATAATGACCTGAGCCAAAACCAAGAGTTGGATGCTTAACCACTGAGTCACCCAGGCACTCCTAGTTTTATACTCTTAACACTTTACTTCTGGACATCAAAGGTTTGGGCTTTCCACACCAAGCAATTCTGACACTAACTGCCTGGAGTTAGTGCAGACCCCACAGCATAAGGGCTCAGTCACACAAAATTGCCTTTTACTTCAGACACGAACTGCAGTTAGTAGGTCCCCTGGTTTCCCACAACTTCGGTCTGACTTGACTACAATTTGGATTTTCCCACAACTCCCTCCTTGGATTCAATCATTTGCTAGAACAGCTCACAAACTCAGAGAAATACTTATATTTATGGTTTATTATAAAATAAAGAATATGATAAAAGACACAGAGGAATAGCCAGATGAAGAGGTACATAGGATGAGGTCTGAAGGATCCTGAGTGCAGGAGCGTCTGCCCCTGTGAAGTTGGGATGCATTACCTTCTGGGCATATAGATGTGTTCACCAAATGTGTCCTAGAAGCTCCCTGAATCCTATACTTTTGGGACTTTTTATGGAAGTTTTAGCATATAGGCATAGTTGATGATTAAGTCCGTTTCCAATCTCTTCCCCCTCTGGAGATTGTGGGGGTGGGGGGTTGAAAATTCCCAAGCTTCTAATCATGCATTGGTCTTTCTGGTGACCGGCCTTCATTTAGGAACCCACCTAGAGTCACCTCATTGGAGGAAAACTCCCATCACCTAGGAAAATTCCAAGGGACTTAGGAGCTCTGTCAGACATTCCTATCACTCAAAAAATTCCAAGGGTTCTAAGAGCCCTGTCCGCCCGTGGACAGAATTTTTTAGCAGGTAAGAAAATGAACCAGTTAATATTTTTGATGACAAAAACTAAAGCTTCATCAAAAGAGACTAGACTTGACTTTCACTGGTTTTTAAGTTCACCATTATACATTTTTAAAAAGCGGCACATGGATTATACATAAATGCCACTTCCTGGACTAACAGAACCACATCAATCTGATCATTGCTTTCTGAATAATGCATGTTAACTGCATGAGATAAAGTATGCAGTGCTCTGTACTTGTTGGGAGCAAAAAAATAGAAAAATATCTTTATGTGAATCATTAAAACCATTGTTTAGGAGTAGAAAAACAAACCGATACATTATTTTCAGAAGCAGACTAATCCATAAATGGGGGGCTCGAGAAGCAGCCTGGGAAGCGTTTGTTCTACACCTTCAAATTTTCACATTAAGAAAAATATTAACTGTTGAAATGTGACAGAAAATTGTCTATGGTAAATGCAGTCAAATATATAAATGGGAATATGAGCCGCAAGTCAGGGTCAAATGCAAATTTATCATCAAGACAGGAAATTCACCCACTACGATGAAAACAAAGTAACCTGTGACCTCATCTATTACATTGCTAATATTGAGACAAATCTATTGATTATGATAGCTGTTAACTAAATTAGAATTTGATTAAAAAATATTAGATTGTTAATTTCACGTTTATGCATGCAATGACTCCCTTACCATTGTTTTTCTTTTTACTTCTAAAAAGAGATGGAAAATCTACAAAAAAGATCAGAAACATTTATTCACTTTTGAATCTTTGAGATTTTCACTTCCTTTTAGAAAAATAGAAAACTCACTTAAAGTTCTACGGCAGCCAATGGGAAAACAAACTGAAATGTGAAATCCTCACATTTCTCCTATCAGTGGGCGACTGCCTTTGGCTCAGGTCATGATCCTGGAGTCCCAGGATTGAATCCGGCATAGGGCTCCCTGCTCTGCAGGGAGTCTGCTTCTGCCTCTGACCCACCCTTCATGCTCTTTCTCTCTTTTTCTTATTCTCTCTCAAATAAATAAATAAATAATCTTAAAAAAAAAAGGAGCTGGGTTTTATGTCCACACAGCATATGAGAAAGGCAGCGTATTAGAAATATGCATGGGACAATGTGTGTATAGGAAACATGAGGAAAGAGTGAGTTTATTTGAGGGTGTCTTTGTTTTCTTCCCAGTTAAGCTCGGTGGTGAAGTGAGGAGGCTATAGGAAGACCAGGCTAGCTCTGTGCCTTCCAGATTCCTGGGGGGTTGAAGGCACTCCACATTAAATAAATAAACACCTCCAACCTCTAGGAGGGGTGCTGGACGTAGAAGAGAAAAATTGGAGAGATGGTTGATGAGTTCGGGGAACAAGATGACAGACAAAGATGGAGAAAAATGCTGACTTGTTTATTTGACCTTCAACCCCTCAGGGGCAAACATTAACCTCCTGCTTTTTTTGTCTGCTCACACAGGGGCAAAGGGAAGCCTTGTGTGTGCAGCCCTGGTGTAGTATACCACAGAGCCCTCCTGGGACAGGAAGCAGGGGACAGGTGTCTCCTTAGCGGCTGCAGTCACCTGAGAAAACCTCCAAGGCAGGGGAAGACAATTATGGCTGAAGGGGCTTCCCACTGAAGTGGGTGAGACTTCCAGACAACATCCAGAGCTCTGAGATAAGAGGCTTTTTCAAATATCTTCCACATCAGTAGTGGAAGAGATTTCCCCAAAACAGTAGATGCGTTCACCATCCATGTTGTAGGTTTGTGAAATCAAAATAAAAATAGCTGAAACCAAAAAATGTGGTTAAAGAAGTTTGTATCATCAAGTCACAAAATTCTCGAAATTTAGAGACTAAAATTTGTGATGGTACAGGGGGAAGTTGAGAGGGGGAAGTTGAAATCAGTTTATCAGATGCAACTGAACGAGAGCAGACCAGACGACCGTGCTTTTTGCTTGACACACCCAGACCCTATATGATTTAACTCTTGCTTGCCTTGCCGGCCTATAGCTCACCAGTCCTTGGATTCTGAAACTATAGGCCTGCAAGAATGCGCACAGTTTTCGGTTGCATGTGACTCCCTCTCCTTGGAAAGTCCTCCCTGTACCTTTTATCTTACTAGTGGCTCCTCAATTTTTATGCCCCAGTTTGAAAATCATCTCCTTGGGGCGCCTGGGTGGCTCAGTCGTTAAGCGTCTGCCTTCGGCTCAGGTCATGATCCCAGGGTCCTGGGATCGAGTCCTACATCAGGCTCCCTCCTCCGCGGGAAGCGTGCCTCTCCCTCTCCCACTCCCCTTGCTTGTGTTCCCTCTCTCGCTGTGTCTCTGTCAAATAAATAAATAAAATCTTTAAAAAAAAAAAAAGAAAATCATCTCCTCCAGGAAGCCCTAGGCAGTGATGCTAAGATTTTATTCCCTTTGAATCATCTATTTCCTTGTTAATCTCCCCAACTAGACCGTAAGTTTTATTCATCCACTCATCCATCCATTGGCTAAGGATTTAACTTTCTATGCCTGCCGTCAGAGACCCTGGTGGACAACAGCAAACCAGATGGCAGGGGTCCTTGCTCTCACACTCTCCCAGTAAGGGACAGTCCCAGAATCTGATTTTCTCAGCACCTCTGCATAATCTTTCTGGATTCACTGAGTTGCCAGATGTATCATGGAGAGATTCAAAATTCTGTGTCTGGGGACTAATCGCTTTGGTAATACAAAAAGCTACATCTAATACTTGTCAGACATCGTTCAAGGTATCAATTAGGGATGTGTTTGGCTGCATAAAACTGAAGACCTGATGTACAAATAAGGGTATGGTGCTTTTCACATACCAAGAGGTGCGTAGCTAGGCAGACTATTGTCTCCACTACGCCATCGGGGACTCAGGCTCTGCTTGTAGGTACTCCTAACGTGTGGCTTTTATTTTTAAGATCCTTGCCTCCTAGTGGCGCTGCCCCACCTTTAGTGTCCTGCTGCATTCCAGGCAGAGGAAGAAGAGGGCAAAGGGCAAAGAGGCAGGCTTAATGAGTTGACCTCCTTTCAGGAGATTTCCCTAAAGTCACACTCACCAAGTTCCACTTAGGTCTTATTGGACATAAAGTATGTCATTAAGACCAAAGCAGAGCTATAAGGCAGTCTGAAAAAAAAAGTATTGTGAACCGGTCATACATTGTTACCATGAGCAAAATTGAGGTCTATTTGTAAAAGAAGAGAAAATGCATATTGGATAGACAATCAGCAATGTCTACCATTTAGAGAAATCACTCTCTATGAGCAAAATTGAGGTCTATTTGTAAAAGAAGAGAAAATGCATATTGGATAGACAATCAGCAATGTCTACCATTTAGAGAAATCACTCTCGTAAGTCATTTTATTCATTCGTTGGTACGTATTACACAGTCAATTCCTAACTCTGGATTGACTGAATTTCTAAAAATGTTCACTTCTATGTTTATCATTTGTAACACAACTTGTATTTACTCATAGTGAAATTATAAAATGTGTTTTGAGTGCTCATTTATTCCCAATGTGTTCCGAACAATACAGAACAAACATGTCAGGATTATATGGCACAGAGGTAAATTTGGTAAGTACTGGAGGATTTTTAACTCTCCTGACAGTCGCAGGAAGGCTTATCCTGTTTGGTGCAAAGCCAAATGTCTGATAACAACTGACAGTCTCAAGAGATAAAGGAAACAATGAATGAAATTAACATTGTGGACTTAATTCTTACCCAAAAGAAAGAATTAGACATGAGGTATAGTGTGAAGAGCCTAGGTTTAAATTCTGGGCTTTTATGCTAATTGGCAATTTGACCTTGGGCAATTTATTCAATCTCCCCAAATCTCAATTTTGTCACCTATAGAATTGGGATGGTGCAAACTACTTCATGGGGTTCTTGGAACAATTCTGTAAGACAATGTATTTCTTAAAGCCTAATACAGCCTAACAAAGTTAGAGTTTACTTTTTTACTATAAAAGACATATTTGTATTTTCAAGTGGAAGCAATTGAAATATTTAGGGAGAAATTACCCTTTTGGTATTAATAAACCTTAAGAAAGGGAATTCTAGGTATTGACAGGCTTCAAAAAAATACAAATTTGTTTTGTGAGCATAAAAAACTATGGCATTTCTGTTTTGTCTTCTTTCTTTTTTGTGTTTGTTTGTTTGTTTGTTTGTTTTGAGTAAGCTCCATGGAGCCCAGTGTGGGGCCTGAACTCACGACCCTGTGATCAAGATCTGAGCTGAAACCGAGAGTCGGACACTCAACCGACTGAGCCACCCAGGTGCCCCCCAAATTATGGCATTTCTGATACAGACTTCAAAATTTTCCAAGACAAAATAGATATGAATTCACAGCCAGAGATTTTTAAAAGGAAAACAATTTAAGGAGATTGGTAGGCAATAATAAATGACATTTGGACCATACCATTACTATGATGAGAAAGAAACCAATAGCATGCAGACAGCATCCCAATCAATAGCCATAGCTTTTTAAAACCGCACACAGAGGGTGGTGGAAGAAGGGCCCATAAGTAAAGATGCTGTGCAGCTCTGGAATAGCCAGACTGTCCAGCCAGATCAGAGCCTCTGGCAAGTTCTTTGCACCTCTCTTGAGGCTATATTTCAGGAGGCTATTTCATAAATCAGAACAAGTCAGGAGGCGATTCAGGTTAAGTCAGGAATTTAGAATACTTGTATACTAAATGGTTAATGAAGGTGATAGCATTTGATCTGAAAAAAAAAGAAAAAGACATCCCTAGAGACCCAATGTGTGTCCCCAAAGACTCAGAGGCTGTCATGTGGTCCAGCCCTCAGACTAGGGGTAGCAAGACGGTGATCTAACAGAAGTATGGTGTTTGGCCAATTCAGTATTGGCCCAAGTAAATTTTGTGAATGTTTTGAAGTAGCAGTCCACTCTTAAAGTAAGGTTTTTAGCTAAAAATCCTAGTTTTGGACTTCTCTGGAAGAATTAGAAATTCTGTCTCTCTTTATAGCAGCCAACAGATGGAGATGAGGAGAGACTGCCCCTTGTACGGGCATGGGTCCTCCATCGCACCAATCTCTATGATCCTCAATGTCTCTTACGAACTGAGATGTATTCATAGCACTCTTTCACCATCTTTGGCCAGACTTCTTCTAATAGGACAATTATGGGTTTTTGTTGTTTTTGTTGTTGTATGCATATCTCTATCAGATTTTTTTCTTTTTTTTTTAAAGATTTTATTTATTTATTTGAGAGAGAGAATGAGAAACAGAGAGCACGAGAGGGAAGAGGGCAGAGGGAGAAGCAGACCCCCTGCTGAGCAGGGAGCCCGATGCGGGACTCGATCCCGGGACTCCAGGATAATGACCTGAGCCGAAGGCAGTCGCTTAACCAACTGAGCCACCCAGGCGCCCCAGATTTTTTTCTTATTCTCAAAAAGCATCACTTATTGGCATTCAAGGTTGTGGCCTATGGTTTAGATTTAATCTGTACTGTGTTGGCTGGAGAACTAGAATGTATGAGATTTTAGCTCAATTAAAGAGCTTCCTCACAGTGTTGTTTCTTAAGAGGAGTGAACAGTGTTTTCACCATGTGGCCATTGGTGGTGAGTTCTCAGTAACTATGAATATTTATAAGAGGCTGAATGCTACAATTGAAAACAACCTAGATGTTCATCTATGGATGAATAAAGAAAAAAATATATACATATGATAGAATATTATTTGTCCTTTAAAAAATAAGTAAATCTTGCCACATGGAACAACACAGATAAACCTTGAGGACCTTATGCTAAGTGAAATAAGGCAGCCTTCGAAAGACAAATACTACACTATTCCACTTATATGAGGGACCTAAAATAGTCCTACTCGTGGAAGCAGAGATTAGAATGGTGGTTGCCAGGGGCTACGGGGAGGGAGAAATGGAGAGTTGCCACTGAACAGGTACAAAGTTGCAGTTATGCAAGATGAATAAGTTCCGGAGATCTGCTGTATAATATCGTACCTATAGTTAACAATACTGTGTGGAACCCATAAACAATTGTTAAGAGGGTAGATCTCGTGTTAAGTGTCCTTACCACAATTAACAAAACAAAGGAAAGAAAGAAAAGGCTGAATGCGGTCAGTGACGTTGTATGAGCAAGTCTTGCATGTCATAGGACAGTTCACCATCGCTGTGCTACAGCTCGAAGGTGGAACCGTGATGCCCACACAGCTGTGTCACCACATACTGGCCAAAGGAGAAAGAAAAATCACATTTTAAGAAAACTTAAGTGAGGTTGAATCCTGTACTTAGAATGTTGGGTTGAACTGGTGGGAAGATGGAGGATAGTGGTGGTGTAGAGTAAGGTGCAGCCTGCTGCAAATTCAAGATGAGAGGCAAAGTGGGGCGCCTGGGTGGTGCAGCCATCTAGTTTCGGCTCAGGTCATGATTTCAGGGTTGTGAGATCAAGCCCTGCATCAGGCTCCACGCTCAGTGCGGAGTCGGGTTGGTTTTCTCTCACCCTCTGCCCCTCCCTCTTGTGCTCTCTCTAAAAATAAATAAACAAATCTTTAAAAAAAAAGATAAGAGGCAAAGAAAGAAAGAAAGAAATAAGATGACATGTTGCCAGGAAAATAATAGAACTTTGCTTTGTGGGTCTCTAAGAAGGTGTGGGTATTGTCAGAACAGTAAATGGTTCTACTCAGACAATGCTGATGGGCAACCACGCATGATAACCAGGGACGCTGGGAGAGAGTCTATGAAGCTCTGTTATGTGAGACAGTGATTGCATTGCAATTATTGCTAATTTGTTTTGTACTCCTATCAGTCCTTTAATCTCTTTAAGCTTGCTGTCAAAATGTTCAGAACCCAGAAGTGTACTGAAAACACAAAACAGTTGAAGCCTGGACTAGAAGACTGAACGGAATGGCCTTGGCTTTGGTCCAACTCTGAGCTAGTGATACACTGTTCTTATAGATGCTAAATAGCAAAGCTCTACTGTGAACTCATCTCCTATTTTAAAGATGATAAGAATGTAGATAAACAAAGGCCCATCCATCTTTGATGGATTCAAAGATATGAGACTTGATTGATGCATTCTTTTTTTCCACATTCAATGCCACATACATTTTGGTCAGAGCAAAATAGGACTGCAGTTTACTTATGTCTATGTCACCACACACTATTTATGGATTTGATTAAGGAAATAAAAGACTTTCTGCCAGTTTATGCGCCATGAACTATACTATTGATCCCCAAACAGGTCTTATTTTGTGAGGTGGCCCTCTAATACCCAATAACCTATGGTATCCCTCTAAATTTAAATCAGCAGTGATTAAGAGCTGAAGCTTAAGGGGAAACTTGCAAATAAATGTAAATAAACTAATGTGCAAAATTCAAATTTGAAAGTCAATGGCAATAACGATTTAATCTCACCAGAACAGCACTCAAATTGCCCTTCTTGTCCTTGAGATGTTTAATTTAAAGGGGCTTTTTTTGGTAGTGGTAGAGCATTTTGAACCACTTTGTTGTGGATTTATGAGACTATTTCTTCCCTGGGGCGAGTTGTTCTTTCCTTAGGAGACTCTTGCTCATTTATGCACTAAGGAAAGGGTATAATAGTTTGTGGTGACAGATTAGACAACTATTTTCTTTCTTTTTTTTTTTTTAGATTTGTATTTATTTGAGAGAGAGCGTGCAAGCGAGAGAGTACAAGCCAGGGCGGGGAGGGCAGAGGGAGAGGGAGAAGAAGACTCCCCACTGAGCAGGGAGCCCAACTCTGGGCTCGATACTCGGACACCCAGATCATGACCAGAGCCGAAGGCAGACGCTTAACTGACTGAGCCACCCAGGCGCTCCAACTTCTCTCTGGATTTTTATCTTAAGATTTTTATTTTTCATTTTCAAAGATTTAATTATCATGTGTCTTAGTTTGAATTTCTTTCTTCCTTTCCTTTTCTTTCTTTCTTTCTTTCTTTCTTTCTTTCTTTCTTTCTTTCTTTCTTTCTTTCTTTCTTTCTTTCTTCTTCCTTCCTTTCTTCCTTTCTTTCTTTCTTTCTTTCTTTCTTTCTTTCTTTCTTTCTTTCTTTGTCTTTCTTTGAAAGAGAGAGAGAGTGAGCACGTGTGAGTGGGGTGGGAGGGGTAGAGGGAAAGAGAGAATCCCAAGCAGGCTTCATGCCCAGCATGGAGCCAGATGTGGGGCTGGATCTCAAGACCCTGAGATCATGACCTGAGCTGAAATTAAGAGTTGGAGGCTTAACTGACTGAGCCACGCAAGCTCCCCCCACCTTGATATGAATTTCTTTGTGTTTATCCTGTTTGGGTTTCACTTAGCTTCTTGAATGTATAGGTTTGTATCTTTTACCATATTTGAAGTTTTCAACCATTGTTTTTTCAAATGTTCTTTCTACGCTACTCCCTCTCTTTCTCCAGTACTCTGATGATATGACTATTAGATCTTTGTTATTATCCCATTGGTCCCTAAAACTCTGTTTTTTCTTTTTCCTTTCTTTTTTTTTAAGTCTCTTTCCTCTCTTTATCAGATTGGGTTAATTCTATTGTTCTGCTCTCAAGTTCACTGATTCTAACCTCTGACATCTCCATTCTACTACTGAACCCATCAAGCAAGTGTTTTCTTTTAAATTTCTGTTACTCTATTTTTCAGTTCTATAATTTCCATTTGATTCTCTTTTATAACTTCTATTTCTTTGCTGATAATTTTTTTCTCATTTATTTCAAGAGAATTTGTAATTGACTGCTGAAACATTTTTATGATGGTTGTATTAAAATCCTTATCAGAGAATTCCAGCATTTGATCTATGTAGGTGTTACATTAGTTGATTGCTTTTTCTCACTCAAATTGCGATTTTCTTGGTTCTTGATATGACAGGCAATTTTCTATTTTCCCTTAGGCATATTGTCTGTTTAGTTAGGAGATTCTGGGTCCCTTAGGTTCAGCATGCAGGTTTCAGCCTACTTTTTCCAATGGCAGTTTAATTTTTAGCACCTTTGTGGTGTTATTTTGATTTGTTTGGTGTACCAGATGCCACTGGGGCTCTCACAGGTCTTGGCTGGTATTGTCTAAGGGGTGGAAGGGGTTTCCTCAGCCTGGGCCACCAGAGGTCTCTCAGTGGGAGAAGGGCATGGTAGGATCCTCCTGCTGATACTCCCTGCCTGCCCTGGTGTCCCTGAAGGGTGGGGGCAGGGAGAGTCTCAGACCTGATGCGACAAAGAGACTTCCTGGGCCAAGCTGGAAGCCTGTTGCTTCTGCTGGGCCCCTCATCTGCCTGCCCTGGTGTCTCGGGGCCAGGAGAGTCTCAGGCCCACAGAAACGAAAAGGTTTCCCATACCGGGCTGCTTGCTGTGACTGGGTCCCGTTATCTGGTCCCACACACCTGCCCAGATCAATATACCATTTGAAAATTACATTTAATTGTGATATGTAGGAAAAATCAGTTTAATTATGGTTGGGAATATTTCCAGGGTGTGTTTGTGACGCTGATTTGTGAAGCTGTGTTTCCTAGAACTCAGCCCCCACCAGCTTTTCATGGGCATAATCTAATGTTGCTTTTTAAGACATTAGCTGTCTTTTTATCTGAGGGAACGATGGTATCCAAAGAGTGTTGTGCCAAGCTGGAGAAGGGCCTGGAGGTGGATCATAGGGTTTTACCTTGGTCATTGGTTTTATAACATAATTGGATCTGGCAGACAATAGGTATACTTACCAGCTTTGATAACACATTTGTAATTATGATTAATTTCTCCTACTTCATGGGACTGGGACCAACTTCCTCACCTTTTTGCTCTCTCCGAATTAAAAGAAAATTCAACTTTTGTACATCCAGACAATAAAATATTATTCAGTGCCAAAAATAAAGGGGCTATCAAGCCACAAAAAGACATGGAAGAAACAAATGCATAATACTGAGTAAAAGAAGCCCATCTGAAAAGGCTACATACTGTCTGATTCCAACTATATGACATTCTAGAAAAAAAAAACTATTAAAAAAAAATCAGTGGTTGGCAGGGGTTGGGGACAGAGAGAGGGATGAGTGGGTGGAGCACAGAGAATTTTTAGGGCAATGATACTGTAATGGTGGACACATGTCATTATACATTTGTCCAAACCCTTAGAATACACAACATGAAGAGTGAATCCTAATGTAAATCATGCACATTGGGTGATCATAATGTGTCAGTGTTGCTTCATTGACTGTAACAAATGTAACACTCTGGTGAGGGATGTTGATGTTAGAAGAGGCTATATGTGGGGAGAGGGTATGTGGAACTCTTGTACTTTCAACTTAGTTTTGCTATGAATCTAAAACTGCTCTAAAAAATAAAGGCTATTGGGACGCCTGGGTGGCTCAGTTGGTTAAGCGTCTGCCTTCGGCTCAGGTCACGATCCCAGCGTCCTGGGATCAAGTCCCGCATCAGGCTCCTTGCTCAGTGGAGAGTCTGCTTCTCCCTCTCCCTGCTGCTCCCTCTGTTTGTGCTCTCTCTCTCTCTCTGACAAATAAATAAATAAAATCTTTGAAGAAAAATAAAGGTTATTAATGGTTTCTTCTCTTCCTCCTTTTTGTCTTAGTAGATAAGGTGCCTATTCTTTTGCCCTATTTCTCACCAATTCTCAAGCCATAACTTATGACAAAGGCTGATGCATCATTCAAATCCATTGAGTGCCACTCACATAGACGAAAATGTGAGTGGTGCCCCCCTCCCCCGCCAGGAGTCGGGCATCCTACAATCAGTCATCCTAAACCCCCAAAGCTCTATGCTCTCTCCCTCCTCGTGATGCTTGAAGTCTCCCAGTAAGCCTTGAACAGCATATTTTCCGTTTCTGAGCCTAAACAATTCCTCCCATCCTTCATTCAAAGCAATGTCAAGGGGCACCTTGCTTCCCAGTCCCTTTCCCCACTTCCCTAACCCTCATCATGGCCAGCTTTCCCTTCTCGAAGTCCTTGTAACGTGCTGTGCTTCTCTTGGGTTGAGCTCTTCCCACTTGAGATGGTAGTGTCTGTTTGCTCAGCCGCCCACCCCATTAGATCGTGAACTCTCCGAAGGGGAGTGTATGTATTTTACTTTTTTATCTCCAGGCCCCTGCCTTTCCTAGCACAGAACAGGGGCTTGTATATGTTTGTTAAATAAGTAAATAACTGAGTTAATAAAGTGGCTGTTACTGAAATATGGTATAACTGGGCATTCACGGGGTGCGCAGGATTTGATTCGGCTTTAAGACTTTTACAGAGTTTATTCCTAGCCCCTGCCTTTAAAATACCTCTATCCATTGGTCTATCCAGGTAAGATTTAGTCCTCTTCGTTCAGTGCAATTAATGTTTATTAGGCTATGGGGCTCTATAGTTGATTTTGTGGGAAGGAGTACAAAACAATCATAAAAATAAAACACTAGGAATTTCAAAGAGCTCACGCATAGTCATTTGACTTGCTTCCTTTGTGCTTACAAGTGTAACCCAAATTTTCCCAACTCCTGCATTTAAGGAAGGAGCCATTCTTTCTGGCTTGGGGCATCAAACAACACCGAGAATTCTTGCAATTCTTCCACATGGCGTAAGAATGGCATTGTATCTAATGTACACCTAAATAGGCTGAAAAAAATAGTCCTAGGGCTGACTGAGTGTATACTACGTGCAGAAGAGAGGTTTCTGGAAGGGAGGGACTTACACAAAAAAATATTGCAAATAAAATGTTTGGGTGGGTTTTTCTCTCATTATAAGTTATGCAAAAAACCCAAGCAATTGTTAGGGCTTCTCCTAGAGCTCTGCCTCTCTCACTTGAAAAAAAAAAATTGGTGTGTTTCTATTTGTTTTAATCACTCATACGCTAGAGTTGAAATGTACCAGGACCTCCTGCTGCCAAAAATTAATTTGCACATGCATCAGGGCATGCACTGAGTGCGTGGCCTGGTTTCAGGAGAAATGTGCCTGTGGTTATTTTGTAAGCTAATGTGAACTTGTATATCAGCACTGGGTCTGTCACTGATTGGAACGCTGGGCTGTGACTCAGAAAAGCCCTGTTTCTATTTTTGCCATTTCCCCTGACTTAATGTGTGACCTCAATCTATTACCCCTCTCTGCCTCAGGGTCTTCACTTATGCTATGCTTTTCTCTTTACAGAGAATAATTAAGGTGGTGAAATCTTGCTTGAAAATAAGTGTTTTGCCACAACAAAAGAGTCATTTTTTTTAATTGATTCTATAAACTGATTCTTTGTGAGCCACATTAAAAGTGAGATGTCACAAAGGACATGATGATAGAAAATCTGCCAAGTGGTACGTTAAAATAATCCTGCTGGTCACTGTGATCATTGTTTCTGATGTTATTATTACTCGTAATGCTGAATTCACGGTGCCTTACTACAGAAATGCCATGGTTTGAATTTCTGTCCAATTAGATATGTCATTTACAGAGCAGTGTAATGGGGAGGACGATATTATCTTCATATATGTATATATGTATATTCTCTCTTTCACACACACACACACACACTCACACAGTGTCCTGGAGAGAGAGAGGAAAGAAAACTCTTCACTAGTGTGCTCAGAGACAATCGTCCAAGGGCAAGGAAAGACTCTTCAGGAGAGAGAGGAATGAGATTTGGCTGTTCCCCCAGAAGTCACACACAAGTGAGCACTCTAATGAGGAGCTTCCTCTCCAAACTTAACTGAGCAACAACATGGAGACGAGTCACTCAGCAACTAGCTTCTGTTTTCTAGGGGACATGGACTAATCACGTGGATCTTTCCCTCCATGTTGTTGGCTTAAAAGTTGTCCCTGACCTTCCATTATGTGTCAGGTCCTATTTTAGGCACTGAAGAAACAACATAAATAAGCTTTTCTTGAGAATGTAATATTAATCCATGTTTAAAAATAATACCTCGTCCATAGAATTCCAAGTTTGAGCCTTGATTCAGGAAATGGATTTGTATTTATCTCTTTACTAGTTTCTGTCACCAGTGTTCTTTGGGTATGGCACAGAGCCACACACACCAGCCTGCCCCACACATCCTTCGATGGACATTGCATTCCTCTCTCTGACCGAAGGTATGCTAGGTGATGACAGGCAGCTAGTTAGAAAACATAAAATGTCAAAATCTGAAAGGACTTAAGCATCGGCTTGATTCAACAAGGTTTTTTTGAGCCCCGACATTTTTCCGCAGAGGGACAAACTGGTGAGCTGACTTAATAAGGTCACATAGCTAGTCTCATGAATAGAACCTATGTATCTTGAGTCCTAATTCAAAGTTGGTTGCTCTTTACTGTATCAGTGTATTAAGGAAGCTCCTTTCTCTTGCAGGGCTGTGCTTTTTGTGTATTCTAGAAAGGTTGAAATGCGATTAAGAACTATAACTTGGTGGTTAAGAATAGGGGTCAGGAATCAGGCTGACTGAGTTCAGATTCTGATAATGTATCTTAATACGCAAACTTGGGAAAGTTATTGATTGATATAGCCTCTCTGTTTCTTCATCTCTGTGTAAGTGGATAGAACAATAAGAATCAGCTCATAGGGTTGTTTTTTTTTTGTGGGGATAAAAATGAAATAATCCATATAATATAGTTAGTATAGTCTGTGGCACTATTTAAACAGGTGATAAATGAAAGCAAGGTGTACAGCAGAAAATAAGTATTTTTTCTCCTGGAGTATTTTTGCATCAGACAGTTAAATTATAGAAATATACCTTATGTTCATATAAGTTAAAACTTGAGCTTTAGATGTTACCTTCAAATTAAGATTCAAAGAGTTGAAAGAAATGACTGAGAAATGTGTGAAAACTTCCTTGAATGCTTGTTTACTTAAAATAGATAGTTGAGGGGCACCTGGCTGGCTCAGTTGGTAGAGTGTGCCACTCTTGACCTCGGGGTTTTAAGCTCGAGCCACACATTGGATGTAGAAATTACTTAAAAATAAAATTTAAAAAAATAATAAAATAAAAAAGATAGTTGATTTTTGGAGTCAAACCTGGAGCAAATATTAAATGATATGTAAAGAAACACAATAAATCTAAATTTGAATGAAGAATGAAGGATGGGGAAAGAGGACAAGCTTTCAGCGAGAATTCCATTCATTATTTTTCCTTTTTAAAATCTCTAGAAGCTAAATTCATCTCCCAAGTTTTATAGTTGGCCCTATAATAAATTGTTTCGCTGTCCTTCAGAACACAGAAATGCAGCCAGACATATGAATCCAGACAACTTGCAGAGCATATAAAACACCCCTTCCAGGTTTTGCCTTTCCTCACATTAGTCCCCTGCTGATGGACTCACGACTGTGGAATACAATCCCAAAGCTGCTTCTGGAAGGGAATTTTGCCCCTCACCTCTCTCTCTCTCTCCCTTTTTTCTTTAAGATTTTATTTACTTATTTGAGATGAGAGAGAGAATGCACACACGCTTGAGGGTGCACAGAGGGGGAAGGAAAAGCAGGCTCCCTGCTGAGCAAGGAGCCCAAGTGTGGCTCGATCCCAGGACCCTGAGATCAGCATCTGAGCCAAAGGCAGATGCTTAACCGACTGAGCCACCCAGGCGCCCCTGCCCCTCACCTCTCTGACCATGATCTTACTTCCTCTGCCAGACTCAAGGGACTCAGTCTCTTTTGCCCTCATCCTCTTCACCACTCTGTGGGCTGATGATGTGCACATATTCAAGTCTAAATGGCAGTGGAAGTAATGAAATCTCAAGCCACAGTTCTTCCTTGTTACCATTTTTAGCTCTTTTCACTGTGACCATTATGAACCCTGTACATGACTTCTCAGTATAGAATATGAGTGCACACTGGCCAAGGAAATACACAAGTTAATTATGCCAGTGGTTCTTCTTTCTACTGCATGAATTTTATATATAAGTAAGCACACAGCCATCTGAATTGCTCCCTCCACATTTTCCTCTATTATAATCGTTGAACACTGTAGAAAGTTAAGCTTCATTTAAAAAATTCACTTATTATTCATTTGGAGAACAAAACAGGAACCAATAGGAAAGCACCAGGATTTTATTTAACTGTTTTGCTTTGAAAGAAAATAACTTAGGTAGTCTGTGTAATGCATTTTTTGTAGTGCACTTTTTTTTCCCCAGGAAATTAAGTATTAAATAATGTATTTGCCCAGTGAGTCGGAGTAAAAGCTGGATGGGGACCTACTATATCTTAGGACGGTGGCATTGGGGGCTCTATGTGGACATTTGTTGTGCCCTTGTCCTTAAGACAGAATCCCATTTGCAATTTGGGCAAGTGCCGGAAGGATTCCAGGCATGTACTTTTACACACACTCTATCCTCTACCTGTACTTCTATTATCCTATTTCCATTTTTTTCATCCTGATTTCTACATGTATATTTTCCTGTTTTATGTTTCTCAAAAGACTTCTTAAATACTTTTCAGAATGAAGTATGAATGAGTGATAAATGAATGAATAAACTTCTCAATGTGAGTGGTACATTTGTCTTATTCTCACATTTAAGTTTTAAAATTAACCAAAACCCCCCAACATTTTGCTGGTATTACCATAGCTCCTAGGACAATCACTATCAAATTAATTCATGTATTTTTTGATGGCTTGTTTTATACCAGGTTCTGTGTTATGAGTTAATACGGTGGTATGTAAACAGATATGGTTCCTGACCTCATGCAACCTACAGTCTATATAAATAAGGTTTTCTGCTAAATAATTACTACAACATCTGCATCACTATTTTCTCTTCAATATATTTAACTTCATTATATCTTGCAATAACTTCAATATTTTAACATTTGTTTGTTTGCATTTGTGATACATGCAGCTATTTATATTAAACATGTCTAGTCTGATAAAGAATACAGCATGCCACAATATCTTCCAGTTTTATGTTGAAGGTTGTTAGGATTGTCAATATAAGAATTATTGATTAGGGGGCACCTGGGTGTCTCAGTTAGTTGAGCATCCGACTCTTGATTTCAGCTCAGGTCATGATCTCAGGGTCATGACTTCGAGTCCAAGCGTTGGGCTCCATGCAGAGCATGGAACCTGCTTGGGTTTCTCCCACTCCCTCTGCCCCTCCCCACTCCCCGCTTGCACACTCTCTCTCTCAAAAAAAAAAAATTATTGATTAGAATTCTACCTCATATAACTCTCTAATAGATTTTAGTCTCTGTTACTGTAATGGTTTATAGGAAAAAACTTTATTTTCTTTTGCTCATTATGAAAGGAGTTTCCTCTGAGAGTTATTGACAATCTCTACTACCTTATAAGTCATAGCTGAATGCTCAGCTGTTAAACTAAATCAAGGAAGTATGTTATTATGTGTACTCATATGTGTATGTATATATTGTATATGTGCCCATGATTAGACATGAAAAATATGCAGCAAGTAATTAAATCCTGATTCTCTTAAGCACATACTTTTTCTTATCTTCCTATTCCTTTCCTCCTCATTAAAGAATTAAGTTATCTACTTGCTTATGGACTAAGTGGGTTGAACAGGCATGACACCTGCCTTCTAGTGTTATTGTCAAAAGCTTTTATTAAGCACATAATTGCACAAGGCATTGGGTAATTGCGGCACCAAAAGAGCTGCATACTCAGAGTTTCCAGATTTTTTGTCCTGTCAGAGATGATTCTTATGCAGCTTAATCTCCATAGGCATGGAATTAAAATATTGTTTATTTCCTGGAAGATTGATGCAATGTATATCAACTCATGTATTCTTCCACATTTTATAGTCCTGTAGAAGTAACTTTTTTTTTTTTCTGGTTCTTTTACTTTTACAGTATCTTTTCTCCTCTCTTCTCTGTCCCTGATTCTGTTGCTCTCATGTAAGAAAGACTTAAGGGGTGTCTGGGTGGCTCAGTCGGTTAATCCGCCAACTCTTGATTTCGGCTCAGGTAATGAACTCAGGGTCGTGAGATCGAGCGGGGAGTCGGGCTCTGCACTGCTGAGTGTGGAGCCTGCATAGGATTCTCTTTCTCTCCCTCTGCCTCTCCCCCTCACTCACACACACTCTCTTTCATAAATAGATAGATAATAAATAAATAAATAAATAATAGCTTAAATATTTTAATAAACATTGTTAGGGAAATTCATAGGATATTAGATTCAGGTTGATTTTTACCTAACTGACCATTTGCTCAAGTCCATTTGAGAATAAAAAAAAGGCTTCAATAATTATAACTTAAACACATAACGGGCACCACAGCACCACACAATTCCAGGGGACACTTTTGTCGTCTTGATGACTCATACTTCACAACCAGATGTGTACATGAGCCGCCAGATCTCCATCTCTGGCTCTGATATTCCTCCTACATTTCCAGTCTGTCTGCTAAATGTCCCACCTTCTCAGTATCAACACATCTAAAAATGACATTTTCTTTCACTCCTCTCAACACCATCAACTCCTTGCACTGATTTTTAATTTTTGTTCTCTCAATCCCTAAAAAAAAAAAAAAATCCAATATCTTGCAAATCCTGCTTCTTGCTTAATATCTAAGTAGTTGTAAAAATGTATTGACTCTTTCATCAAAATGTCATGGGCATCTATCCAGTCCTTTCCTTTGCTGATTCTAGCACCCCTACTTTAAGGTCCTTACTAATTCATGTGTGGGTTATTGCCAGTCCTCTTGCTTAACAGAGCCTTTCTCTGTTTTACTGATCAAAACTCCACTTAAAACTCCCACTAAAACTAGCTGGCTGCCGCAGCTCAAAGAAATTTTTGCTTCTAAGCACTGCGGTGGAATGTATCTGATTATTTTCTAATGTAATCAATGAAATTGACAGCTCCTTGAGGGGCAGGACTTCTCCTGATGCATTGTGTACCATCCGCACCCCTAGCACTGTGACTATCACTTGCCCAGGATCAGGAAATAAACACATGTTCAGACCTCTTTCCGAACTCCAAACGCTTCTCTGCAACTACATTTTACACATGTCTAGCTGAGAACATCAAAGGCAATAATCATTGCATCCTCATCAAATCTCTTTCCCCTTTATTTCCTATTTCTGTGAATTTTTTCACCCTCCACCCAGTTGCTCAAGCCAGAAACCTTGACTCATCCTTAAATCTTCCTCTGCCTCAGCTACAACATCCACGCAGTCTCTAGACTCTGCTGAGTGGTCCCAGCATGCCATCACCTCCTTAAGTTTCCCTGACCCATCCTTAGTGCCATTACCTTTGTGTGAACTCTGTGATCCTCACTTGCATTGCTATGGTGGTCCCAACTGCTCCCCCTGTCCTTTAGTCGTTCTTCCTCGAACCCATTCTCCGCAATGCCATTTAGTGATCTGTATATGTTGGGAAATTGACCCTACCACTTTGTTGCTTAAAACTGATCCTGGTTTACCAGTAGCCTTCATGGTGAAGTTCAAATTCTATAGCAGGACATCAAAGACTGGTTTTCTGACCCTTACTGTCTTTCCACTTCTTTCCTCCCCTTACCCTCAAACCCCGAGTAATGATGATTGACTCTCCAAAGACCTTTGCCCCGGGTAATTTGTCAAAGCCAGTCATGATAGTTCTGAATTATCTTTTCTAATGACCATCTAGGAAAGGCTAAATGACCCAGTTGTGGCCAATGGGGTATGAGAGGAAGTTTGCTGATGATATTCTAGAAAATATTTCCTTGTCTAAAGCATAGACCCAAAGGAAAGACAGCTTCTTTCTGCTCCTGGGCATTGCTGTGGCTGGAACTGTTGTCTGGACCTGTGCAGCCATCTTGCTACAAGGACGAGGATGAGACTACAAAAGCGAGGAGGGCAGAGCCATGAGATCTGTGGGAAAGCATTGTTGGAGGCCTGATGCCCTGCTCCTGGGGTATGCCCAATTGATGAGCATCCTTCCAGGTGGGATGATGCATTGCCTTATTGTTTGGGCTGATCCAAGTTTAGGTTTCCTGTCATCTGCAGATGAAGGTGTCATGACAGGGAGTCACTCCAAACATGGCATGCTTTCTCTTCCCTTCTGATCTGTGTACATGCTCCCAACTAAAATGCCTTTTTTCTAGACTTCAGGTCTTAAAAAAGAGTTAGGTCTTTCCCAATCACTCAAAGTATACATGGTAGACACTTGGCTTGCCCAAATCTTAGAACTTATCACTACAGTTAAAATTACTCATCCCTATCTTCCAGCAGTCTTGTTCTGGACATGTCGGTCACAGTCCTTTTATGCCCATGGTGCCTTTTAATTCATTCATTTATACATTTATTGGACAAATATTATTGAGCACTTACCATGTGCCAAGCATTGCTGTAGATACTGGGATATGAGAGTATATAAAACCAATAAATTCCTTGCCATCATGGAGTTTAAATTCTAGTGGAGAAGGCAGCCAATAATCCAGGAAGTAGATATACAGTATGTATAAGGTCAAGGAGATAGGGATAGGATGAAGAGTCATAATTTAAATAAAAGTTCTGAGACAAGCCCTGAGGGAAATAATGGAGATAGCGCATGGATGTCTGAAAGAGGAACATGTCAGGCAAAGAGAGGGAAGGGCCCTGAGGGGGAAGAGGGCTTGGCTTTCTAAAGAGCAACAAGTGGCTGGTGTGGCTGGAGCAGAGTGGGGGAGGGGCAGGATGAGGAAGTATTCTAGGAATAGATGTGGGATCTTGTAGACATGGATGTTTAGGTTCCATTCAGAATGGACTATTTTCAGCAGAGGAAAGACATGACTTGAGTTGGGTTTCAGATGTGTTGCACCCCCCTTCTGTGTGAGGAGAGGGCTGTAGGGGAGGAGGGTGGAAGCAAGAGACCTTCACTGTGGTCCAGGAGTGAGATGGTGGTGGGTGGACCAGGCCACGGGCTTGGCAGTTTCTAAGGGACATTGCCATGGTCACTTCCTTGCCGAGAAAAGCAGCCCTAGACTCCCGATCAGACAGCTCTCTTCCCACTGCCATGCTGCCCCAGCCCCAGCTACTGGACCAGGTGTTGATGACCCATCCCAGGGCAACCTACCCATAAACTGTTCACTGAGCTATGAAGCAGCCTCGAATGAAAACCACAGTCTAGATATGAATGAATCATATGGTAAGCAGCAGAAAGGCAGAAGAACTGAGAACTACCGAAAAGGAGACAGGAATGGAGTGAGTGGACATATCAATGGCAGAGCATGGGGTAGGATCTGTGCCCTGAGGCTGCTGTGGCAGAGACAAGTTGGCTCCATCTCTAGAGAAGCTGTGGGTGCTGAGTGGACTTTGAGTTCCACTCTATGGGACCCACAGTGGGACTCTTGTTATCAAGAGTCCTGTTTTCCCCTTTTATCCTCTCTTAGTGTAGCCTTACTATCAACCTTTATTAATAGAAAAAATACTTGAGTGAACCTATTCTCCTTGCATCTGAGCACCAGGATTTGGGGTTGCACATAACAACTTCTCAGGGCCTGTGGGATGGTTGGCATTTGATCGTGGCCTGAGAACGAGTTTACTCCAGCTCAGATCTCACCATGGATGCCAAGAGCCCATGGTTTGCCCTGGCAACTAAAGTTTTGCCTGGGATTTTAAACATGCCCCAAACATGTCCCCTTTGAAGGCAGTATGCAATGTGACTTGGTTGCTGTTGTGTTTGAGAAATATCAAGGGGCTCAGAAATGTAAAGACAAAGGAATTGGATGGTTGCCTCTCGAAGTGTTAGGTGCCTTCAAAAATACAATTTCAAGCTCTGTCCCAGGTTGCTCAACTAATGGCAGATAAAGAAACAAAGCACCATTATGTAACCGTCACAAGATGAATTTTCTGTCTGCATCCATATCCAAGGCTAAGAGCCTCCTGAATATTATGTTCAGAAAATGGTTTTCTGCAATGAAGAAATGAAGCATTCAACACATTCTCTTTCTTGATTATTTGTGAGCTAAGAAATAGTTGTTTCATTGGTTGTAGGAGTAGAAGCTGAAAAGATGCATAGGGTAGGGTCATGCTCAGATAAGTTTCTGGGTAGGAAGAAACTATCAGAATCAAAGTAATCAGGAAGTAATCAGAATCAAAGAGCCAGAGATGAGATGGTGCTCTGTTGGTGAGGAGTGAAGTTATAGTAGAAACAAGACAAACAGAAGTCCCCTCACCGTAGAGGAGCAGTGAACATTTCTTGCTGAGGGACAAAGCAACATTGTGGTCTGTAACCTGTGCTGGATTCTTCCAGTTCCAGACAACATTCCCATCATGTCAAAGCCTGCCTGTTCAGCTAAATGGGTGCCCAGGGTAGTTCAACATGCTCTGATACTGGAGACGCGTATACTTCCTGAATTGCTCTCAAAGCTCCTGGTGAGGTAAATATGAGGCAATTTTAACCATCAATTACAAAGTGATTTCATATCTATTTTTCAACTGATATAAGAATCCTCATGGAGCTGTTAAGAGAGGAAATGTCTTAATTCGGCAGGTTCAGCTAGGTTTCCTTTGAGGAGGTTACATAGCTATTGGGTAGTATGACTTATCCAAGTGCCATATTCTTGCCACCATTTCAAGGAACCACACAGCTTTTCAGTGAGTGGTGGAGACCATTTAGGCTCCAGGCTGAATTTGGGGGTCATTTGTCATATCCTAATTTCAATTAATTGGAACTCAGTTCTCTAGATTTCAAGATCTTAGGTGCCTGGTGATTAATAACAGATATTGTTTGTTTTTGCATTGACTGACAAGTTCCATTAACAGGGTCGGACGTTCATGAGTTTGCCACTGGTGATATACAATAAAGCTCGGGGCTCTTTGGTGCTCTAAATTTCTCTGTGTTAGGGACTGCTTATATTCAATGGCCCTCAACAAATATGATAAGCACTAATATTCAGAAAATGATCTTCTTATATTAGGAGGACAATAAAGCACAACTTCTTTTTAAAAATTTCAAATCAAGGGCGCCTGGGTGGCTCAGTTGGTTAAGCGACTGCCTTCGGCTCAGGTCATGATCCTGGAGTCCCTGGATCGAGTCCCGCATCGGGCTCCCTGCTCGGCAGGGAGTCTGCTTCTCCCTCTGACCCTCCCCCTTCTCATGTGCTCTCTCTCAAATAAATAAATAAAATCTTTATAAAAAAAAATAAAAATAAAAAAAAAAATAAAAATAAAAATTTCAAATCTATACAGAGAAGAGCAGTAAAAATGACCCAAAAAAGCAGGTTTTCAATAAATTGATTTGTATTTATTCAGTGTTCAGTGGCAAATCACCTTCTAACTTTGTTGTCTGTAAGCTACAAGGAGTAACAGAGAAAAGTCCTGTCATATACAACACTCTTTCCCTCCTCACTGGTATGACCATCAACTCAGTAAAGGGATGTCCTATTTCTGAGTTAATTAAATTAGTTTATTGTAGAATTATAGATTTTTCAGTTCTGGCAGAAACCTGAACGATTATCTGGTCCTACCACCTGTTTCCAGTCTATCTATAGAATATCCTAGCAATTTTGCTGTTTGCAGAGAGTAAATTCTTATTTCCTGATGTTGTATTTCTGGAAATCTCTAGGAAGTGTGGCCAAATAAACCAATATTCAAAATAAACCAAAGTAACAAATAAACAATACCCCACAATGATGGCAATTGGAAGGCAATGTGTTTGCGATCCCTTTGCCCTGGAAAAGACCTTTGTGGTTGATCAACATGATGTTGCCACATGGACTTAATTATATCCAGACCTCATGACTTCAATAGACATCAAGTCTCTGCTCGGTAGTACCACAAAGTAACACACAAAAAAGAATTGGTGTTTCCAGAGCAGGGATTAAGGATATATTCTTTTATCGTCTGGCAAAATCCTCAGTAAATCTAGATAGAGAGATGTGAAGCTGCACTAGCAATTTAACAAGACTGAATGATAGATTCAATAAAAGATTGACATATTGAGCAATGGGAATCCAGAAAATTCTTCCTGTCAGGATATTCTAATAATCTTCTTTGAGACAGTCTTAATCAATTGCACCATCTCTTCAAACACAGGATTTTAAAGAGACACAGAGATGTTCTCCTAATCTTTCATGTCAGTCAAAGTTTTTATTTTTTTTTAAAGATTTTATTTATTTATTTGACAGAGAGAGACACAGCGAGAGAGGGAACACAAGCAGGGGGAGTGGGAGAGGGAGAAGCAAGTTCCCTGGCTGAGCAGGGAGCTCGATGCGGGGCTCAATCCCAGGACCCTGGGACCATGACCTGAGCTGAAGGCAGCTGCTTAACGACTGACCCACCCAGGTGCCCCAGTTGAAGTTATTAAAGAAAGAAGAGTGTCAAGGAATCCACACTTTGCATATACCTGCCATGGAGCTGTGATTGTTTCAATAACGGACACAGGAAGAAAGGAAGTTAAGTAGAGCCCACATCTGCCTGACTCGAAAAATCTATATTAAAAACCACAGCACTATACTTTTTCTCAGTTAATGTGAAGTGTATATTTGAAATGTTGTGTCATCAAATTTCTGGAATAACATGGAAATATTTCCATCAAGTATATTCCTGTGTAAGTAGTCAAAATGTGTTGACAACATGTGAACCTAAAGATTCAGGTGTGACAGATGAGAAATCTAAGATAATGGGGTTATGCTAACAAAGATCATTTCCATGCACAGGGTTTAACCAATTAAAACTATTTTTACGTACACTTTCCATTTGGCCCTCAGGGGCCAAAGGCTCAGAGATATTGAATAATTTATTCAAGTTCACAGAAGTAATCAATGGAGTCAGAGACCCAATGCAATGATTTGCAAATAGCTTTTATATTGGTCAACCTCTACCACCTGTATTTAGATAAGAAAGGCCATTATAAGATCAAACCATATTTGATGCTGCTCTTCCAACTTACACAATGTTTCTTGGTAACTCAAGACATTAGGTTCAAGTTTAAGAAAAGTCCCCAGTGGGCAAATACTTCTGATTTAAAGATAGGATGCTCTGATTTCGAAATAGTAGGCTGAGTACACACTGAACCCTGACACACCACAACAAATTTTAGAAATGAAAGCTTGGATGTGGACATATTTGTGTATATATGTGTATGTATATTATATATCTTAATATATACTTATATGTTTTACTTAAATATATATGTAAACAAATACATAGTCATAGTCACCCCAATAAAAGAAGAAAAATTTTCAGAAGTTGTGATGAATCCCTAAATTACTTAAAACAAATGGATTCTGATTTTAAAGATATAAACAGTAGTCTCAAACCTGTGCAGAAGTCCAAGGGAGAGGGACACCACAGAGTGAGAGGAATACTGGATGTGCTTCAAGCTAGTAAGTGGTGGAAACCAGAAGCTGGAGGAAGCCAAGGGCAATCAAGACGGTGCTTGCTTGGCTGATAACTCTTAGAAACTGTCTCTCTCTCTCTCACATACACACACATGCACACACACTTTATTTTAGGAAGCTAGGAAGCTGTGACAGGAATATCTGTTTCCTTGGGACAGAAAGCCAAGCCCTTAATGACATGGAGAACAAGAACTTGTTAAGCCCAGACCAGGTGCCAAGATGTCCCACCAGGGGTGTCCTGCCCTTCTTCCTCACTTGTTTAAAGCCTTATGGAGCCCAATCTCCACAGTAGATTCTGCTTTTCCCTTTAAATGTGCATCACACACACAGGCAGCTGACCACATGCATGAGTCATAGTAGAGACATAAACTCAAAGTTAAGAATAAGAGACTGAGAAAAGTCACCTAGTAAAAGAGAAGCAAAACACAGAAGTTAGTCTGAAAAAACAGATCTAGTAAAGCATTAAGAACAGGATACGTAAAATGAATCCAACACTATCACTGGAAAGATTAAGGAAAGTATTACACCCAGGAAACAAATTATAAGCAGTTAAAAGAAAGAACTAATCAGAAATTCAAAAGCCAATACTCATACATGATTTACACACACACACACACACACACACACAAACACAATTAATAGTTAACTAGGTATAGGAAAACCTTTCCTTAGCCTGATGGAAGTTATTTACTGTAAATATCTAGAAAAGATTATAATTGATGGTGGAACATTATAAGCATCGCAAGTAAAACAAGTATGATGAAGATGCTGACTTTCATGGCTAACATTCCAATTGTGTCAAAACAAGATGTATAATCATTAAAAAGTAAAGAAAACTGTGGTTATTTACAATTGTTTACTTGGAAAACACATGATAATGAATGGTAAGTGGTGGAAGGACATGAATTAGTCTGTAAGTGAGTCTGATAATATGAGCAGTCAAAAACCAGTGGCTTCCATATCCCTGAGCAATTACCAGTTAGAAAAATCCCAACTACAATAGCGATAAAGACAAGGAAGTGATGGAGTAAATTTAACAAAAAAATAGAACACATTTATAGAGAAACTTATGAAATGCTATTGACGGACAATAAATAAGACCTTAGTAAATGGTGAGACACCATGGCCATTGACCAGAAAACACATTATCATAAAGATGTTGCTCTTTCCCAAATTAATATGTAAAGGAAATGCAGTCGCAATCAATATCCCCATCAGACTCTTCATGGAAGCTGACAAGCTGAATCTATAATTTGCATGGAATACTAAATATGCAAAACTAAAACAATTCTGAGAGGAACTCAAATGAGCTGTACTTGCCCTATCAGATATCAAAGTTTATTACAAAGCTAAGAGAAATAATGTGATATTGATGCAAGAATAGACAAATGGACTAATGAGCCGAAACAGAGCGCCCAGGGACAGATTCAGATGCATGTGGATACTTGGAATGTAAGAATGGAAGGGAAGAAAAGATGGACGATTCAGTAGATAGTTTCACGACAACTGCCTTCATACATGGAAAAATCAGTTCGATCCCTACAAAAAGCGAATCTAACTGTTTTATAGATCTAAAGGGAAAGCAAAATTAAAACTACTCAAAGAATATACAAAATACCTTTATGATTGGCAAGTAAGAAAGTATTTATTATCCACAAAAAAAACAGAAACAGTTAAGAAACATTTTGCAAATGTGCCTACCTCAGATTATAAAATCTTCTAATCCACAAAGACTTCATTAAAAAGTTAAAAGATAAGTGACTGACTAGGAGAGTGGATTTGCAACCCAAATAACAAAGGATTCGTATCTAGAACATACAGGAAAAGGCAAAGTAAGAGAACATATTTCTCATTAACCAGTCTGGCAAAAATTTAGACATTAGATAATATCAAAAGTTGGTGAGGTCTTAGCAATGATTTTTTGGATCTGACATCAAAAGCAAAGGCAAGGAAAGCAAAACAAAATAAGTGGGACTACATCAAACTGAAAAGCTCCTGCACAGCAAAGGAAATCATCAACAAAATGAAAAAGCAAGCTGGCAAGGACGTGGGAAAGCAGGAGCTCTTATCAACTGTAGGCGCAAACGTAAATTGCTATGATCACTTTAGAGAGCAGTTTGCCAGTAGCCAGTAAAATTAAAAATATTTATACCCAGGAGATCTACCTCTGGCATATTCCCTTGACAAAAGCTTACACTTGTGCCAAGTTTGTTCATAACATTATTTTTCATAGTGAATCACTGGAAGCAATCTAAAAATGAAAACGTAATCTATCTGGGATAGATAAATAAAATGTAGTATGTCCACAAATTGGAGTGCCCCAATAAAACAGTTTAAAAGAATGTACTAGATGTAAGCATGATGACATGGCCTGATCTCAAAACAATGCTGAATAAAACAGACAAAAACACTACTAATTTGGTACACGTAGTATCATACCATTTAATGACTGATGTCAAAGATTTTTAGAAACTTAAGAACTTTATATACCTTTACATATTTATGTTTAAATAAGAAAAATCTCATGATACTGAGGTACGAAGGAAAACAGAATTAAATTGGGGTAGTAGAGAGTGATCAAAGTAATTATTTCATCTGTAATATTCTATTTTTTAAAGGGAAAATGTATTCTATTAACTTGTGCAGTTGGAATTCATTTTTCAAACTCGCTACAAAAAGGTACGTAATAGCTGCACACATATACACACACATACTCATTCACTTAGTGCAATTGTTTTCATGATTTATAGTCCATTCTTGTAATAAAATTAATAGGTACTATTTTTTGGTCACCTACCACATGCCAGGAACTGTACCAGGAGCTTTACACACATGTCATTAATCCTACTATTAATCCTGGGAGTTAAGTATTATTACAGTATCATGGGTAGAAAGAACGGATTCTCTGAGGGGTCACTTTTTTAAGACTCTAAAGGCCAGGCAGTTCCCACTGCCTACGAATTATATTATGTCACCAACTGACGACAGCTGACCACTTTCTTTAGCTAATGCAGAGACCAGGAGCATAGCATCATCTCAGCGCAAAGTCCCCCTCACAGTCACCTTTCTCTGGACCCTCATTCCACAGGCTAGTGTAGGAAACCATGGCCCCATTTGCTCCTTGCATCTCCTTTTAGTTTATACTCCTGAATTTTCAGCATTCAGGATAAACTTAGCTAGTCTAAGGGCTTGTTAGGAAAATGGACCCAGTCTGCAGCCCTAAGAATGTGCCCAGATCAGGATGCACCAGCCTGGAGAGAGCAGGAGTGATGAATGAGGCTTTTGTTCAGGCCTGAGCAAGGTGTAAACTGTGTGCTATGTAACAGTGAGATTCACAAGGTGTACCTGGCTTGGATGCGGTGGTCTCTGGAATGTATTTTGTGAAGCTATGTGCAGAAATATACTAGACTGATGTATATAAAGTCGGGCCTGGACAGAGGTAGTGACTTTCTAAAAAGTCACTCACATAAACATTATCATCTGCAACTTTGAAAATCTATAATTAGGTATTGGGAATGGATCCGGAGGCTGTATCTGTCTAGGCTCGTGCTGTTCTCTCTACCCAGCAGGGTGCCAGCTTGCAGAGGGTCCCAGTCTCAGTGAATTGGAATTGAGTGTTACCTCTGGTGTTGGGTAGTGCACGGTTTGGGTAGCCACCCACAGTGGTCCAGCTGCTGTGTGTTCTTACTGTGCTGACTTGTTCAGTGGCCTCTGATAAGTAAGCCGTGTTTGGCCCTAGCAGTGCCTACATGTGGTCTTTTCATAAATCTGCATCATCTAGTGACATGGCCCATACAATTCTGGACAATGGCCTTTGTTTTGATGGATGCACTGGTTATTCATCATAAAAGCACATTTGCGGAGTCACCTCCTCATGTTTCCAAAGTAACCACATAGATAATCACTCAAACATGTGTGCAGGCTTTCGGCATCTTATCATTAAAAGCCTTCTGCTGGGATAAATTGGATTTATAGCCACTAATTTATTTGCTAACACAATAAGTAATTATTTTATATATTCTCTACTTTTCTCCAGTTTGAATGCTTTTATCTCACACTTCTAGCACAGTTGGGCAAAACAAGTACTGTGACCTACATGGTTAGCTCAAATTCTTTTTTTTTTTTTTTTAAAGATTTTATTTATTTATTTGAGAGAGAGAGAATGAGAGAGAGCACATGAGAGGGGGGAGGGTCAGAGGGAGAAGCAGACTCCCTGCCGAGCAGGGAGCCCGATGTGGGACTCGATCCAGGGATTCCAGGATCATGACCTGAGCCGAAGGCGGTCGCCCAACCAACTGAGCCACCCAGGCGCCCGGTTAGCTCAAATTCTAAAAGTACCAGTCAAAGAACTATGGTGAGGGAGGGGCTTGGGGAGAGACACCCTATGGGGTGATTCCTGGATAAGAGCAAACCCTTTTGTTGTTTGGGTAGAGTTCCATTTTGTAGACGGTATTTTTCTTGTGCTGTTGGCAAGTTATATACAAATTGTTGCCAAGCACTGTTCCCATACGTAAATTGAAGCCTAAGTGATTGGAAACAGGAGCTTTATCAAGCGAGGTGCAGTCACCATAATGAACCAGCTCAGACCTGAAAGTCAGGAAGTACCTGACATGCCGAAAATTGTCCTCAGGACAATGATTTCAACTCCATAGATCTTCCTTTCTATTGCGAGTTATAGACCACTCAAAAATTCTGCTGTAGAAAATATTAACAATATTTTCTACAATATTAACAATATTAACAAAATAAAGGAAGCCCCGAGGAGAATAAAGTGATTACTTATTTACAAGTTACCTTCACCATGAATGCCATATGGCTACCCTTGGATGGGACAAAGTCACGGACAAGACAGCAAAAATGGTGTCCCCATATAGCTTACAGGTCCCTTGAATGTGGTGTGGAGAAAACCTGAGCCACTTACTGAGGCCTCTTTATGAATATATCCTGATTGCTGCATCATTAGGAGATCACAACAATAAGGTTTCGCACCTGGAATCCTACGGAGACAATGGCTTCGCAGAGCTTTTAAGAATTTCCCACCTACGGAAACTGTAAAAGAAAAAAGCACTTAAAGTGCTTGTGGGTGAGACACCACTGGCTGAATGTGGGAACCACATAGCAGTGGCTGTTAGAAACACTGAGAAATGAAAAAAAAAAGAAACACTGAGAAATGAAAGAAAAAAAAGCAACACTGAGAAATGGAAAAAAAAAAAAGAAACACTGAGAAATGTCAAATTTATGAAGACCTTTCTCCAGCTGAAACAGGAAGAGTTTGACTGTTTGCCCCTGAAATGAGTGCAAAGAACAGATCTTGTTCTTAGTGCTCTTTGTCTCATTTCCTTATGAGGACCTCGTGCTAGCTGAACTGATCTGAGGATGCCCGGTTTGACCGGACGCTGAAACTCGTCATGCAAAAGGAACATTAATAGACTTCAAAGAAATTATTGACAGGTGTGCTGGTGTAAGTTCTCTCTGTCTCTCTTTTAGCTTCCAGGTCCTTAGATAACACCCAGGCAAAGATTATCATTGCTACTCTGACCCCCATTGAATATGGAAACTATAGGAATGCAGACTCATAAACATGAATATTGAATCACAGAGTTATTTTTATAATATCAATACTCTGGGACACACAGCAGTTAATAATTAAAATTGGATAGCCCTTTTATATCTCTTATTTAATTTAATCTTAACATCCCATGAAATAAATAAATAAGTCCCATTTTACAGGTGAGAAAAAAAGAGTTGTAGCTTAACCCCAAATCACATGGCTTAAAAATGATGCATTTGAGATTCACACCTGGCATTTCTGACTGCAAAGTGCTATTTTAACTATATCTTATTCAACTATATCTTACTGCTCAACATTTAAGTGATTTTTCTTTTTTTTTTTTTTAAGATTTTATTTACTTATTTGATGGAGAGAGAGAGAGCACAGCAGGGGGAGCAGCAGGCAGAGGGAGAGGGAGAAGCAGGCTTCCTGCTGAACAGAGAGCTGACGTGGGCTTGATCCCAGGACCCTGGGATCATGATCTGAGCCAAAGGCAGATGCTTAACCCACTGAGCCACCCAGGCGCCCCTAAGTGATTTTTCAAACTACTTTTTTCAAATTAACTTTTTTTGAACAGATAAATTAATGTTTTACTATCACATTAATACAAATAAATAAGATCCTTTTCCTATTTTGTTTTTTAAACTTTGTTTAAAATGGAAAGCAGAGTGCACTAAAACTTGGGATTTTGTAAATTGAGGTAAAATCAAATGAGTGACTTTGTCTTAAACTGCTTTTCTATAGTTTTACCAACTGTAGGATACACTCAATTTCCAAAAGTAATTTTTGCATTTCATTGAGATTGCTTCTCTCTAAATATAAAAGAGTGGAGTAAAAGGATAAGGTGATATACAGATCATGGGCGCCTGGGTGGCTCAGTCCGTTGAGCATCTGACTCTTGATTTTGGTTCCAGTCATGATCTCAGGGTCCTGAGATTGAGGCCCACTTTGGGCTCCACACTCAGTGGGGAGTCTGCTTGAGGATTCTCTCTCTCCCTCTCCATTTGCCCCTCCCCCTGCTCATGCTTTCTCTCTCTCTGAAATAAATAATGTTTTAAAAAAATCAATAGCTAGCCAGCTGTCAAGCATCTGCCATGTACAACAAACCATATGTGAAGGTTACATATCCTACTGTTAATCCTTGTAAGAATCCTGTAAGGCGCATTATATTGACCTCATTTTACAGATGGTAAAACTGAAGTTCCAAGAGTTAATAAAGGAGAACAGGGGTCCAGACTTCTCTTTATACATTGTGATTAGTGTGAATTGAATGGAGAAATAACATGGTACTCATCCACAAATACAAACCACAAAATTGTGTTTGTAACTCCTTTTTTTAAGATTTTATTTTTTGACAGAGGAAGAGACAGCAAGAGAGGGAACACAAGCAAGGGGGAGTGGGAGAGGGAGAAGCAGGCTTCCTGCTGAGCAGGGAGCCCGATGCGGGGCTCGATCCTAGGACCCTGGGATCCTGACCTGAGCCGAAGGCAGACACTTAACGACTGAGCCACCCAGGCGCCCCTGCTTATAACTCTTGTTGAATCATTTTTCTATGCTGAGAGATATGGAAAGAGTGAGCCCTGGGATGCTAGAAATCAATGAGAAGTGAGCCCACTTCTCATGCAGTCCCCTTTCTAGCTGAGAGACAGCTGCTTTTTTTGATGACAGGAGAAGAGGGGGACACATTATGGAGAACTGAGGCCCAATTCTGACAGGATAGTATAATTGTGTTTATCAAATAGACCCTGATGCAATTAACTTCCACTAGAACAACGAGGAGTCCCAGTAGCCAGCCAGGAAAAGTGCCTCTCTCCCATCCTATGATATAGAAAAAAAGACAAACCACATCCAATATGCACATATTTAACATCTTTAAAGAAAAACAAAACAGTGGAATGCAATAAATATTCAAAGATATAATTTGAGGGAATTTTCCTGAAATGAAAGGTTTAAACCTGTATATTGAAATGTTATGCTGTGTTCCAGAGAAAGTTGGCCCCACTCAGTCAACACAAAAATATATCTTAGTAAAGTAATTCAACTTAAAGTAACAATAACAGGGGCACCTGGGTGGCTCAGTCAGTTAAGCAGCTGACTGTTGATTTTGGCTCAGGTCATGATCTCAGGGTCATGAGATCAAGCCCCAGGTTGGGAGTCTGCTTGTTCCTCTCCCTTCCCCTCTGCCCCTCACCCCTTTTGCATGCACACACACTCTCTCTCTCTCAAATAAATAAGAAATAAATAAATAGATAAATAAATACAATCTTAAAAAAAATGAAGTAACAACAACAAAAGCCTTTAGTCAGCCAAGTGAAGAAGACCATCTTTTCTTCTTTTTTTTTTTAGATTTATTTATTTATTTTAGTGGGGGGAGGGGCAGAGGGAGAATCTTCAAGCAGACTCCCTGCTGACTGCAGAGCCCACACGAGGCTCGATCTCATGACCCATGAGATCATGCTCGACCTGAGCCAAAATCAAGAGTTGGTCCCTTAACTGACTGAGCCACCCAGGTGCCCCAAGGTCATCTTTTCTTAAGAGGAAAAAGAAAATCAGCAGGTTTCTCCACAGATGCAGTTATTGTCAGGGGACAATAGAGCCATTTCTACAAAGTGTGCATCAAGGATACTGGGCAAGATAATATCAATGACTAAAATGGGGAGAGAAGGTGAGGGATGGGAAAAGAGAGGAAGAAGAAATATCAGGTCACAATCCTTGTATCGAACAGACTGGAATTCAGCCCAAAGAACATTCAGTGAGTGAGTGCTCAAATGTGCAACTCACAGGGAAGATGGACGTAACAGAGCAGTGACATCCACAAGGCAGAATTTACGGAGATATGAGACATAGTAGAAATACAATAGTGCCAGGGGACTTTAATTCACCTCTCTTTGTCTATGGCAGCAGATCAAGGAAACAAAACAAAACAAAAAATATAGGGAAGAACTAACAACAGAATGAACAATCATTTTTTAACAATTAATATTTAATAATAATCAAATATGAACACATATCTATCTTAATAGATTAATAATTAATAATAGATTAATAATTTCTTTTTTTTAAAGATTTTTATTTATTTATTTGACCGAGAGAGAGAGAACATAAGCAGAGGGAGCGGGAGAGGGAGAAGCAGACTCCCAGCTGAGCATGATCCCTGAGCAGGACCCTGGGATCATGACCTGAGCCGACAGCAGATGCCTAACGACTGAGCCACCCAGGTGCCCCAGATTAATAATTTCTTAATAGAAAGATATAATTGGTATTTTAAAAAGAACTGTACCCTTTTTTAAAGTGCCCATGGTAGAGACCCAGAAATTAAAATATATTAGCCAATCTTTTAAAAAATTGGTAAGTTTCAAAAAACAGAAATGGCATTTTTCTAGCAAAATGCAATAAAATCAAATGAATGGCAAAAGCATTAAAAATGACCTTTCAATTTGGAAAACAAAAATTGCAGAGTACCTAGAAAAACAGTTCTAATGAAAACATTATAGGTACATCAGGCCTACAGAATATATTTAAATAAGTGATCAGGCGAAAATGTATTGGCTTGTGTATTTATATTAATATAAGTGAAAGAACAGAAAGGAAGAAATTGAGCACCTGACTAGAGGAGTTGACCTGTAGTAAGAGGTAAGTAAAGTAAGATGAGCAAACCAGAAGGAAAGAATTCTTAAAAGTAAAAGCAAAAATATAGGAGTTAGAAAACAGAAAAACAGCAGGACCAGTAAGCAAATCCAAAGCTGCTCCTTTGGCGGGGGGAGGAAAAAAAGAAAACAGTAAAGTATATAAACCATTGGCTAAACCAACCAAGAAAAAAAGGAGAGGGTACAAAACACACAGATGAGAAATGTTACAAAGAACCCCCCGGTGGAACCTTCGGAGCCTGATATGTATGTGGGAGCAGCAATTTCACAACTTCCTCTCTTTCTTTTATATGAATCCGTGTATTTAGGGGTTTTTTTGTTTGTTTGTTTCTTATGGGGTTAGTTTTGGCAAATAATATATTTCTAGAAAATTATCCATTGCATCAAGGCTTCCAGAATTCTTTGTATCAGTTTGAGGAAACCTGTCTTCCAGGATACTTTCGATTGCTCAGTGAAAGAAGACCATATTCCCTGAAAGAAGAAAAGCATACCACAGAGGTTTCGTGATTTATTGGACAGGATGTTGAATGGCACCCTGGTCTGGCTGTGTTTGAATTTCATTTCTAGCCGGAAGGGTGAGAGCAGTAATTACCCAGGCGCAGCAGGACATAATCCATTAAACTGCAGCAAACCCAACCCTGCTACATCAGCCCAGCCCGCTACTTAAACAGAAATCTCGAGATATTTGAAGAGTCACAGATGGGAGAGCTGTCAGCCTAGAGAAGGATGCCAGGCTTCCCCCCTGGGGATATGAAAGGACGCCTTCCAGCCTCCACTCCCAAGCCACAAGAAGGTGGGTTCTAAAACAACCGCTCAGAGTTGGGCACGGGGCACAGAACCAACATTTTACCTTGTGCTGATCTATCCTGTGTGCTTCTTGGATCAGGAGCAAGGAATCGGAGTGGTGTTGGGGCAGTGGGAATCACCCCCACTGCTGGCATGCGAGAAGGAACCATATGGACACTGTAGAAAGCAGCCAGTCTTGGGCCATCTTGCTGGTAGCCTCTCAAGGTCAGGTCACCAGGTGAAGAGTCTGCTGCAGCAAGAGCCCCGGGTGTGAGCTGCCCAGGCAGGAAGAGGCAAGAGCAGATCTCTCAGGTCAGAGAACAATGCAGGACACTCTGCAGGACCAGAATCACACTAGGCTCCCGAAGGAGCTCTTGGCAGAAGTTGGGGAGCAGACCACGTGCCCTCTTCACTCCTGGTCCTCAGGTAGAGGCCTGGCTGGGCCTGGGCCGGGAGCAGCTGGGTGTTAAGTTAGACTAAAGTTTTGAATCAGCTGAATCAGACTGGGTGTTTTATAGCTGAAAATGACAGAAAAACTATGGCTCCAGCAAGAAAGGGAGCCATCCCCTAGCTCCTTTGGGTACAGTGAGTGGAAAGGAAAATAAAGCAATTTTTTTTTTTGCTGAACTTGGCTGAATTCAGGCTGTTCCATGACATGTCTGAAATAAAAATCTAGAGGCAGGTTATCGTGAACGTGGACATCCCAGACCTCTTGCTTTTAGAAACTGTTGGATTCAATCTGGTGGCTTATAGCTTAGCATGAACTATTCTAGATTTTAACATCAGCAGGAAAATGAAATATTAATGAGATTAATCTGAAACATGCCTCTTTAAGACATTCTTTTGCCTTGAAGTATGTGGAATGCACAATTAGCAAATCTTACTTTGAACTAATCGACAAATGTCCTACATCACTATTTTGTAAGGTATTTAAGATGAGCCTATGTTACATCTGAATATCTAAAACCATATTTCCTACTTATGAATTTTTTTCTTTCAAATACAGGATGCATATTTGTCCTAGAAAGGAATTTAAAGTAAAAAAAAAAAAAAAAATTCCTGGTTGCTTGTTACTATAGCAATAGCTACACATGTAATGTGAATTGCACAGATGTGTTCCCTGGTGGGGGCCATTTCACTGGTCAGATGGGAGAGATCCAGAATCGTATACTCGTAATCAATAACCAGAGCTCCCCCCCTGCGTCTGGGTGGCCTCTGCCGTTACTAAGTGTAACCACGGCTTCCCTTTGGAAGAAAAGTTTCTGACAGCAGAGCTCACAAGCACTGAGCAGTAACCTCCCCTTTCTTTCCTAATCCACTTCAGAAGAGCAGACAGAAGCTGTGTGTTACTTGCTGGAGCTAAAAATAACACATTTGTAAGTCTGTTACCATGACTCAATCCTTCACGGCAAAGGTAAAATAAAATTATCCTTCCCAATGGTGAAGTTACATGGGCGGAGGCAGACAGGTGTGGCGAGCCATCCTTCCCGAAGCCGCAGCCGCGGTGCAGGCTTCTCCCGATTGAGCACAATGTAAATCACAGCCTTTGGTACAAGTATCACCCTGCCCCTTGCTAGCTGGGTAACTACCAGATGCACAGCCTACCTCCCTGATGGAGGAGGAAAAGCAAAGAAGAGCAAGGGAATACCAGGATAAAAACCTCTACTGCTTACGAGAACAAGACCGAACAGAAGGAAGTCAATGAAGGGAGTGGGGGGAGGGGGGCAGGTGTTGGAGGCTGAGAAGCCACCCGGGGCAGAGTCAGAGACTCAAGCACTACAACTGGGGCTGAGAAGCCAGAGGGAAGAGGCGCTGTTACCATGAGGGTGACCAACTGTTGGGTTTGCCCAGAACTCTCTGTTTCAGCACCGAAAGCCATGTGTCCGAGAAAACCTTCAGTTCTAGAAGACCTACGTGGTTGGTCAGTCTCGTTACCGTAGCCCAGGACAGTGCTCTGTGGAGGGCAGGATGGCAATGGCCTGTCTAGAGGGGACTCAGCAGCTGCCAGAGAAGCTGTCTCACGGAAGGACAAAGAGGGGGTGAGAGATCCCAGGGCTTCTTCCTCTTTTCCACTCTCGAGTCTCCTAGGGGTGACTCCCATTGGCCAAAGCCAGCCGGCAGTGAGCTGAGCGGGGAACCTGGAAAGGCAGTATCCCTTTCCTCAGATGGGACCCACACAGCCTGAAGGAGGGCTCTGAGGGCCCACCGGCCCAGGCTTGGTCCGATGACAGGGGGCGAGTTCCTGCTCCTCTCTGAGATTTGGCTTCCCCGTGTGGGCAGTGGGGACACAGGATGTAGCTGTGAGGCAGAGAGGAGAGAGGCGCCTGGGTGGCTCAGTCAGTTAAGCGTCTGACTCTTGATTTCCACTCAGGTCACGATCTCGGGGTCCTGGGATTGAGCCCCGAGTTGGGTTCCCTGCTCAGTGTGGAGTCTGCTTGTCCTTCTCCCTCTGCCTTTCCCCCCTGCTTGTGTTCTCTCTTGCTTGCTCTAAATAAATAAATAAATAAATAAATAAATAAATAAATAAATAAAATCAAAAGAAAGGAAAGAAAGAAAGAAGGAAGGAAGGAAGAGAGATGCACAGCGCCCAGTATACATCCTGGCACGTTATAGGCATTTGATACATGGTAGAATGATGGGGAAATAGTTTTGAAATAGCAGCCATTGATTTTGACGCTGGGATTTCCTTTCTCTTCCTTGTCCTTCATAGTTCAGGGGAGAAGTGGACAGGGGAAGCAGCCTTGAGTCTTTTCATGGCTTCTGCCTTTCAAACTTTAGGTCTTTGGGGTGTGGAAAAACTAGACAAAATGAGAACAGAGTTTTTAGGAGGGTACAGATTCTTTCCCTGTAGACCCCATGCCAAACCCCGATATCTGATGAAATCCTTAACACAGGATTAGGAGAAGAGATTGAGACAGAAGCAACGACCTCATCTGCTCTGGAGGGTGCTAGATTCAAGGACCCTGTGGGGCCAGAGCCACGAGGAGACAGCAACACCCACAGAGGGGGAGCCCCAGGAAGATGGCAGAGCTCGGGGAGGGAGGAGGTGTCTGCGTGGTGAAGGACAGACGCCTTCCAACTATTCCAGCGGCCAGGAGGCCGCTCCTGCAGCAGAGGGAGCGTGAGCCCGGAGACGCAGGCAGGCAGACAGGGACAAAATTCTGCAGGAGCAACATGAATGACTGCTTAACCACAAGGTTTTCTCCCCGGATTCTAGTGAAAAGCTTTTCAGCTGGAGATTGTAGGAGGAAAGCCCTGCGGGGCTTTCCTGACTCTCATAGTCAACACATCAATGTACTCACAAGTAATTCGTTATTTATGGGGAGCAGGGCTAGACTGGAATTTGATTTTCTGGGGACATCTGTTCGTTTCGGTTCTCAGTCTCTGCATCCAGGCCTAGCCAGTCGGTATATCACAAACCCCGTATGACTGCTTCAGTAGTGGGCATATGGACTCAGGGTAAAAACTCTTGGTTTTTAGGGGTGGCTCGGTGAAGCGTCTGCCTTTGGCTCCGGTCATGATCCCAGGGTCTTGGGACTGAGCCCCGCATCGGGCTCCCTGCTCAGCAGTCTCCCTCTCCCTCTGCCACTCCCTCTGCTTGTGCTCTCTCTCTCAAATAAATAAATAAAATCTTTAAAAAAAACCCAAAGCCAAACTCTTGGTTTTTAGCTATCAGGGAGTAAATTGTTTTCTGACTGAGTGGGACTTCCCATGAAGTCCATGAGGGACCAGAGAATGGAATCAACTCAGAGGATCCTGAAGTAGAGAAAATCAGGTCCAGGTGACATCATTTGGACCGTGGAATCGAACTGTACCTGAAACGGGTTCTATTCCTAGACTTTCCAGTTACTTGAGCCATTACATTCCTGTTTTTAAGTCTGTTACTGCTGGGTTTTCTGCCGCTTATATCTTGACGAGTCCTAAATGATACCCTGCTCAACTAATTTATTTACTGCCCCATGTGACCTTGGGTAAGTTACTCAAGCTCTGAGGCCGTTTCCTCCGGAGGATTAAACAAAGTAATATATGTAGCCCCCTCAATTCCTGGGCATTCAACAAATGTGAATTCCCTCTATAGTATTGCCTGGTGTTCAAAAAGCTCGGGTTTTTGAGCTGAGCACCTGGGCTCTAATCCTCATCCCGTCACTTTACTAGCTGTGCGCTCTTGGGCGGGTTGCTTGTTTGCTCTGGGCCTTAGTTATCTCATAAACGTGGGCTAGGTCTGTTCTGTGGATTCAGTTAGTGCATTCTTGCTCAAGGCTTAAAATTGTGCCCAGCATTAGTCATAGTGAGAACTCAAAAACATGTTAGCTCTGGCTGCATAGGATACCATGGGGTCTTTGAGGCAGTAGGTACTTGATTAAGTAATTGTTGCGTTAAATGATGAGAAGGTTTGGATATAGTGACTACGGCACTGTATTCAAAGTCAGAAGAACTTGGCTCTGGTCGCAGCTCTGCTACTCACCTGCTCCTTGACCTTTTATAAGTCACTTAAATTATCTGGATCGCAGAGATCCAAGCTACTTTTTACTTCTCCCTTTTTTTTTTTAATTTTTTTTTAAATTTTATTATGTTATGTTAATCACCATACATTCCATCATTAGTTTTTGATGTAGCGTTCCATGATTCATTGTTTGCATATAATCCAGTG
>NC_138376.1:100227369-100268328 GCF_054177405.1 Leptonychotes weddellii | reverse complement strand
ACCCTCAGTTTGTTTCTCAGAGTCCATAGCCTCTCATGGTTCGTCTCCCCCTCCAATTCCCTCCCCTTCATTTTTCCCTTCCTACTATCTTCTCTCTTTTTTTTTAAATTAACATATAATGTATTATTTGTTTTAGAGGTACAGGTCTGTGATTCAACAGTCTTACACAATTCACAGCGCTCACCATAGCACATACCCTCCCCAATGTCTATCACCCAGCCACCCCATCCCTCACACCCCCCACCACTCTACTTCTGCCTTTTTTTTTTTTTAAAGATTTTATTTATTTATTTGAGAGAGAAAGCACAAGACGGGGGAGTGGGAGAGGGAGAAGCAGACTCCCCGCTGAGCGGGGAGCCCGATGCGGGACTCGATCCCGGGACTCCAGGATCATGACCTGAGCCGAAGGCAGTCGCTTAACCAACTGAGCCACCCAGGCACCCTCTACTTCTGCCTTTTAATGTAAATAGTCTTATTTGGAAAACTCAGCTTTTTGTCTCTTGATCCAGATCCCATAGTCGTGTTACGAAATGGGATCATTTTAGAACTACTGATAAAGCAGCAGTGCCCAAATTGGCAGATCTTTAAAATCACAGGATTCCCTCATCTCATTTGTAACCTCTGGGGGCTACAGAGAGCCCTGAGACACAGCCTATCAGGAAGATCCTTCTAGAACAACTTTCCTGGGGCACAGAGAAAGCTTCGTTCAATGTTTACTCTGTCTGTTACCAGGCTTCAGAAACGTCCATCTGCCGTGCGCTATTCCATATTTGTACCATTGAACTCTTTCTTGGGGGCAGGAAATGGGTGAACAATCACTCTTCTAATCTGTGGAGTAAATTAGATCCCACAGTCCTCGCCTTATTAATTCAAATACCGAGTTTGTTTTCTTAACAAAAAATTGTACTTATTTTAAAAATAACTTTATAAGGTCTTTTGGGAATGTACACACCGTTTTCTATTCCAGGATTTGTACTATATTTTTACTCATCAGTAATAACACTCTTAATGAGCCTATAGTTAAGAATCGTCATCAAGCAAACCTATTATTTCCAAAAGCCTCCTGATAATTCCTGTGAGCTGTCTGAAAAACCAGTCCATTTAGACATAATGTATTTCATCTATGTTTTTGTATTTTGTTTTAGTTGTAATTAGGAAAGCTGCCATCTAATTCCATATATTGTTTTTGTTTCTGTAATAAGGAAGCCTATTTAACTAGGAAAACGGCGACAATGTTCTTTATAGTAGTTAATAACTTCTGCGGGAAATATTAATCAGCATAATGCATACATGAATCTGAATAAAATCTTTTAGTAATTTTCAAGGATAATTTGGTTTTATGAAAGAAATCTGAGAAGATTATATGCCCACAGGGCATTCTTGTCTTGCACAAATAAAGTATTAAATGCAATGCTTTTATTTTTTTTTAAGATTTTATTTATTTATTTGAGAGAGAGAGAATGAGAGAGAGCACATAAGAGGGGGGGGTCAGAGGGAGAAGCAGACTCCCTGCCGAGCAGGGAGCCCGATGTGGGACTCGATCCAGGGACTCCAGGATCATGACCTGAGCCGAAGGCAGTCGCTCAACCAACTGAGCCACCCAGGCGCCCTAAATGCAATGCTTTTAATACAACTTTTTATGCAAACCTTTTCTTGAAACAGTAGAGTCGTAAAAAGAAAATGAGAGGCAGAAGAGCAAAGTTAATGTCCACTTACAATGGGCTGAGCTTTCTAAAGCCGATTAACCTCTTTGGAACTCCTTTTCTTCAGTTTTTTTTTTTTTTTTTTTATAAGGGGAAAAATAATCATGCATATTTTAATGCCAATGTAACAATTAAGTGGCATAATTTATGTGAAAGTCCTCTGTAAAACTCTACAAAGTGTTAAAGATTATAATCACCATGTGAAGTTTCACATGCCATTTTGGTTCACGAGGGAAGATAAGGGGTTTATTACCTTTTGGCAACAATCATTATTATCCCAATAATGACCTGATCCATTGCACTTTTTGCAATCCCGAAGTCGGTTTGAAATATAGTCTTGATTTTATCGTTAGTTTGCTCATCTGTCTGATAGGGTGAATTTTATTTTCCTTATTTTATAAAAGAAGAGACAAAATGAAACATTTAATTAAGTAACAGTTTTATCTTCTCAATTAAAGTCCAAACTGAGACTTATGCCTCTCAGTCCTGTGCTCTTTTGTGGGAGAGTCCGTCTGGGGAGCTAACGGGCCTTTGCCAACATCCCCCTCCAAGTGATTTCCTCAGTGCGGAGTTAAGAAAAAGGAAAAATGGGAATATGACTAGTTACTTGCTGGGTGTGCAGAAATGTCCTAGGACATAAGGTAGCCAGAGGCAGAAAGACAAGTTGTCAGTCCTCGGCACCACTGTCCCCTGTCCCTGGTGAGTCCAGGGTATCACTGGAGGGGCCAGACCCAAGAGAGCCTGAAGTCTGCATTGTATGGGGTTATTGTGCATATTTTTCTGAAATATCGATATAAGGCAAATAAAAAGGAATTTGCGGCAGAACACGATGTCACTTCGTCTATCTGACAAGACCCTCCCTGTGTCATAAGCTCACCAGGAACAGCACACAGCTATTAGTCACTTTGAGGGGTCCCCGGAAGCTGAGAGTTCACAAGTGGCTTCTACCCCTGCTCAAGCATAGGACCAAAGAAGACTCAGGGGGTTTGATTCTGGCTTTGGGTTCTTCAGTGATGCTGCTGCAAAGTTACCAAAGGCAGAGGGTTAAGGGTAATGTCGTTGGAGGAGCACGTGGGCATCTAGGTCAGCACTGAGTAGAGAAAGAGGGCAGAAGTCCCAGTATTTCTAAGAGTAGGGTTTTACATTAGTCTTCTTCAGAGAAGCACAATCAATCGGATATATATGAGGAGGTTTATTATGGGGTTCGGCTCATGTGGTTATGGAGGCTGAGGAGTCTCACAATTTACCATCTGCAAGTGGGAGAACCAGGGAAGCCAGTGGTATAATTCAGTCCCAGTCTGAGGGGCCAAGAACCAGGAGCTCTGATGGCCAAGGGCAGGAAGAGATGGATAACCCAGATCAAGGAGAGAAAAAGAATGCGCCCTCTGCTTTTTTGTTCTAGTTGGCCCCTCAACATTGGTGAGGGTGGATCTTCTTTACTCAATCTACTGATTCTTCCTGAAACATCCTCATAGACACACCCAGAAATCATGTCCTACCAGCTATCTGGGCATAGAGAGGGATTTGTGGTCATCACATCATAGAAGACATGTCTCTCAGATCAAGGAAATTCATCTGCTTCTCATTTTACCAGAGCATAAGAATCAGTAAAATTTCTTCATAGTTCCTTTGAAAACATTACTGGCCATGTTTTGTTACTCGGTGGGTTAGGAGAAGGAGAGCACCCTCCCAGTTAAAGCCATCCTGTCTATTGGCATCCTTATGACCATACTCTCCAACAGGACAGACTGGTTGTCCACCATGATGAGTCATGGTGTTTGCTACGGATGAACTTCATATGTCACAAATACCTGGCATAGCCTCATTCTGCAGAGATTTTTTTCCCCCTAAACCTTCGAATGGATCACGGTCTGTTTATCTGATTTTGGTTTGCAAAGGGATACTGGCTTAACGAATTGCCTCATTAGTGGCTCTATAATGGGAGCGCTTATGAACGCTGCTTTTTCATCCAGGTGCTAAGACAACGAAGTTGTCACTGCACTGATACAAGTCAGATATTAACAGTGGCGTCCTTTGTTTTTATGAGAGATGAAACTGGACCGAAACGTTTCTCGTGGTGTCGCTAAGTAATGGACGATATCTGGAATCTTTCACTCCATAGGCAGATCCCTCTTTCCACCTATTTGCATTCATAGATTTAAGTTATTCATGGTGAAAAGCTTATGGGTGCAGAGTCTAGACCCAAGAAGTCCTGTGTCTATTTTACTGTATGTTGAATGTAGGTCTTTGGCAAATGAACTTCAGTGATTTCTGCCTCGGTTTTATTATTGGTAAAATGAAGAATTCTAAAAGAATTGAAAGTGAAGATGCCCTTTATTTACCCAATCAGCAAACATTTATTCAGTGTTTACTATGGCATGTTTATTATCAGACACACCACTAATCCCTGGGGATACAAAGATGAGAAAATGACAGTTTTTGCTCTCAAAATGCTTAGCATGTGGTAGGAGAATAAAAAAATAAGCCCACACTGCTCTACAGTACATTTAGTGACCTGATGGGATAAAAGTTCAGGGCACTATGAGAATGTGAACTTAAGGCATCAAAACACTGAGGTTACTCACTGTCTGCCCATATGATAAGACTGACTGGTAAGTGGGAATTCAGACTGCTAACTGGATTCTCTATCAGAACACTCCTCCACAACCCGACACCGGTGTCATGAAGTAAAAACAAGGATGGTGGCTAAAAAGGGAAAAGAGAAAGCCTCCCTGGGTTTAAATCTTACACTTATGTGAGGCGCCTGGATGGCTCAGTTGGTTAGGCCACTGACTCTTGACTTTTGGCTCAGGTCAGAATTTCAGGGTTGTGAGATCGAGCCCCATATCGGGCTCCACATTCAGTGGAGAGTCTGCTCGATATTCTCTCTCCCTCTCCCGCTGCCCACTCTTTCTCTCTCTCTCACAATAAATAAATACATCTTTTTAAAAATCCTACACTTAGGCAAGTTCTTCTGCACCTTGCTTTCATAACTGTAAAATGGAGAAAAAAATTGACTTATCTCATAAGTTTGCTGGAAGTATAAAATAAGTCAATGAAGGCTAGATGGTTTTATAGGTAACATATACTTGATTTACTTTCATTTATAAGATTCCAATACCTCCTTAAAGTCTCTCAAAGGAGGACAGAAATGGCTTTTTGCTTTAATTTCAGTTGTCGTTAGTACATGTTGCTGGTTAAATTTTAGAATTCTAACTTATTTCTCTCTACTCACCGGTAGGAACCTTGAAAAGATACAGGGCTGGCTGTTCAAGTGGTGGTCTTAACAATATCGCCATTGGTCTTGGGTGTATACCTCTAAACTGAAGAAGGCAATTAGGTCCTTAACCAAATAGTAGGGCCAGGAGCTTCTGCACATGGTAAAATGCATCCTGGAAGCTCTAAAGAGGGGATCACATTTGCTATTAATCCTTTCTACCACATCATGCTGATGAAAGTGTTTTCCTTCCCTAGATTGTGTATGTAGATGGCCTTCTCCTTATTATTCTTTAATGGCTCTCTATTCTGTTGGATTTTTATATGACACATGGTTCAGTCAGCTGTGTAAGGTACAATGGCTGTTATCCAAGAGAAAGGAAATCTTAAGGACCAACTGCATAAACATAGGAATGTATAGATATTTAATCCAACTTACTATGGCCTTCAAAACCATTAGTTTTTTAGAGATGTACCTCTGTTTCATGTCAAGACTAAGTAGTTCCCAGCCATGGGAGACATTCTCTTTCTTTCTTCCTTCCTTTCTTTCTCTTTCTTTCTTTCTTTCTTTCTTTCTTTCTTTCATTTTTCCTTCTTTCCTTCCTTCCTTCCTTCCTTCCTTCCTTCCTTCCTTCCTTCCTTCCTTTTTCTTTCTTTCTTTGGATTTTATATATTTATTTGAGAGAGAGACAGAGAGAGCAAGAGAGGGGGAGCATGAGCAGGGCCGGGTAGTGGGGGAGAGGGAGAAGCAGGCTCCTCACTGAGTGGGGAGCCCAACGCGGGATTCAATCCCAGGATCCTGGGATCATGACCTGAGCCATGAGGCAGATGCCCAACTGATTGAGCCACCCAGGCGCCCCATGAGACATTCTCTTTCTTATTAAGCTAAGACGAGGCACCTAAATCCCCGTGGAAAAGTGGTTTTCTATAGATGCTTTGAACGTAACCTTCTAGGTCTGCCCGTTCCAGAGGCCCATCCAGCCCTTTTTTAGCTACCTACACACAGATGTCGCCTGTGATTCATTGCTTTCTTTTTCTATAAACAGCATTCTCTTTTTTATCATCCTTACTGTCCTCATGTCTCAAAATAGCAACTTTTACTAACTAAGGATAAACCCACTTTAAAGATGAGGACACTGGATCCTAGAGAGAGTGTGACTACTACACTACTTCTGTTGCTCGTGACTCAATGTTGAGTGCTTTCTCCACCACCCATACTGGGTATAATGATCTGCTGAGCTCGCATGAGCTCTGACACTTTTCCAAAATTTTTGCCTGTGTTAATCATTTGCTCTAAAGAGAGAAAGAAGTTGAAAGTCACAGCAAAATCAGAGGTTAAGTGTGACTAGCTCTACCAGATATCAAGGCATTTAATTATATTAACTACAGAAATCACGATAGCATGGTATTAGTTCAGGGATAAGCAAATAAACAAATGGAATTGGTTATGTCAAGGGACATAATCATATAAGTATGTCATTACAAAGCAGTGAGGAAAGGATTCAAGAAATAGCCCTGTAAAAATTAGGTTCCATTTGAACAGAATGTAAACTTGGATTCCTATTTCAAACTGTGCACATAAATGAATTCCAAGTGGATTTAAAGATTTTTTAAAGATTTTATTTATTTATTTGACAGAGAGAGAGAGCACAAGCAGGGTCAGAGGCAGAGGAAGAGGGACGAGCAGGCCTCCCATGGAGCAGGGAGCCCGATGCGGGGCTCCATCCCAGGACCCTGGGATCATGACCCGAGCCAAAGGCAGACGCTTAACTGACTGAGCCACCCAGGTGTCCCTGGATTTAAAGATCTTAATGTGAAAAGTGAAAATTTTAAATTGACAAGTGTTGGTGATATCTCTGTGAACTTAGGCTGGAGAGGGAGTTTTTTAAAAATATCCAAACATAAAGACTAATACAAATATTAAAATTTAAAACTTCTTTACAACAAAGATATCATAGACACTGTTCAAAGATAAACCATAAATTAGCAGAAGATATTTCCACACATTGACCCTACAAAGGTTTAATATCAGACTACATATTTTTTTGAAACTCCTAAAAATCAATATGAATTAACACAACCCAAGAGAAAAATGAGAAAAATATATGAATGACCAATTCATAAAAAAAGAAAACACAAATGGCCAATGAGCACATGAAAAGATATCCAACGTCTCTGTTAAGTAAGGAAATGCAAATTAAAACCACAATAAGGTTAGCCCAGTGATGAGTATTAAGGAGGGCACATACTGCATGGAGCACTGAGTGTTATACGCAAACAATGAATCATGGATCACTACATCAAAAACTAATGATGTACTGTATGGTGACTAACATAACATAATAAAATAAAATAAAATTTAAAAAAATATATATAATCCCCCCACTCTTTAGAGCACTAAAAATTTTAAAGCCTGACAGCCCCAAGATTGGGCAGGGATGTGGAGTACCACAAATGAGAGTATGAACTGGCCTACGGACTTTGGACCGCATCTTGACAGCATCTAGTTAAGTAGAAGATGCACACGTCCTCTGATCAACAACAGTTACATTCCTAACATGGTACAATGGAGAAATGCTTGCACATACTCATAAAACATACACCAATGTTTACAGCAGCATGGTTTCTATGGCAAAAATTGGAAATGTCCTATAAAAGACTCCTAACAGAAGATCAGGTCACTGTATTGTGATGTCTTCACAGACCAGAATATTGTGCAGCAATGAAAATGAATTGGTAAACTAGAGGTTGTTAACATAATAACATAACCACAAATAAACCCCCCAACTGTCATGTTGAGTGAAAAAAGGATACTTTGCAAAATACAGAAGACATAATATTTATGTGGTTTAGAACATGTAAAATAGTAAAATATAATGCCTTTGAGATATGCATATATAATCATAAAGAAGTGGTAAAATCATAAAAAAATATGCTGAAATAGGAAATATCCAAATTAAAGTTGATTTGGTGGGAAATGGGCATTATGTAGAGGGGTTTCAACAATGTTGGTAGCGCTTTTTTTTAACTGAATTATGAATATGCTGAAATATTTCATAATAACGTTTTTAATCAGAGGGAAGACATATGAGTACAAATAACTTTCACTGGGTACATCATCAGTGCTAGGTAATGTGCTGTTTTTACATATAGGATTTCATTCAATTCTCATAGCACTTTCTCTCACAAGCTCGTGAATCACAAGGAAAACACTCATTTGCATTCTGAAATACATTCCACATTGCCAGTGTTGGAATAAGATATCGAAGTACTGGGCAATAAGAGTCATGGGTTCCAGTCCAGCCCTTGACACTGACTACTCTGTGGCCTTAAACAGGTTACTTAACCTCTCTGGGCCTCTGTTTCCTCATGAATAGAGAGTCGACCTAGATGTATACTTAAACCCCTCCCATAATTGTTTTGTGAGTTAGGTAATTGATATTTATAATTGTATTATCTTCAGAAATATTTTATTAAAACATATCAAAGAGGAAATGATTTATAGAAAACTTTCAGATGAGGGTGGTAACTTGCAAGTATCAAATGACTGGCATGAGTACTAGAATGAGAATATAATCTGATAAAATATGCTATTGTAAAATATGTTTTAAAAAAAGACTCTTAAATATAGAATAGAAAAACTATTCCTACATGAACTGACTCAGATTCTAATTAAGCAGATTTTGTAGTGTCAGACTCTTTTTACTGCACTCTATTATTGTACAGTAAAACTGAGTTAATTAGCACCATTACTTAAGAATTTGTCATTATGGTTAACCCATCTATTTTAAAGATAAATGGAATTTAAAGGAACTTAATTCACATGACCCCATCACCGCAAAGCAAGAAATCTCTATATAATGTCCTTAAAAAACAGCCAACTATCTCTCCCTCCAGTTACGACTTACTGCATTTTCCCATTTTTTCCTCTTATTAATATGCAATTTTGTGACACAGTTGTGGGGTATACCCAACCATAGCTCTTAGAAATATCGGTGAGGGATACTTCTCCAGAATCTTAATGTCTACAAACGAAACACCAGTATCCCGGCTACCAAGAGAAAAAGACAGGCAAATTCTTGCGAATTAGCTCCCTTTCTTCTAGACTTCTGCTACTCCATAGATGTGGTTGTTAATATACATCATTACCCCAAATAGGCCAGTTGCAATGCAGTTTAGTAGAGTATAGTTTCCTTACATTTCCCGTCAGTGTGATATTCCAGAAAATATGCCCTTATCCCTATGGAGCTCTGAGAAAGGAAACAAAGTAATATAGGAAAATTGCCATTGACTGAGAGCTGATTGCCTTTGGACAAGAGAAGATACTTTTACATTCTACTGTATCTCATCAAACTGGCTCAACAAGACAGCCAGGGAAGAAGTCTCAGAGTACCTTAAAAATCGAAAGTTAATATCTAAAATAAAATAACAAAGACTTTTAAAATAAAGAGGTAGGCATTTGCAACAAAATCAGGCACATAAAAACCAAACAAAAACAAAAAACGTGGCACTATTAACATCAATTAAAGTATAACTTACCACCATAAGCCTTAAATTGGTCAGGTCTACTATCACATGATAAAACATACAATGCACAAAGAAGCTACAACAATTAGGCAACTTTATACACCAAGCAATAAAGCTGGGAAACACAATGTCAAAACTCGCAGAAATTCAAGATCTCAACAAAATCAAAACAGTAGTACATATTTTAATAATCTCTTGCAGAATTTGACAAATAATGTAGCCAAAAATATGTATGGTTTGGGAGAATTTGAATAAATTTACTCAAACATAATCCATGTAAAGGTATTTATAGAATTTGATATCCTACAAACAGAGATACACATTATTCTCTTATGTCCATGAAGCATTTGCAAAAGTCAGTTACATACTAACCCAGAGAGAAAACTTCAGCTCATTTCTTGAGGCAGAGATTTTATAAAAACTTTCTCTGATAAAATATAGTAACACTATAAATTGATAAACAAAATATAAACACAGAAATTAAAAATATGATAGAAATTTGAAAACTAACTTCTGGGGAGAAAAAGAAATTTAAAAAAGAGCACAAGTCTCTAAGGAATTTTGAAAGCAAAGTTTCCAGGACCTTAAGGGGGGCTAGCCATTGCTAGGAAAAGGTCATTTATTACTGTCTAATAAAACCTGAGTCATAAGATGTATATCGGTGGGTCATATGCATGGGGGATGATTGCCAACATATATCTTGGGGGGTAGAGAAAAAGGAAGTTTCCAAAGGAATTTTGGTATGTTAAAGTAGACTTACAGGATCCTGGGGGGTCAGGATAATGTTAAGCTAAGATTTCCTTTTGCCCTTAGCAAAGCATTAACATGGAGGCAGCTGAGTTCCTAGAAGAAGGTCACTCTGCCTGTTTCAAGGACTTGTCAGTGGGTTGTAAGTAGTAAGGAAATTTAATTTTTCTTTTTGCCTTTGTTTCCCACATCAAAAAGAAAGTAAAGTGATAAGCTCAATAAATATTGTTGCAATAATTTGGAAGGAAATAAATCTACATAGATTTATTACCTTTAATAAGGGAAATAAGGATTTATTTATTACCTAATAGTTCCATAAATGGCTTAGATGTTAAACACATTCCAATTTTTTAAAAGATTTTATTTATGTATTTATGTATTTATGTATGTATGTATTTACTTATTTATTTAACATACAGAGAGAGAGAGAGCAAGCACAAACAGGGGGAGTGGCAGAGAGAGAAGCAGGCTTCTCCACCTTACACCACATATAAAGGAATTTCCCCATGAATTAAAAACTACATGTAGAATAAATTTATACAGGCATTGAAAAAGTCGCAGGAGAATATTTACCAGCCCAGATTGGGTACAACTTTGCTAAATAAAAGAAGAGATCCATGGAACAAAAGGAAACATAGTGATAGATTTTTCTATGTAAATTTACAATTTCTATGTGGTGAAAGATTATTTAAAAATCTAATTCAGATAGCCTGAGAGAAAGCATTCTTTTTTTTTTTTTAAGATTTTATTTATTTATTTGAGAGAGAGAGAATGAGAGACAGAGAGCATGAGAGGGAGGAGGGTCAGAGGGAGAAGCAGACTCCCTGCCGAGCAGGGAGCCCGATGAGGGACTCGATCCCGGGACTCCAGGATCATGACCTGAGCCAAAGGCAGTCGCTTAACCAACTGAGCCACCCAGGCGCCTGAGAGAAAGCATTCTTTTAAAAAGAGAAAAAGCCTAAGGTTTAAGTCCCTTCTAGAAATTAATGAAAAATAGCAAACTATAAGACCGAGTACAGAATAAAAACAAGACAATTCACAGAAAAGGAATTGCAAATTGACAATCAGTATATTAAAAGATGCTTGCCAGATTAGAAGTCAGGGAAACAAATTTCAGAAAATGCCTTATCATTTATAATCCATCAGATTGGCAACAATTAAAAAGATTGATGATATTGAGTACTAGCAAGGGTGTGGGGAAAATGGGTATTCTCTTTTGCATTTAGTGAGATTGTTAATTCATTCAGAGCATTTTTGGAAAGTGATTCTTTTTTTGCTATGGCAAGCAATGAATTAATAAACATTTTTGTACTCATATTATTATATATTCCTGTTTTTATTTCTATCAGAAATAGCTCCATAAATGGCTTAGATGTTAAACACATTCCAATTTTTTAAAAGATTTTATTTATGTATTTATGTATTTAACATAGAGAGAGAGCAAGCAGAAACAGGGGGAGTGGCAGAGAGAGAAGCAGGCTCCCCACTGAGCAGGAAGCCTCATGCGGGGCTCGATCCCAGGACCCTGAGATCATGACCTGAGCTGAAGGCAGACACTTAACCGACTGAGCCACCCAGGCGCCCCTCCAGGGGTCTTTCTTGACTCCTCCCATCTCTCTCTCTCTGTATGTTAAATAAATAAATAAATAAATAAATAAATAAATAAATAAATAATATCTGTGTGATATGATGATATTCATGTACCATAATCTATTTAACTATTCTCCTATTGACAGATTTTGGGGTTGTTTTCACTTTTTCATTATTATTATTATTATTTTTTAAGTATAAACATCTTTGTGTTTTGCCTGGATCTCTGCTTATTTCCTTAGGAAAAATTCCTGTAAGTAGAATTACTGGGCTGAAGATAATCAACATTTTTATGTCTGATACATTCCTTTTTCAAAAGGTTCAACCACTGTCAATTTTCACAGCCAAGTTTCATGAGAGATTTACGCTCTCCTTGGTACTTTATCAGACCCTACCTTTCCCACAATGGAGAACCAATTATATTTTTCTTTCCTCTTTTCAAGTGTTATTTAATGGTTACTCACTTTGGCATTTCTTTGACTTGTAGTGAATTTGAATCTTTTTCTTAGTCATTCCTAATTTTTATATAAATTACTTATTTGTGTCCTTGGCTGATTTTCTACTTGAGATTTTAGTGGTATCTTAGAATTCTTTGTATATTAAGGATAGCAGCTCATGTCCTTTTGCAACACAAATCTTTTTCCCTCCCATACACACTTTTTTTTTTCCTTTTAGGTTTATGACAGCTTTCGACATCAAGGTTTTTAACTTCTAAGTAGATAAATCAATCATGAATGTTTTAAATGTTCTATGCATTACAGAAGCAGATAAATATTCACTTAAATTTTTTTCATTTTGTGGTTTTTCTTTTCAAATTCAACTCTTTTGAATCATCTGGAATCTATTGAGGGGTATGATATGCATAAGGATCTGATTTGATATTTTCTTCCAAAGAGCCATTTTCTCCAATATCATCTATTGACTAAGGCAATTGCTCCTAATTGATGTACAATGTCTTCCTTTATTTTAAAGTTTTTCTAAATATTAGGACGTTTCCATGTTTTATTTTATTCCATTGTTGAGCTGTTTTTATATCTTGATTCTGTCACAGAGCCTCTAAGCTGGCTTTCCCAGTGCTGCTTTGGAAACTTATTAGCTAACTTAAGCCTTTTGTCATCCAAGGAAAACGTCTAATAAAGCAAAACCACATGGCATAACATCAGAAACCTCCCTTCAGTTTGACAGGAATCCATTTATCAATACTTTTTTGGACAAAGGCCTTTAATCAGCTAAGAATTCCTTTGCTTTACGTGCCTCTCTGATTATAACAACTTTATTAAATATCCATTACTGCATAAGTAGTTAGTGAGCCAGATACTGTGCCAAAATGAAAGCACTCTATAAATAATGAGTTTCTCTCAAATACCAATCTAAAAATTCTTACACAGCTGTTAAGTATTTGTGACAATTTACGCATAATACTATGACTTTCTTTTTTAAAAGCATATTTTCTGATTACAAATGAATATTAATAGGTAATATTCATTAGTTTATAAATATGTGTGAAATATAGGGAAATGTGAAAAAATAAAATAAACTATAATCTCAGTAGTTAGAAGAGGGAAACAACTACTGGTAATATTTTGGTATATTTTCATTTCAGGCTTTTGTATATAAGTTATATACATTTTCAAATAATGTTCATTTTTCTGATTATGACAGTAAGACATGTTCTTTGTAGAAAATACTATAAAGCATAAAGAAAAAAAATCATTCCAAAACTCACGACACAATTTTATTCCTGCTTTTATTTATTAATTAGACATTCTAGTATATACATTCAAATACTTTTCTACATTAAGATAAAACAGTAAAGGGTGCCTGGGTGGCTCAGATGGTTAAGTGTCTGCCTTCTGCTCAGGTCATGATCCGAGAGTGCTGGGATCGAGTCCTGCATCGGGCTCCCTGCTCAGCAGGAAGTTTGCTTCTCCCTCTCACTCTGCCTGACACTCCCCTTGCTTGTGCTCTTTTGCTCTCTCTTTATCAAATAAATAAATAAAATCTTAAAAAAAGAAAAAACTGTAAATATCACACTGGTATACATTATATTTAATAGGGTCTCCAAATTTTCTAGTTCTAAACAATGTCCAATGAATATGTTTGAACATAGAGGGTTTTCATTAGTTTCTTTCAAGTCAGATTATTTCCTTAGGATAATTTCTTAGAAATGGATTGCTAGTATTATCCCAAATAAAACATGTTTATTGCTAAATTGCTTTCCAGAAAGGTCATATCCTTTCCTTTCTGTAAGTTCATAAAATATCATTATTATGTACTTTTTGGAATGTACATTTCTTGGTAAATAGAGACATTTACCCATCTCTAGGCTTCTCTTTTGTGTTCTCAAAAGATTTTACATTTAAGCAATCACAGTTACAAGCTCTTTTATTTCATTAGGGTTTAAAGACTTCAACTGACCTATGCTTCTAAAAATATGAGTCACTTGGGGGTCTTGTTAAAATGCAGATCCTAATTCAAGAGATCCAGGGTAGAGCCAAGAGTCTGTGTTTCTGAAAATCTTCCAGGGGATGTGCCTGTGTGCTTGGTCTCTAGGTCACAACAAAGTATCCAGATGCCTTGTTACCTTTTTATCAAATCTTGGGCTTTACTTTCTTCCTATGGTTATCTTACCTTTGAAGTTTGAAAATTATTCTTCTTGATGGAGAAGACCTCAACAAAAGGGGGGGAGGGGTAGGGAAGGAGGGAGAGATTGTGTGGAGCATGCTGTTTTCTACGTTAAAATTACGCCACACGACCCAAGATGTGACCCTCTCCTGTCCATGGTCTGAACACACCTTTATATCCTTACGATTATAGTGGACTGCAGCTCATTTTAAGACTGAATCTCACTAACTTAATTACCTTTTGTCCCCTTTTGTTCTCATCCTTTTCTTGTGTTTTTTTTTTTTTTTTTTTTTGCCATTTCTGAGTGTATCCACTATTGTGAGCAGTCATGTTGGTTTTTTAAAAGCCCTCACATACCCTTCTTCATTGTGATAATTGTACCATCAGAATTTAGCTTTACAGAACACACCCCACCCCCTGCCAAATATCTTGAGCTATCTTATCTTTTCACTCTATCCATGTCATCTCACCTTCCAGTTTGCTCTGAGCTTTATAAGCTCTAGCAAAACATGATTTTATACCCAAACTTTTCCCTTCTTTGGCTCCTGCAACCCACAAGGTGATATAGTCACCTACTCCCAAATGTCTGTCTCTTGCTCAGTTCTTCCCTAATGAGATTGGTCAAAATTGGGCAGAAACCTTGTGAATATTTTGCTTTGCAAAATGTAACACCCTTGATGTATTACATTGTACCCTTCTGCAGAGTGAGTCATCTCCCTTGTTCCTTCCTTAACCTTGGAATTCTCAGCAAAGCAAGTAAAAATTATTAGTCTGCTGGTAACGGAAGAGACTTTCATAAACTGAGTAGTTGAAATCCCTTTCTGTGCAATGTCTTACCTCCACAACAGATCTGTGGTTTGTGTTAAGAAGGCATACATCTTTGCTATATCACTTCTATTTCTAACCTCATGCTTATGTCTCTATACCTATAAAAAAGATGTGAATTATTTTTTCACTTACAGTGCTAAATATCCTTTTTAACAAGTCTGTTTATTTAGAGAATCATAAATTTCTCTTGTCATATTGATGGAATGGACACTGGCCAATAGGTCCATATTCCAATAGACTCACATTTAACTCCGTGGTAGTGTTTCTAGTTCACTTTGTTATCCACACATAGTTGGTGCTTACAGACTGTGCTTAGAGACTGTTCCCACAGACTTCAGAGAATTACTTCAAAGCACTGAGTCTGAAGCTGCAGAGACAATCTAAGGATATTGATGTGCAAATTGCATTAAGCCACATATCAGGATTTTTTAAAAGAAGCCTAAAATAATGATACATAAGAACTGCATTCGGATTTGTGTGAAAGCCGTAGTAGTCAACCTGCTTTTGGAAACTAAACCCACCTCTTTTTTTTTTTTTTTTTAAGATTTTATTTATTTATTTGACAGAGAGAAAGACAGCGAGAGAGGGAACACAAGCAGGGGGCGTGGGAGAGGGAGAAGCAGGCTTCCCCACTGAGCAGGGAGCCCGATGTGGGGCTTGATCCCAGGAACTTGGGACCATGACCTGAGCCGAAGGCAGACGCTTAACGACTGAGCCACCCAGGCACCCGTAAACCCACCTCTTTTAAAGGGTCAAGAAAAACATTGTGTACTTGAATTATTCATTCCAGATCTGAAACATTTATGTAATGATGGTAGATTTGTAAAGAATTCCAGAGTTCTACTGAATCATTTGTGCATCAATTTACGAGCAGCATTGAGATCTGATAGGCATCAAGAGGCTCTTGAAATGTAAACGTTATAACTAAACTGGTCACAAAATTCATATTGCTTCCTTCAAATACAGCATCGATAAAGTGCTGGTCATTAAGGAGATTGAGGTGCCAATCTAAACTTGGTTTTTTGGCTCTCCACAGGTAACTTTTTACAGCCTGAGGAGCACAGAATTTGCTATCTTTGCTGATTGTTGAAAATTGTCCTCTTAATCTCCGTGTTAAGTGGTAGCTTTTATGTTGTTGCCTGAGGATAACTGAGAGTGGAGTCAGAAAACAGACAAGAACAGCTGGTGACTATCTCAGATTATTAATTCATAATATTTGTAGAGTAGGAAAAAAGTCAAGTTACAGTGGCTGGGTCTGCATAGACAGATTCTAAGGTCATATCCATAACAGTGAACTGAAGAGTTAGGAAGGTGAAAAACACCACTATCCCCCAAAATGTAAATTTATGCAATGGTTTTTAATAATGGGGACGGGGCAGACTTTTGCAATGTCTGGAGACATTTTTGATTATCCTAACTAACTTGGGGGGCAGGATTGCTATTGGTATTGAGCAAGCAGAGGCCAGGGATGCTGCTAAGTATCCTACAATGCACAAGACAGAATTATCTGGCCCAAAATGTCAATAGTGCTGATACTGAGAGACCGTGATTAACAAGGTCTTTTCTTCGAATGAGGTGTATGTCTTAGTTCTTGTGTTTTTATTGATTTGGTCATAGGGATAAAGTCAATAGGGAAAATGTGAATTACTATTATTGTTGTTATTGTTAAATTTATTCAACTTATGAATGTATAAGATACGGGATTCATATCCTAGAAAAATGTGCCCAGTTTCTGACCCTGACAGTTTTTTAAAAGAATGGTGCTTACCTCGTGCTGTGGCAAACTCATCAGGTAAAAATAAATTTATATAGAATAATAAAACATTAAGAGTGCCTCAATATCACATAGGACAAAATGGAATTTGACTATGATGTAGTTAATGTGATTAATATGGATAATAAGCAAGATGCTTCAGGGCCCCAGTGGAACATTTGTCCTGAATTATCTGGATTGACTGTCCCCTCTCATTATGAGAATGGAAAAAGAGCCAAATCTTCTCACCATGCAACGCAGGCATGAACTCGATGATGCAGCGTATCAGGGTGTAGGCAGGAGAGATAATTTACTAGGTATATTATTGTTCTTAGCTAAGAATGTAACTGAAAATAAGAAACAGAACTGAGCAGGGAAACAGGACAGAATACTCCATTTAGTATTGTGTGCTAATAGATGATACTTAATAAAACTGGTAGTTCATTTCCCCAAATTCTTCTCCTGCACAAATTCAGCACAATGTCTTTTAAAATATGGAAGAGGGTTGAAATATATAGAGTTCATAGGTTCATTAACTTTTCGCTGCTGTGGTCTGGCTACCTTTGATGCCTTGTTTGTGTGATAAAGGATGGGCTTCTTTTCACTACTGTCTTCAATTTTTTTTTTTTTTGAGTGCTTATCAACATGAGTTGGTAGTAATTTATTAGTTGTCTCTGGGTAGGAGAAATGAAATATTTTGTAAGCTTGGCAGATAATGCTGAGTAGTTTTGATAAATATGAATTTCATACCTTGCAGCATATTTTTAACATGTTAAAAATGTGACTGCCCCAGGGCACATGGCTTGGCTCAGTAGGTAGACCATGTGACTCTTGATCTTGGGGTTGTAATTTTGAGCCCCACGTTAGGTATAGAGGTTATTAAAAAAAAAAGTAAAATCTTTAAAAAAAAAATGTGAGTGCCCCTAGAAAATACCCTTAAGTGTTAGAAAACTCAGTAACACAGAAAGTTTTAATATATACAATGAATTAAAACATTTGACATCCTATCTTTAGCTGGTTGTGATATGATATTGTCCCATTTTTGTAGCTATTTTTCCTCAATTCATTAAGATCCGTTTACCAACTCACATTAAATAAAAATGCAGGTAAAAAAGCAATTCGCATGGTTGTGCTTTAGGGCAAGAGAGTAGAGTTGAGTTTATACACATTGAACTTATGTCCAAACTTACAGCAATGATAGATAAAATAGAAAACCAAAAATGTATGTCTAGGCTCAAAAATAAGATGGAGATCTTCGTGAAGCAGGAACCGCCCAGAAATGAACACATAAATGGGGCTGAGACCATTGGCATTCTGGGATCCAGTTCCAAAAGCCAGCAGTGGTGGCCAGGAGTTTCATTCCTGCCAGGTAAAGGGAGCCAGACTTCTCTACAAGATGAAGGATTGGAGAGAGGCTTGCTGTGTGAAGCCATGGGCTCGGGTACAGCTCTCTGACCCACGAAATGAGAGTAAATAAATGTTGCTAAACTGCCTCCTGGCTCTTCAGCTTTATGGGACGCTGAGGACCTAGGCACGTGGTGCAAGCAAACCATCACTTCATGACCATAAGCTAAACCAATCCACCGGCTGGTTCGGTGCCTGTATTTATAATGTCCCCAATATTGTCACAGCATAGCAGTCCCCAGATGGCATTACAAGTCCTTGTTTTGTGTCAGAAGCCCAAAATGCTGGGTGGAAGCAATAAAACACTTGTAAGTAGGGATGAGTGAGCTCAGATGAGGGTGTGTTGGGGGGAGGGGCAGCTGTTAGTGAGCAGAGATGGAGAGAAAATGTGAGAGGAGTGGAAAAGTGACGAGAGGGTAAGAAGGGGGGAGGGAGAGAGAGGAAATCACAAATCTGTCACTTCGAATAAACATTTAAAACAACATTCCAAATATGTGAAGAAATACAATGATAAGGAGCACTAACAATAAAAGAAAGAATCAGAATGTGAATTTAATATATGTAATGTTAAATGTGTTTAGAATTTTTTTTTTTTTAAAGATTTTATTTATTTATTTGACAGAGAAAGACACAGCGAGAGAGGGAACACAAACGGGGAGTGGGAAAGGGAGAAGCAGACTCCCTGCCGAGCAGGGAGCCCGATGCGGGACTCGATCCCGGGACTCCAGGATCATGACCTGAGCCGAAGGCAGTCGCTTAACCGACTGAGCCACCCAGGCACCCTAGAATTTTTTTTTAAAGAGATGAAGAATATATAACTTCTGTTCTTGAATTAATCTTTTGTTTGGGGATGATTATAGAGTCACATCCCATTGTAAGAAGCGATGCAGAGAAATCCCATGTACCCTTTACCCAGCATCCCCCAGTGGTGACATCTTGCAAAAACAATAGTACCATATTACAGCTATGGTATTTGCCATTGATACAGGCAGACACAGAAGATTTTCCTCACCTCAAGGACTCCTCTGGTTGCCCTTTTATAGCAACAGACAACTCCCTCTTGGGATCCTTGCTCCTATTCTTAACCACTAGCCACCACTCATCTGTTCTGCATTTCTGTATTCTATAACTTTGTCATTTCAAGAATGTTATATAGATGAAACTGTCCAGTATATAACCTTTTGAAGGGTCTGGCTTTGATCACTCAGTGTAATTCCCTGGAGATCCATCCTGGCTGCTGCTCTTATGAATAGACTGTTCCTGTTTATTGCTAAAGAGTATTCCATTGTATGGACTGTCACACTTTAACCATGTACCTGGGGAAGGATGTCTGTGGTTTTTAGTTTGTGGCTATTTCAGATAAAGATACATTCATGTATATATTTTTGTGTGAACAAAAGTTTTCATTTCTTTAGAGTAAATGCCCAGGTATAAAATTCCTAGATCACATGGTAATTGCTTGTTTAGTTTTTAAGAAACTGCCAAACAGTTTTTCAGAGTGGCTGTACCATTTTCTATTCCCATCAACGATGTATGAGTAATCCAGTTTCTCTATCTTTACCTTCATTTAGTGTTGTCACTATTTTTTTTTTTTTGCCATTTTGATAGGTATTTAGGGATGTCTTATTGTGATTTTAATTTACATTGCTCTAATGGCTTTTTATGTTCTTATTACTATCTGTATATCGTGTACTGAAATGTCTGTCCATACCCCTTGCCCATTTTCTAATGAGATTGTCTATTCTTTTACTATTAAGTTTTGAGGGTCCCCGATATGTTCTAGATGGTAGTCCTTTGTCAGACATATGATTTGCAAAATATTCTTCCAGTCTTTAATTTGACTTTTCATCCTCTTCGCGTGGTTTTTCATAGATGAAAAAACTTTAATTTTGATGGAGTCCTGTTGGTCACTTTTCCCTTTTATGGATCATGCTTCTGGTGTTGTGAGGAAGAGATGTGTGGCCTGCTGAGTGGTGGTAAAAATCTTTACCCTCCACTAGATTCCTCCAACACCACCCCAGTGGAGAGAGGGAGGGACACCTCCTTACCACCAGGTGGGCATTGAAGTCCGGGCTTCCCACATGGTCTCCACGGACACGGCAAGGGATAGATGCTGTTACCACCCAGTGAGAATGAGCCCCATTTCCCTGACACCACGCCAGCATGGTGTTAAAGCCGTATGGCCTGCCGAGGGTGGAGGTCAAAGGCTCTCCATTCAACCTTTGCAGGCCTGCATGAGAGGGAGCCACAGTTTTTTCGTCACAGTTGTTTGCCTGGAGAAGAACAGTTAGTGTCTAAAAGTGTTCTGTCTTGTGAGGCAGCCCATTTTCGGGTTCTTTGGCTTGGGAGAGCCGGCCTGTCTTGGGACTTTTTTTTGTCCGTGCCTGATGGTACCTGGATTGTTGACTTCTTCAGCTCCAAGTCTAATATATTTGAGGCAAAAAGAAAACAGAGGAACTCACTACATTGTTGTTCCTTGCATTTCAAGGTCTCTAGCCAATCTGACTTATTCTCTCCATCTTCTAGAGTTGTGTTACCTTGCTTTTTTTTTTATATATATATAACATGCAGGGATTTTAGTTGTGCTTAGCAGAGGAATAGGCAAAATTGTGTCAACTCCATCTTCCTGGAAACAGAAGTCGGTAACTTCTATTTTAATATAAGAAAGTTTGAATCACAATCATCAGGAATAAAACAAGTCCTGGTAGATGTGAAAAAGAACAGATTATAACTATTGGAGATAAAAACATAGTCATAATCCCTTTTGATTTCTGTTGAGAATACAGACAGCGGAAAGAGACATTGCTCCTACCATTATATATCCCAGTAACACCGCTAACCACAAGCTGAACAAACTGTAAGTTTATGACTTTTCTTGGAACTACCAGAGAGCCGAGGTCACAGGGCAACTAAGCAGCCCAAAATTTGAGGAAAGATAGGACCTGTGGGGGAGAAATGGATACTTCATTTGCAGCAGAAGTATCTGGACAATGGTAGAAAGAATTCAACTAAAAGAGGATGTTGACTTTTGTCAGGTGCTTCTTGGTATCTATCGAGATGATCCTGTGGTATTACATCTTTAGTCTGCCAAAATGGTAAATGATGCTGATTTTTCAAATTTGAAACCAGCTCTATATTCCCAGGATATGAATGGTTGTGAAGTCTTATCCTTTCTATCACTGGATTTGATTTGCTGACATTTGGTTGAGGATTTTTGTGTATATATGCATGAGGGATACTGGTCTATAGTTTTCTTCTTTACAATATCTTTGTCTGGTTTTGCTGTCATGGTTTTGCGATCATGCTATTATGTCTGGCCTCTTAAAACAAGTTGAGAAGTATTCTGTCCTCTTCTATTTGATTGAGAAAATTGTATAGAATTGATATTATTTATGTCTTAAACATTTGATAAAATTTACTAATGAACTATTAAAAACCCAAGATCTAGTGACATGGTGTGTTCGAAGAACACAATTAAAGCAAATGTGTAAAAAATTTGAAAATTGAAGACTAAGAAATGAGTTACCAGCAAAAGAAAATTGGAGTATACATGTTGGTACATAACATATTATGAAGGACAATGTATAGTCATATACTGCTAAGAATAAAAAAGAATAAGAAGAATAGAATAAGGAGATACTATTACCATAAATAAATATGTACATAACAATAGAACCAAACACGCAGAAAAGTAATAACTGACAGAACGGCAGGGAGAAATAGAGTAATCACCAGTTTTAGTTGGAAACTTTTCACATGCTCCTTCCCATCGAATACATACAAAGATATGAATATATGAATAATTCAATTACTAACAAGCTAAAAAAGAAAAAAAAAGCTATATAATAGGACACCAGAAACACACTAAAGTATTATATCCAACAAATAAACAAGTAATACACTTTTTCCGAGCACACATAGGAAATTTGGAAAATTTCCCCATGTACTGGGCAACAAAGGAAGGAGCAATAAATTCCAAAATAATACAGATTATGTTCTCTGACAATAATTTAAATAAAATTAGAAAATAAGTGGATCGTTTGGAAAACCCTCATCTGTGGTCCTTATAAAGTGTACTACTACTATACAGCTCTCCTGTAAAAGGAATTCATAAAAGCCATAGCAAATACAATTAGAAGTGAATGATGATGAAGCCATGTTTACTATCAACTGTGAGGCATGGATAAAGCAATATAAAAGAGATTAATTTTTTTACCCATATTTGTCAGGAAACAAAAATTGTCTTTTAAAAATGAGCTAAGCAGTCAATTAATGCACTCAGGAAAAAAAGAGCAGAGCAAAATCAAAGAAATAAGAAAAAAGAAATAAAGATAAGGACAGATATAAGGGAAATAAAAAATTTAAGAGAATAATGAAAACAGTTCTTTGAAAAGATTGACTAAATACATAGAGCTTGAGCCAGACTTCTTAAGGAAAAAAAAGGCCAAAATGGATCAATTACAGAATAAGTTGATACAACCACAGAAAGAAAGTTTTAAAATAATTTTCAAAAGTAAATAGCGGTATGCCAGTAAAACTGAAAATCATCACAAAACATACATATTTATGAAGAAAAATAAAATGCCAGAAATCAGCACAAAAAGGAATAGAACAGTTGAACAGGCAATGAGTGCTAGAGAAAGAGAAACTGTTGTCAAAAACCAACCTTCGTGCTTCAGAGCCAAAATATAACAGGAAGTCAGAGTTCGGGATAAAGAGGAACAATAGCTTTATTGCTTGGCTGGATAAGGGAGTCTGCCGCAGACAATGGCCTGCAAAGCCTGCAAGCCCTCTGGGAGAAAGGGGGGGGGTGGGGGAGGGGAGGGCCATGCTGATGACAGGGAAATACAGAATCTAGCTGGTTTTGACAGGAATTGTGTACCTGCTACCAGCCTCCTTTGTTCTGTCTTTAGGGTGGGACTGGGTTCCTGAAACAAAAGGCTAACAAGGGAGGAGGGGAGGTTTTTCAGAAGAGAGGAAAAAGGTTCCTTTAAAACCAAGTTTCAGGGGCGCCTGGGTGGCTCAGTCAGTTAAGCATCAGCCTTCGGCTTAGGTCATGATCCTAGGGTCCTGGGATGGAGTCCTGCATTAGGCTCCTTGCTCAGTGGGGAACCTGCTGCTCCCCCTGCTTGTGTGCGCTCTCTTTTTATTTTTATTTATTCAACTTGAGTATGATGAAGATGCTATTGCCTATATGTTGTTATATAATCTTTGTAAACAGTAAGTCAATTTATAATGCAAGGACAAAACCCTGTACTACTCATTCATGCAGACACACCACATGCGTTTGTGCCAAGCAAGTACCAGATACTCAACATATAAAAATAGCTCCTGCCCTCCAAAAAATATCATCTAGTTAACGGACTGTTACAATACAGTCTGTAAGTACTCAGAAAGGAATATAAGCTGGGTATTACTAAAGCATAGAATAGAAACATCTGGTCCAGCCAGATGCTGAGAGGTAGAGTACCAAGGAAGTGTCCTAGAGAAAGGGATGCTTGAGTCGGGACTTGAAATGTGTGGAGTCGTCCCAGGAACAAGGGTCTAGGAAATAGGAAATGAGTCAATGGTGGCAAGAAATAAATAAATAAATTCAGTTAGGGAATATTTAGCTAAATGTGTATATCACTTATGTTAAGATTTCTACATGAGTCAGGTACTGGTTAGTATATGTAGTTATTGTATAAAAAAGGACAGTGTATATCATCTATCTGGAAGGGAAAATGCTTCTCTCCCACCAGTAGAATGCACCCAAGTATCTTACACATGAAACCTCCTTTAGGAGGCTATTTCCAAACTTTCTCAAGGAGTCTGTCGCAAGTCTTAAGCCTTTGCCATTCAAGATGCTTTTCCTAATACGAAACTTTATAAACAAAGGAGAACAGAAAGGACTTAAACACAACAACAACAAATGCCTTAGAACTTTCTGATGTGTTGGGAATTAATTTTAACCCATATTGGAGCACTTTGGAGGATTATGGACTACTTGGGCAAAGGTCATATATATGAGAAAAATAACTATAATTTGGGTCCTATGAAGATTAACTCTAACTGAAGTCCTAATCACATTTATTGTATTTGTTGGTCTTCTCTTTGAGAGGACTCTTTAATGAATGCAAATGTGCAGTTACATTGGTGATTATAAAGTGGGGAAACACTGAGGCTTTCATATTTCAGTTGCTGATGTTGATCTTGCTTTGAACTAGTGTGAAAACTCAGAATATGGGCCATTCATCATGTCCTTCCTATCCTTTTCCTATTTCGGTAGATCATACCTCTTCCCACCTACTTGTTGAATCTAAAAACATGGAAGTGATTCCTGACTTTTCTCGTCTTCCCTTCCTTCCCCTATGCCCTCACCCCCCACTGCTCAACCCCACAAATAGCAACATGCATATTTACACATACAGCTAATACATGAGCCTGTCCAGGTGTTTCTATGACTAAAATAAACCTCAGTTCTCGCTACTTCTTTATCTGCACCACCTCCTCTCACATAGGCTATTATGATAACTGCCTTCCTGTTTTACCATTTGAATTTTCTCTCCTTCCAATCCAGTTCCTACACTCTAGGTTGTGACTTTTAAAGATATAGATGATCTTATCTTACTCCTTGGCTTAACTCTTTCTGGGGTTTTCTGTTGTATTGATAGTAAAATCCACTCATCTTACCTTGATCAAAAGGCCCTAAATAACCTGGTGCCTGCTTACTTTTGCAATTGCTTTCCACTTGTTCACTGTAATCAATTCACATGCTCGAATTCAGTTACTTGGAATGCCAAGTGTTTCTGGCCTTACTGTATGCAGTTCCCTTTGCCTGGAAAGTTCTTGTCCCGTGTCCGCCTGGCTGGTGTCTTCTAATTATTTCTGTCTCAGCTTCCATGTTACCTCATGAGTCCTTACTGACAACTCTCCCAGAGAATCTGCCTCCTGGCTCCTGTTACTCTCCATTACAAGGCCTTTTGTGTCCCTCATAACCTATCACATTTTGTAATTATTCATTTCTTTGTTGATATGTTACCTGTCTTGGTACTATAAGATCCATGAAGGCAGAGCTGTATTATTTAATTCACCACTGCATACCATAGTCACGGATTCAATACCACCGTGCTGGGTGAATAAATGAGTGAATCGGTTGACGAATGAACCTGTGTTCTTTACTTGACACATACTGATAATGAAAACTATGGGACAAAATGTCTATGAAGTTAATCTATCATGCACACCTGTGTGGGCCAAAGAGCTTGATTAGCAACAAACGTGTTGAATAAGGGAAAGTAGCTCAACAATTTTAGTGCTCTTCTCTAGGAGACCTGGATTTAATTTTTGGCATCAAAATTTTAAGTAAAAAAGTAAAAGTATGAAGAATAGAGCCGAAGAGAAATAAAATGCTATGCTCTTCTTTCAATTATATAAACCAAATACTTCAATTTGGAACAAACAGCTGAAATGGAATTGGCAGACATGTTCCAGAGAGCCTAGCTATCAAATGAATTGTCTAGAAAGTTTTAAATTCTTCCTGTGGAGGGTGACAGTGCCTACATCCTTTTAGTTTTAGTTTAATTTAGTTGTCATATTTGCTGCCTTCAGGCTTGAAAAAGAAGTACCTCAAGATGTCTATCAGTTAGGAGGGAAAGAAGAGTTGTAACACAATGGAAACTAAAGAAGATATCATGTGTTTAAAGCTTAGGAAATGGAAGCACTATGTAGCCAAATAAAAACAGTGGGCTGAGCTGCAAGTTTTCAGAAGATAGGTTGGCATGACTAGAAGTAAAACATTCATGTGGAATAATTGCCCCTTCTTGGACCATTGAATTCTAATGCAACAAAAGTGATGACCCTAGGAAAAATTGCCACAATGTTAAAGCTTAGAGACCTATTTAGGTTTATTGCAACCTATTTAGGTTTCTGAAGAGAGAGAAGGCAAAAAAGATACTCTCAACACTGATGGCTTTTGGTTCATTGTGCTTGGACAAAAACTAGTCTAGTTTTGAAGAATTTATGTCTAGTAATTTAAAATGATTGATCTCAGCTTGAGTCTTTATACATTTCTACTGTCTTTGCTGATTTTTTAGCACTAAAACACGTCTAAGAGTTTTTTGAGACGAGTGTTCTCATTAACAATCTAGAATGCAGGAAAGATGAAAATTAACATTTTAAAAATTCCACTTCTAGCCAAGGTTCAGTAACAAAGACAGGACTTAACCTCCTGCCATGAAAACTTAAATTGCCAAATATATATGTAACAAGTGTTTTTAGACCTTAATTATATTGGTATCACAGTACTGTGATCCCCGAGAGAAGGAAACAAGGTGAGCCCTTCTGTGATTTTCTCCCTAGTACCAACAGTAAGACTATATAAGTAGATGACATAGCCCAGCAGTCTCAATGAATTAAGGAGAGAGAAATTAGGGTTCAAGGAGGTTGCAGGGTCTGCTGATGGTGGAAAACAGAGCCCTGAAAAGGAGGAAATAACATAGATAAAGAGCTCAGAACTCTAAATGGAGGTCTTGAATTTTTGCTGAGCAATAGGCTGTAGACGCATAGGATTGAAACTCCCCAAGATTAGACAGAGAATAATAAGGAAGTTGTATGGTGAACAATTTCCAGAGCTCACACAGGGTAGGAAAATGCTCAAGCTCTGATCAGCCAGAGTGGAGACTCCAAAATGATTATATTGGTAACAGAAATTAACTGTCTTTTGAGGATATGATACTATAGACCAAACCCAGGTCGTAAAGAGATCAAACTGATCTTTAAGGAATTTAACTACCTGCAAAAACAAACCTGAGCACTTTGTAAAGAAAAAAACATAATCCAGATACTCAGTAACATAATGTTTACAATTTGAATGTAAAAAAAAAATTACTAGACATGTCAAGAAGCCAGAAAATGTGACCTTTGCCAGAAGAAAAATAAGTCAAAAATCAATGTCGTAGATGCTGGACTTAGCAGTGAAGAATATTAAAGCAAGTTTTAACTACGCTCAAGGATTTAAGGGAACATAAACATAATGAGGAGAGGCCTTCAAGACACAAAAAAGAACCAAATGACATGATATAAAATGACTTAATGCTACTGAACTGTACATGTAAAAATGGTTAAAATGGTAAATTTTATGTTGTGTATATTTCCCTACAATGAAAAAAGAACCAAAATGGCTTTCAAGAAATGAAATCTATAGTATCTGAGATGAAAATTTCACTGGAAGGAATTAACAGATGAATATATATTGCAAACAACAACAATAGCGTATCTTAAAGACATAGCAATAGAATCTATCCAAAATAAATCACAGGGAGAAAAAAAGACAGAAAAAACTTAATCGAGTCTCAGTGACACGTGGAATAATATCAAAGGGTCTGAAATACGTGTAATTGGAGTCCCGGAAGGAAGAGAGAGACAGAGAAGAGGGAACAGAAAATATATTTAAAAAATAATGGCTAAAATGTTTTCAAATTTGACAAAAATTATAAATCCACAGTACCAAAAAAACTCTAATATCCCAAGTTTAAAACAATTTACCTCCCAATGATAAAGAGAAAATCTTAAAAGTAGTCAGAAGAAAGAAGACACATTATATACACAAGAACAAGAAAGAATGATTTCAGACATAATCAGGCACCATGCAAGTTAGAAGCTAATGGGCTAATATCTTTCAAGTGCTGAAAGAAATAAAGACTGTTGGCTTAAATTTCTGTGGCCAGTGCAAAGATCCTGCAAAAATACAGCCCTAATTTAAAACTTTTAGATAAACAGAAGCTGATAAAATTCACTGATAGCAGAACTTCACTACAATAAATATTAAAGGAAGTTCTTCAGGTGAAAAAGAAAATGATCCAAATGGAAACTTAGATCTACACAAAGAAATGAAGAGTGCCATAAGCAGTGAATATGTGGGAAAATATACTAGACAGCTTTTTTTTTTAATTTAAAAATTACTTTGAAAGATAATTAAACATTGAAAATAAAAATGACAATTCATTGTGGATTTTACAACATATTTAGAAGTAAAATGTGTGGCAACAAGAGCACAAAGGAAACAGGACCACTATAGTGAAATAATATAATATTTGAAAGCAGCCTGTGATCTGTTAAAGATGTATATTTTAAACCTTCAACTGAACACTAAAAATATTAAGCAAAGAATAGTAGCTAATATCTAATATAAGAGATAGAGAATCATAAAACTATTCAAGTCAAAAGAAGATAGGAAAAGAAAAAACAGCAGAGAACAGATAGGGAAAATAGAAAACAAATAGCAAATTGGTGGATTTGAACCCAAACATATCAATCACTATCTTAAATATAATTTGTCTAAACACTCTAATAAAGGGCAGAAATGATCAAACTGGGGGTAAAAAAGAGCCACCTATACACATATGTATACAACATATTTGCTTTTCTAAAGCAACATTAAGAAAATAAAAAGGCAATCCACAGACTGGGAGAAACTGTTTGTGATACCTATCTCTGACAAAAGACGGGGCCAAAAACATCCAACAGACATTTTTTTAAAAAATATTTAAAAAAATAATTTTAAAAATTATCATAAACACACAAAAATATGCTCAACATCACTGGTCATCAGAGAAATACAAAGTAAAACCATAGTGTTTTCTTACACACTCAGCAGAATGTTTGAAATTAAATGTTGTTAAGGACGTAGAGCAAGTGGAATTCTTGTACATTTCTGATGGAACCGTAAAAGGATACAAACACTTTGAAAAACAAGTTTACCAGTTTCTTATGAAATTACACATATACTTACCGTATTACCCAGCAATTGTACTGCTAGATGCTTACTCAAAAGAAATAAAATCTATGCCTACAGAGGCTTGTACATGAATAGCAGCTTTATATACAATATATAAGATCCCCGACTAATGCAGGCATGCAGGACTCTAAGGTCCACAACATGCTTAGGGCAAAGAGACTATTTCTAGATCTACCTGCTAGTAGGAATAGGACTGCTAGACAGAAGCTAGACAGGGCTGCCTGTAGGTCAAGGAGGGCTCTTCCACACCTGAATGAGATCAAGCAGGGGCTGACACCTGAAGTCATGCAAGCTCTGCTCTGACATCTAGGGCATCTCAATTTGGGAAATATAGAGTACCAATGTCATCTGGAATATCTGCAGCCTTTTCTGGAGGCATATTGGTAGGCAGCCTCATTTTTGGGTCCGCAAGTACTAGTCTGGCTGGTCTTTCCACTTTGCGGAGAAAAAGAAAAGGAAAATAACACTTGCTGCACGTATTATGAGCCATCTATAGACACTTTGCCTATATCTCATCTTATCCCCACTTCCTGTCCACATTTCCATAATAGGAAATCATGAAACTGAAGTTCAGCAAAATTATCACCTGCTTAGGTGCACACATTAAGTCATTAGAGTTAAGAATTCAACTCCAATCTGTCTCCCTCCAAAAACTGTGTTTTTTCTACAACTTTGTAAGGCTTAGAGGTCACTTTTGTCAGAATGTCAAAAATTGATAAGATTTTCACAGATAGATTCACACTAATCAAATTTACAGGAGACTGATTCATCTCAAAATTTGTAATCTGTGGGGTGCCTGGGTGGCTCAGTCAGTTAAGCATCTGCCATCAGCTCATGTCATGATCTCAGGGTCCTGGGATTGAGCCCCATGTCAAGCCCCACATCAAGCCCCACATTGGGCTCCATGCTCAGCGGAGAGTCTGCTTCTCTCTCTACCCCTACCCCCCCACCGCCGCTTGTGCTCTCTCTCTCTCTCTCAAAATAAATAAATAAAATCTAAAAATAAAATACAAACAAAAAGTTGTAAAAACTTGAGCAATAAATCTGACAAGGAAGACTAGAATGCTTAAATCAAAAATGTAGTGCATTCTCTAACTACATTGAAGAGTTACCTGGGAAGCAAAATTATATTCAAAATATTGCTTTGTCAGTGTAAATCAGAAACAAAGGACTGTCATGATCTTTAGTATAAGGTGCCTCCATTAAGAGAGATGGAGGCTGTCCCACCTCACTTGTGAATGGGTTGCTGTTGGTGGTGTCCCTTGCTCAAAGCGTCCTCTTCAGTGGGCAGAGCTGAGTACGTATTACCACCATCATATTATTACATACATCACACGAAAACACTTCTCTGTTTGAGAATCATTTACATTCATTCATTTAGTATATATTGTGTCGCTAATGGCCAGACTGTTCCAGGATGTAGGAATGTAGTAGTAAATAAAAATAAAGTCTCTGCTTTTGATGGAAGGAGTGTTAAAAAAAATATTGTCAGAACCAAGGAAATGAAAACGTTGACTTAGCTACAGCTTTAGATATGCAAATACAAGTGTTTTTACAGATTGATTTTCTATAAAACTACTCTCCACAGATAACTATACTTCAAAAATCCGGGGATCGCTTGCTCTTTCCCTGTCACCTACATGAGGTAAATGAATGGCTGGAAAACTAAGAATGCTTCCTGTAAAAGCCAGTAGTTGTCAGATAATTTTTATCTCCTAATATCTGTAAGTGTTCCTGCAGCTCCTCTTAATGCACAGGTGAATTCTTCGAAGATTTACTAAATCTCTGAAGAAGCCCTGAAGAAATCGCAGGAGCGTTTATTATGCTCATACAACAAATACCATCCATTCTGAGTGCTATCTGTTCCCTGGGAGATTGCTGGCTGGCTTCTCAACTACCTTTTATGCTTAGACCTTTCTGAGACACTAACTTCACAGTGGTTAATGTCAGTGAAAACGCTTCCATAAATTTATACCAGGTGATCTGGGGATTTCATGTGGTGCTGTTATCCTTCTCGTCACTAAGATTGAGGGATTGACCTTGATTCAGTCTTATTTACTTTTTATTCTAGGCTTGTGTTGCATAGAATAACAGGAGAAATAAGTGGGCTGATGGCTGAAAATTGAAACTCTTATGATTATATAAGAATTCTGATTAAATGCCACTTGTAAAGGAATTTATCCTAAGGAAGAAAGTAGGCTTTGTTCTCTGCTCCCCAATCTCTGCCAAAATAAAATGAAAAAAAAAAAACCAAAAACAAAAGCCCAAACTTTACTATACTAGAAATTTCTGGCTTCTATTAGTGATGAGGTAGATTTCACATAGTAGATTCGAATCAGTTTCCGCTTTGAAGCAATTTTCATTCAAGACTGAAATTTGTACACACACTCATCGGTGCCTCAGTCTTGTCTTGGAGGGATGGGCCAAATTCTGCCTTTTCTATGAACTGCTGGTGTGGGAGCTCCATGACCAGGGAGGTGGCAGAGCATAGAGGTTGAGCATGCAGCCAGCTGCAGCCTGTAAATCCCAGCACGGCGTTTACTATGAGTCATCATGAGCAAGTTACTTCACCTCCCTATGCTTTCATTGTCTTATTTCTCTAAAACAAGGTATCTTAGTCCATCCAGGCTGTCCAATGGAATACTATAGATTGAGTGGCTTAAATAACAAACATTTTTATTTCTCACAGTTCTGGAGGCTGGAAAGTCCAAGATCAAGGTGCCAACAGATTCCATGTTTGGCGAGGACCTGCTTCCTGGTTCATAGACAGCTGTATTCTTGCTGTGTCCTCACTTGGTGGAAGGAATGAGGGAGCTCTCTTGGCCTCCCTTTTACAAGGTCACTGATCCCACTCATGACCTAATCATCTCCCATATAGGCCCCACCTCCAAGTACCATCGCACTGGGCAGGAGTTTTTAATGTATGAATTTGGCAGCATTGGTGGTGGTGGGAAGAACACATCAGTCTATGGCATGAGGATCATAATGGTACACATATCACAGTACTGTTATAAGGGTGAAAGGAATTATTACACGTAAAATCCCTGGGACGATGCGTGGTGAAGAAGATGTGCTCAATAAATGTCCGCTTGCTACCGAGTGGGGGCTGATTCAGTTACACATTCATTGGCTCTCGCTCTGCTTCTTCCGAGCTTCTCTTTTCCCTCACTCATGCTTCCCTGGGATTGCACTTCCTAAGAAAACTTTAAAAGATACACCATCGCCTGGGGTTTGCTTGCTGGAGGTTAGGCAGAATGACCTCGAAGATTCCTTAAAGCTCTAAAAACCGTATGTTGTGGTTTTAACTATGGTCTGTATCTATGTGACCTTAGGCTAGCCATTTAGCCTCAAACATTGGGTCTTCTTTCCTTTTTTTTTTTTGGTAAGTGAGGATAAAATATACTTGATTCTATGAAAAACAACCTTCTTCAAAAGATGATTGAAAGGACTGACTGGGATATTTACATGAAAATAGTGCAAGACTGTAAAGCCATGCCAGTCTACGTCTGCTGTAGGGCAGTCCTTATCTCTTCCACCTTACATTTGCGTAACTAGGGACTTCTGCTCCCCTACCCACAAAGGGTGAGTACTGGGGAGACCTCATCTGTCCTCTTACGCCTCCACCCCAGAAGAAGCAGACTGGCCCAGGTTTTTGGTGGGTAGGGCACATGGCTTAAGCATGGCAGGCCCTTTTGCTCCCCGGCATCTCCATGAGATGAGACAAGGTGCATGCTCACTCATTCCAGCCTTCCTCTTAACTTCCCTTAACTTAACTTCTGTTCCCATAAGCACGTCTGTTCCCCCTACATGCATGGGCCAATTTTGGTTACTCTCTCCCTGTCCTGCCAGTGACTGGCCACATGAGGCCACCCAGCCAAGCTTGCGGCAGGTTAAAATAAACAAGGGTACTCAGTGTCTGCCCTATAGGTTCAGCTGCCCTCATGACCAATTCCTAAGAATAGGAGGGAAGAAGTTCCCATTAGTCTAAACATGACTACCACAGTTTACAGAAGCCTGGGGGTGAGCAGTGATGAATGAAGCTGACAGTCTGTGAGCTTATTCTCTATTTGACTGGTATCTGGAAAGGAAGAGGGGTGTTTCCTCACAGACCCACTAGGCCCCTTAACTTCTAGCAGTATCTTTAACAAGGGGATCGATGCTCTCCTCGAATATTTATCCCTTTTATTCCTTTGCTGATGCTAAATCTTCAAAAAAGGAAAAGTTCATTTGAAAAGGTAAGTTTACAATCATTTTCCCTTTGAGAATAAAATGAGAGAAAAAAATCTGTTTAGAGAGCTAGATGTAAAAACCTTTAACAAGAAACAGACCCTACCTGCATTGAACTATATTTAGATGGAAAGCCAGCTGGTCACAGTCCAATGGTATTTCCATGTTCCGTTCAGAACTTACCATACCCTGTCCGTTCAACGAAATATACCATGAGCAGTAAACATTGCTTATTTAATATGGGTTTTGACTACTAGCAACCGCGGTTCTAAAAATAATCACCCAGTATACTTCACTGATCTGTAGGACAGGAAAAGTGTTTAAGACTCTCGTGAGAGAAAAGATTGAAACCAGCATACCACTGCCATCTCAAACTAATCAGAAAGACTGCTGTCTCTTGTTAGCTATAATGGTTACATATTCTAATAGATTTGTACTTACTCCAACTTAAGCTAAGATGAAACTCTATTTTCCAGAATCCCGGTCTCTGAATAGTCCCATGCTAGCATGGGCCACAGGAGATGTTTTGCATGACATCTGGTAGGCAGAGGTGAAGTAGATGTCATATTCCCCTCTTACCTTCAGTGATGTAGTGAACCAAACTCTCTCGCATATTATCACTTACCTGCTGGCTCCCCCTTGTTGGTGTGGGGTCGTCAGCCCTAGGCAAGCAGCTCTTCCAGCTCCTGCCAGATCCCCCTTCACCTTCCCTGACTTCTGGGCCAGGTGCGTGTTTAGCTCCTCTCAGACACCCAGTAAAGTAGGAAGCTTAGAGCCAGTGAGAGACGAACAGTTTCTAGTCCATCTTAAGGGGTCCAGGTTTGCTTCTCACTTCTTATCTTTTCCATTCATTTTCCCTTCCCAGTGGTCTCAAACTCTAGCACCAGATATAAGGACAACAACCTGACCTAGACTGTTTAACGAGTTTCCACAAATAGGTAAGATCAGAAATTTTAAATAAATCCTAATGGTTCTGTTTCTCCGATTGAATCTTGACTCATACACATTTTTGGTACTGGGGAAGGGTTTCCCCAGAACAGAACCTGAAGGGTAGGTTCTCTACCTACACTTAAGGTTGTACACCATCTGGAATTGATTCTCTGATATGATTAGATTTAGAGTCTCTAATGACCCTGTTCCCAGTGATAACAGCTAATGAAGCACAGCAATGAGCTTGGGCTCATGGAATTTGCTGGTATGATGCCATTCTTTATCACCCTGAAGTAGCTGGCCTGATAGAACGGGAGGATGGCTTTTTGAAGAGTCAGTTATGGATGGCAGCAGCAGGGCTGGGGCAATAGCCTCATGTTTTCCATAAGCATCCCCCACCCACCCACCCCCACCCACCCCCACCCCACGTAGCTAGGTTTCACAAGTCTAGGGATCAAAGGGTCAGACATGGGATAGCTCTCCTCACTAGAGATCAGCTAGTAGAATTTTTGCATCCAGTACTCATGACTTAGGACTCTGGTAATCTTAGACATCCTGGCTTCCAAGTAAGGAATGCTTTCCCCAGATGACCCAGCAGCGGTTCCACAAAACTGAAAGTTGAGACTGCTACCTACCTACCTCTTTAGGCAACTTGTGCTAGCAAATCGCCAGGCAAAGAATGGGGTTATGGTATTTGCTGAGATGCTTAATCCTGATTATTAAGGGGAAATTGGGCTGCTTCTACACCATGGGGATGGGATGTAAGAGCTCCCATAGGGCACCTTCTAGTACTCCCATGTTCTGTGATTAATTCAGTGGAAAACTAATCACCTCAATCTAGGCAGGACTGCTAAAGACTAAGACCCTTCAGGAATGGTTTGGGTTACCCCACTAGGAAGGGACCACTGCTATCTGAAGTGCTTACTGAGGGCAAAGGGAATTGGGTAGAGGAAAATGGTAGTTTTAATTCATTTTGATTCAAATACATATATATCTGTCTTCACCTGTCCCATTCTTCTAGAATCTAACATAACACTAGTAGAAGCTAACTTTATATGTCAGTATTTTTGTTATAGGATACCCAGGGGGGAGTGTGACTCACCTAGAACAGGAATGAACATCACTTAAAGATGGATAAATAGAGTTGATATCTTTTTTCCTCTTTTTTCAGTTTATATGAGGGGATTGTTGCATTTTGCTAAGGAGAAGCATGATCTTGTCTGTATTTGCACATGAAATATGGTTAAAAGAGGTAGATATAGATGGCAAGTTAACAATGGGTAGGATGTAGGGGATTTACATTGTGTCGACTTAGCTAAATTGAGGCTGCGTCTCCCAGAATTCCTTTCCTTGCAGGAGACATAAAAGAAATGCTGTGCAAGATAAGAAGGCAGACGAGGCAGCCATATTCCTTCAATTTTCAGAAAGTAGGTGCAGAGGCACCACGCACTGTTTGTCGCTTTTACAAGCTTCTCTCCCGGCTCACCTGGTCGGCCTGAGGGAACAGTGGCCGTGTACCTGCTCCAGCCCTCACTACGTCCTCCTGCATCTGCTCAGACTCCTAGGCCAGGTGGGTGTTTAGCTTCGTCATAAAGGAACACTTCCTCATCAATTTGGAGACTCGAAAGTGGTGAGCACGCAACACAAGTTCCAGGTTATCATGAACTCCAGTTTGTGCTTCTGGGTTCCGGTTTGCTTTCTCTCTCCCCCTCGCTTCATATTCTTTTTCCCTTCCCAACTGTCTGCCCTACTGACTTCAAATTCAGCACAGATGCAAGAAAAGCAGTTTTACTTAGGCTATTAGTCAGTTCTGATAATTGTGCCAAGTCAAATATATCTACATAATCACCAGATATATATGTGTGTGTGTGTGTGTGTGTGTGTATCACTATATACATGCAGAAATATATAAACACAGATATGGCATACACACATAAAACCACCAGCATCTAGCATAACACTAGGCACTCAAAACATGTATGTTGAACTCAGACAGTAAATTGAATAGAATTGAAAAGATGGTCTGTCTGAACATATGTAACATTTTAAAACAATATAAGTTTACTATCTCATAGTTCTGTAGGTCAGAAGTCTGATGGGTTTGGCTGATATCTCTGCTCCGGGTCCCACAAGGCTAAAATTAAGGTATAGCCAGCTTGGGCTGTTAATCTGGAGGCTCTGGTAGAGAACTTGCTTCCAGGCTCATTCACGTTGTTGGCAGAATTCAGTTTTGCCTGAGGTCCCTGTTTCTTTGCTGGCTGTAGGCTGGGGGTGGGGGGTGGGGGGCTGTTCTCAGCTTACTTTCCCTGGCTCATGGCCCCTGCATCTTCAAAGCCAGCATCCATATATTGAGTCCTTCTCATGGTTTCAATCTTCTACTTCATCTTCCCTGCCTCCAACTAGAGAAAGTTCTGTACTTTAAAGGGCTCATGTGATTATACTGGGCCCATCTGGATAATCCAGGACACTCTCCCTATCTTAAGGTCAGCTGGTTAGTAACCTTAATTATATCTGCAGAGCCCCTTCACAGCATTACCTAGGTTTGTGCTTGACTGAATAACGAGGTGACGGGAATCTTGGAGGGGATTCATTTGTAATTCACCCACCATAATGCTCAGTCACATTTGATCTGAATCCTTGAGCTTAAAGCACAACATGGAGACTAGAGAGGAAGAACAGGATGAGTCATAGACAGATTCACAGGCTATGCTGCAGCGTAGAGCCCTTAATTTGCAAATAATTGAAGGAGTTCAGGTTTATGTTTTAGTTGGATTTCAGGCTGCAAAATAGAAGGCTGGAGAGAATTGTTAAAGGTCAAGGATGAAGATGGGCATGACCTATGATAGTGATAGTAGAAATTAACAAAAAGTAATGCATTCCAGAAGTATCTGGAAAGTAAAATTGCTAGGAGTTGGATGCTGAGGGTAAGGAATACGGAAAGGGACGGCTCTCAGATCATTTCTGAGCTTCTGGCTGGAGGAAGGTAACCAAGAGCATGGTGGTGGTCCTGAAACATGAAATACTGGGGAGCAAGCAGATCTTGGAGGCGATAGGAAGGCAATGAGAACTTCCACTTTGGATCTACTGTACTTGAGACTTATGGGAGAAATGCAAATATGCACGCGCACGTGTGTGTAGACTTTTTTTTAAAGATTTTATTTATTTATTTGAGGGACAGAGAGAGAGAGAAGCCAAGCAGGGGGAGCCGCAGGCATAGGGAGAGGGAGAAGCAGGCTCCCCGCTGAACAGGGAGCCCGATGTGGGGCTCGATCCCAGGACCCTGGGAACATGACCTGAGCCAAAGGCAGATGCTTAACCAACTGAGCAACCCAGGCGCATGACTTTTTCTTTTTTAACATGGCCATGGACTAACAGCAAAGAGCAGGGGAGCAGATTCATTGCAGCACCTAAAGCTATAGCTACTTGGAAATAAACACAGAAACAAAAAGCCAATCTCCCCTCAAATTAGTTTGTACAAATCCCATACAGATTATTGGCTGACCCTCTGTGACTGTTAATGCTTAAACAGTCAGTGGATTTCAGAGACTTGAGGATGCAGATTTCATCTGATGATAATATCCAACTCTGTTCAGGTGTGTTCAGCTTTCTGACATTCTTGGAGAATGTTTAGCTGCTCGCCACTTAAATATATAGGTCATGGAAATCAGAGGGGACAAGAAGAGGTTACTCAGTAAATACAGAAATGAGGCCATTCCCCTCTCCAGACGCCACATCACCCCAGCTTCCGGACCCTCAGTTTTTTCTTTTCTGCCTTCAAGGGTGTTATAGAAACACGGGCACTTGGCAAGGAAATTTAGAGACAAGCAACACAGCTTGAGTCCCTGGTGGGAGAACTAGAAAATTAAAAAGCGGCTGGAAAACTCTGCTGCCGTTATCATCAGAAGCTTCCTCCCAAGTAAAAAGTTAATGGCAATGGTCAAATTCAACCTTTTCCAAACCAGTGGCTATCCATGTTGATAACTGAGTCTGTAAAGTGTGACATGCTTAATGTATTTTTAAGAATGAGAATAGGAAGTGAAAGTAACTTGATTAAAAACATAATTGTAATACGAATTAATTGTGTTACAAGTACCGGACTTTCCTGCTGTTCCAGGCATGGTCAGAAACTTCAATTTTCCTGCATTTGCATTCGGCAAAATGCGATTTTGCCCATTTCGATCACTCAAAATCAATTGTGCTATTTCAACAAAGGAGCAATCTTATAAGAACTGTCGCCTCTTAAGTACATTTTTTTCAGAAAGTTAAATATAGCACAACTTTTTGTTATAAATGCACACACGGCCACACACATGAACCGTTTCAAAGGCTTTTGTGTCCACAGTATCCACTTAACCTTGGACTTCACACATGGCTCATTCTCTTAATCCTTGGAGAAATGAACTAATCATTTCTTTGTACTTTTTTCTAATCTGAATCCTTTTGTATGTGTGTGTGTGTGTGTGTGTGTATGACTCTTGGAAAAATTTCAATGACTTCTATTAAAAGTAAGCAACAAGGCAGAGCTTTGCCTTGGACCCAAAGTGGGGAGTGTTCCACTGAACTACACATAAAATCATGAGGTGTTTTCACAGCTTGTGAGAACAGTTCCTGTCATTTGCCCAGTAATTGAAGGGCCGGCGACGTGCAGGGATGAGGGTCCTCAGCCGTATGTGGGCTCATTCTTTACCAGCTCCTCTTTATCACTGCCACTGGCTACAGCCCTCATTATCTCTCACCTGGGCTCTTGTAATAACCTTCTACGGGCTTCCTCCACATCAGTACCCTCCTGAACCTCTGCTTTCAGAATATCCTTGCAAGATTCACTTTCTTTAAGCGCTGTGTTGATGACATCACAGCCCTGCCAGGAAGCTTTAATGTGCCCTTCTCTGCGGATCAGGTGAAACCCAAGCTCCTCAGTGGCTCCTAGAGGGCTCTTTAGAGCATTGTCCCACCTTCTTCTTCCAGTCTGCTCGCACTTCTCTGTCACCTTTCCTGTAAATATCAACTAGACTCTATCTTCTTTCTCTTCATTGAGCCCCCCATCCCTTTGTCGCTTCTATAAATGTGCTATTTCTTCCACATCAACTGCCCTCCCTTCTTGACCTTGGCCAATGTTTATGCCATTTTTGTCAAAAAAGTGTCACCAGTCATGCAAAGCGTCTCTCAACTATGACCTCTTTCGTTAAGACTTTTTTCTAACCGCTTACTTCCCCTTCTTGAGCTAGATGAGACCTGTTCAGGCATCTTATATGGCATTCATCTTTTACTGCTTTATATTATGGTTATTTGTTCCTTCAAAATAATGTCTCAATTTCTTTAATCTGTGCTCCCTTTAGGAAAAAAAAATCTAATACCCTCATTTTAATATTTTTGGGATTTCAGAAGAAATGAATTATCGTGACTAATAAAGAAATCAAAATAATTATAGTATTTACTATGCTTTTTAAAACTATAATGGCCCCAATAGAATCTCTTCATCAGTTGATAATTGCAACTCAATCAGTGGATCATATTGAAAATGTATATAAAAGTTAAGCACAGTACCGTATCCTACTAAGTGCACAATAAATGTTAGCTATTTTTATGACTATAATGAGCTTCTTAAGAGGATTGTCAACTGTTGGTTGCAATATTCACAACTGGCTGATCCCTTAAATGATATGATTTTTACTTCATGGCAAATTTAAGATCATATCTTCTCAGTAAGAAAATCAGTAGTAACAATGCACTTCACTTTTGTTATGATGTGGCTAATGAGCTTAAAGAATAAATGAAATGGTGGCAAAAGGGTCCAATGTAAGTGAGTGCAGTGTGGATAACAAAGTACTGGTAAGTTGACTCTGGGCATTTCTGACATTGCTGTGAGTTCAGAATCAGACTGTTTTCATACTGAAAGAAATATACAAGATACTCTGATTGATAGTTCAGCAAGTCAGGCAGATATCCATTCCAGAACTTTAAATGGTTCAATCATAATTACCAATGTGTCATCTCGGGGTTTGGATAGGAAATATGTAATATGATTCAAATAACTTGTTGCATCCACACAAGAGAAAACATCTCAATGTTTCTGGACTCGGTGATCTTAAATGAGGGTTATATAACAAAAGGACAAGTTAATGATATCAAACACCCATTTTAACTTAGTAAAAAATCACCTATGGTTAAATATTTATGAGCTTAGAATCACCCAAAACAGGACTTTTCTGAAGTTTTCAGTTATAATTATCAGAAAAAAAGGCTTAGAAATTGCACCAACATCAAAACATAAAGTTGAAGATTAAATTCAATCACCTCTGTTAAAAAAAAAAAAACTACAAGCATTTTCTTTTTTTTTTTTTTTAAGATTTTATTTATTTATTTGAGAGAGAGGGAATGAGAGACAGAGAGCATGAGAAGGAGGAAGGTCAGAGGGAGAAGCAGACTCCCTGCTGAGCAGGGAGCCCGATGCGGGACTCGATCCCGGGACTCCAGGATCATGACCTGAGCCGAAGGCAGTCGCTTAACCAACTGAGCCACCCAGGCGCCCCACTACAAGCATTTTCTTGTCAGATGACTTAAAAGGATATAACCCAGAAAAGCATGGTCACATCTCAGTGCATCATTAAATGTTGATGAAAACACCATCAAAC
>NC_138376.1:100073764-100226869 GCF_054177405.1 Leptonychotes weddellii | reverse complement strand
CTCCACCATCTTTCCTCTCCCCCAACAAAAGGGTTTGTAATGGAATGTAGAGACAACAAAAAACTTTTGTTACCTGGCATGGTTGGTTGCTGATTAGGCTGTTCTAGTTTCCAAAGACAATACAATCGTTATCAACAAAGAAGCTGTTCCAGTCACATATTTCTCTCAGAAATTTTAGCATCAGAGGCAGAAATAAGAGTAGAAATAGTTGTTGTTTTTTTTCAGGTAAAGAGGTTACATTATAAAAATATTATTGAAAATTGATCAGGTCAAAAATGATCATCTTGATGCCTGTAATTAGTTTATAATACTTCCTCCTGGACGAAGTGATGTTACTTTTGAGGTCTTAGTAATGATGAGTAACATGGCTTCTGTGGCAGAAAATCCCAGAAATCTCAGAGGTTTAATTCAATAAAGATTATTTCTCAATCCCAACACAATGTAAATTTAACAACCCATTTATCACAAAAAGGGGTCACGGATCTCATGTACCTCCTAAGAGGATCCAATGAGAAAGACACAATACCATCTATAAAATGCTCTTGCCAAAAAACTTCACTAATCCAACGATCCATACACAGGACATATGGGGCAGAGAAACTGTCAAATAACACCAGAGGCATGCAATCAGCTAAATCCAGAATATGGAGAATGATAGATGACAAATGGTCTGGTTTCTTCAATAAAGAAATCACAACGATCAGGGGCAGGGAGGAAGAGGAATCTAAAGATTAAGAGAGACTTAAGAGATTTTAACCAATTGTAATGTGTGGACCTTATTTGGATCCTAATATGAAGAAACCAACAGAAGAAAATATGGAATGATTAGGGAAGTTTTAATACCAAGTGAATATTTGATAATATTAAGGAATTAACATCATTTTTTTTTTGCTGTGATAATGGTATTGTAATTAAATTAAGATGAAAGAAGACTCCTTTAGGGATAAATGCTGAAACATTTACAGATGAAATGGTATGTCTGGGATCTGCTCCAAAATAATTCAGTGGGAAGTGATGGTAGAGGTGAGACTTTTACCTTTTTGTGTTTTTGTAATCTCTCAGCAACAACAAGAGATTTTGTTCTTTAGTGTAACGATATTAGAAAGGAGCTTCCATTGTTAAAATTTGTGGCTTTCTAAAAGCAAAATGGATGTGAGAGATGGGCTTCCACTAGTGATGTCTGCAGTGTTTAAGACAAGAAGATTTGCTCCAGTATTTTGGGGTTATCCCTGCATGCGTATAAACAGATTTAATTTAAAAGTCCTGGGATCCCTTTTATTTATCCCTTTTATTTCCTTCTTCAAAAGTCTTTCATCCTCAAGGATGGTGTCTGAGGTTTTATTCCTAAATTGCTCTATATCCAGATATTGGCTCAGAGGGTTCTAGTTGCATCTGTTCATTCTTGAATAACTGAATCCTGACTCTAGATCAGTGATTCTGAAAGTATGTTGCTGGGACCTCCAGGGGCCCTCAAGACTTGAAACAGGCCTGCAAGGTCAAATTATTTTCCTAATAATAAGGTTACATTTGCTTTTCTCACGCTGATTCTCTTAGGAATGTACAGTGGAGTTTCCCAGAGACTACATGATATGTGAAAACATCATTGCCCTGAAAGCCAATGGGATGTGTGTTTTCATTTTTTAAAGTTCTCGGTTTTATTTTCCAATACAATACAATTAATACCTATATATATATAAAACACAAAAACAAAATCTCTTTGGAGTCTTCAATAAATTTTAAGAGCATAAAGGGTTCCTAAGCCCCAAAGTTTGGGAACCCCTACTTTAGATTGTTATCAAGTCTGTCTTGAGTAAAACTGTCATGCAAGGAGTTGATAGGGCTCATGACACACGACCCCAAAATATGGCACCTTGGCATATTGAATATTTTAAACTGAAGGAATCTGAGAAAACACCAGAAGCAGGAAGGTCACTCTGATCTCCCCTCCACATTTGCTTTTCTTCCCTGAAAGAAAGGAGTAAGATATTCTTATCACCAGAGGAGAGTTAGGCCTAAAAAGCTGTATAAACAAATCTTGTTATTTTTTCACCATTTACTACCCATAGTTCAAACCCCTTTGTCTCGTCAGTTTTTAGCAAATTTATTGTTTCTCTGTAAAAAGGTATAAAAGTTTCTTGCTCTGGCCACTTCGTCAGGTCTTTATTCTCTTATGAAGGCTCCCATGTACATGTAAAATTTTAATAGAATTTGTATTCTTTTCTCCTGTTAATCTTCCTTTGTCAGTTTCATTTTCAGACCCAACCAGGACTGTAAGAGAGTCAAGGAAAACTTTTTCCTCCTCTTCAGTGTAGTAGAAGCATATACATTTTGGAGAATTAAGACTTTATCAAGCTTTATCAAGCTTGCAGAACAAACTGTTTTACTCCTACTTGCTAATAAATGTCTATGTTGTCACAGTACGTGGTAAGAGACTTGTCTTCATTATAACCCAGTAGCAAGTTAAGAGATCAGCTACACCTGTCTGTAACTATTGGCGAGTACTATAATCAACCAAAAAGAACTTAATGGTGATTTGTGCCCTCATCGTCTTAGGTCAATTTGACCAGTAATGAAAGCCACAAAGCATATGCTCAGGAGACTTAGAGTAGATGGTTGGGAAGTTGGAGAAAGAATAAGGCTAAGGGATGAGCAGATGGAATGGAAGCCAAATTCAGGTAGAGAAGAGAGTAGAAAGAGTTGGGGGAGCAGCCCATAGGGAGGGAATGTAGAGGTTCTAGGTGGAGAGGTTCTAAGTCCTAGAAAAAGCATGTGATATGTGCCTTAGGCTCCTGCATTCCCAGCAGTTCCTGTAATAGTTCCCTGGCAGCTAGCCAGCTCTGGTTTTCCAAAAGCCTGCAGAGGTAGAATTTCTCCCTGCCCTACCTGCTTGCCAAGACTAGGATGATTTATTGGAGAACAAAGATGTTTGCTCCACAGAGAAAAAAGGCTAAACATCAAAGTGTAATCAATCAATCAACTGACAAGTGTGAATGATCATTTTAGATCTTTACCTCTTGGGAGCTCAGGGGATGGAGGAAGTTGCTCCCAAAGAGCCATGCACAGAGATAGGAATAGGTAGAGACAGTAGTGAAGACTGAATTGTCAATAGATGTATATTGAAAATTTCCTAGGGTCTCCTCTGGCCTGGGTCCAGTACACCTCTTTACCTGGGTGCTTTTTCAAGTGTAGCTAAGAATTTAGGCCAATCTGCCTCTCAGGGTTTGAGAAGACTTTGTCTGAGCCTACGGGAATTTTTTTCTTCTTTTTTAAATAATAATTTTAGTTCTCAGAAGATCTGTCACTGAGAAAGCAAGAAGCTTAGATATGCACAAATCCATTCAGTGATAGGTGAAATGACTTAGTAAATTTTGAGTGTCTTTTCAAAACTGTTTTTCCTTAGTCTTTCTGATTCAGCCTCTTCATTCTCAGTCCACGGGCTCCACCTCCTCTTCCCTCCTACTGTCAGCAGGGGTTCAGTGCGGCTAGGGCCAGCCAGAGAGGCAGGAGGGTGACCTGGGCCAGCGTGGATGGTTAGTGCCAAGAGCAAGGTGCGAGCTAACAGCAATAGCACAGTGTCTATGTCCACGCTATGAAGGAGGACTTCGCTGTTTGAACTTTGCAAGCTCCTTGAAGGACAAACAATGTCTAATTTGGTTTTGTTTTCACGGAACTTCACACAATGCCTGGTACACAATGGGCTTTCAAAAAGTGATTGTCACATTGGCCATCTAAGTGTGGGACCTTGGGGGACATTTCATTTTCTAAATGATGCAGTTCCATTTTGTTGGGATGTGGATTTTTTTAAATAGTGACCCCACATTATTTCCATAACTGGTAATATCATGTAAATAATTCTAAACATAGGAATAATAGTTGAAGAAAGTCCTGAAAGCAAAAGAGAAATAATAGCTTGGGGTGTCAAAGCAAAAGGAAAAACCTAGACATGGTTGAGAGACTAAAGAGACTGGGGACAGCTAATGGCAGGAAGAGCAAGAGAGGAAGTTGTGAAAGACATAGTCTGGTATGAGCCAGCATCCATTGCCCAAAAAAGGCAAGATTCAGGTGTAGGTTCAAGCTATGCTTTGGGGAACTGAGGGAGGGAAAGAGTATGAGAAAAGGGTGAACTATCAACATCTCTCTGGGTAGTTCTCTTATGCTTAGGGAGTCTCACCACTACCCTAGGACCTAGCTCCTTGGCCTGACTTTTTAAGTTCCTGCTAATTTCCAATTTATCTTCTGTTCCTCTCTAGGTCAGACTCAATACTCTAGGCAGGCCATGTGTCCTGCAGGCTTTACTTCTCCCTGATTCCAGGTTTTAACCTGAGCTGCAATTTCTCTTCAAAAGACTGTCCTTGAAATATTTCCTTGATTCATACAAATCCTTCAAAATCTAGTTCAAGTTGTTTCACTTCAGAGAGCATTACTTACTTTTTGATATTCTTCAGTGTGTCAAGGATGATGCAGGTCTCCTTGAGATTTCCCAATGCCACAAACAGAAGTCACATGGGTGTGCATGAGACACTTAAGAGTCTTTTAAAGAATCTATTTTTTTACCTTAAATAATGGCAGGATTTTTTTCTTACTTAACTTGGAAGAGTGAATGTTTGCATCTTAAATTTCTATTTTCCCACTCTCCTGGTATCTGCTGTTATCACATAGGTATAAAATTTCATTAAGAGCAAGTTTCTATTTCAGGTTTACATCTAGGAAATGAAAGTAATTTGCATGCTCAGGTACTGTTGGGATTCCTGGGAGACATGAGCATGGGGAAGATGTGCTATACCAATCACAAGACCTTGGTAATGAACCATACCCTGCAACTCTAAAGAAACGCTAACTGAAAATGATCATTTTGACTTACAAATTCATGCAATTGAAATATTATGTACACCTGGGTAATTGTTTCATTGATGAAATGAATTTCAAATAGGGCTTGGGCCTTAAAGAGTAAAAGCAAATATATGGGACAAAAAGATAATACAAAGTTAATGTTTCAAAAAGGCCACTGACCAACTCTCCAAGTACTGAATTCCTTTTGCAGTTCAGTTTCTATGCTTTTAAAAAGATATACACAGCTTTTGAAATACTTTCTTATTCTTTCTAGGACCAGATGACCAAGAGTACCACTGGATTAATTCTTCCTTTACCTTCCTGCAGTTGGTTTATAGACCAGTCCGTGCATTCCACTTTTATAACCAGCCACATAGATTCCCCTTTCTTATCATAGAGATTTTTTGTAAATTGACCCATAAATATAGGACAATGAAATACAGTCTCTATTTTTCACCATGAACTGAAAAGTAAATTCTACCAATATCCATTAGGAGCCCAATATATACCAACATTGTGCAAGACTCTGAGGCATCTTGATAAGTAGAGTCTGAAGTCTAGAAGAATAGAAATATTGAGAAGAGAGTCTACGATGAATATATATATATTTTTAAAGATTTTATTTATTTATTTGAGAGAGACACAGCGAAAGAGGGAACACAAGCAGGGGGAGTGGGAGAGGGAGAAGCAGGCTTCCCGCGGAGCAGCGAGCCCAATGTGGGGCTCGATCCCAGAACCCTGGGATCGTGACCAGAGCCAAAGGCAGACGCTTAACGACTGAGCCACCCAGGCGCCCCTACGATGAATATATTAAAATCAATTCCTAAATTTCCTGGACTTTCCAGTATACAATTTATTCAATGACATACCAAATTGGCAATAATCTCCATTCTGACCAAAAGTCAACTCTTAGTTGACTGTGGCAACAGAAGCAAGACATCAGAAATAACACATATAAGTATACCTAGAAATACCCAACATCACACCTTCTCAGATATTCTCCCTTTCCTTCCATTATGAGCCCATGGCAGTCTGTTACCATTATGCTGCGGATGGTCAATACTCAATTTCTCTTCTTTAGCCGGAGAACAGAGCCATAAAATTGCGTCAATAAAGTAAATAATGAAATATATAAATAAAAAGAATTGAAAGAGAAGAGCTTGAAGGAGCCACAGATGAAATACTACACATTTAAATATTGGATAGCAGGCTATACTTTTAGGACTAGACTTTTTTGATATAAGTTTATAAACATACAATAATTTGCATCAGAATTTTTTAATGTATATCATTGCCAGAACTCTAGCATAAGAAGAAAAGAATGGCTTCTATTAAATTTACTTTGTAAATTGCTAAATATCTTGCAAATCAATATAAAACACAATGCAGCATTCACACACCAGAGCGTATTTCACTTAGATTACTTTGTAAGAGAGTTTTTTTCCCCTGTGAGTTGGTAATGAGCATACTGCACAGTAAGAGATAATTAACTATAACCTATATTAAATATGAACCAGGTTCTAAATGTCTTCATATTTTTGCTCATCTGTATTTTATTTGATCCTCTTAAGGTCCTGAAACAGTAATAGACTATAATAACAAACATAAAATGCAAGAGCCTTTGAAAGATATTTCCTTAACTCTTCAATTAACTGGCTAGAAAGTTCATTTGACTTCTCAGGTTATTAACATTGTAAATGGTAACACATTTGGAATTGGAAGTGCTTTAGAGAAAAAAATATATACCTAATGAACACAGAAAATATCTGAGTGTAGAAAAAAAGTGATTTCATTTTTTAAAATAATAATCTCTGAATAGCTTTGAGCTATTGATGACTTATTAGTTGACAACCTCAAATTAGTGATTAATTCACTAACCCTTAGGGTGACTGACAGAAATAAGCTGGGAAATAAACACTGATAATATCTATTAAAATGTATTTTTAAATCAACTAAGAATATTTTCTCACTGCTTCCATGTTTAAAAATTATAAGCTTGGTTTTATTCCAAAATAAAGTGTAAATGGGATGCCATTTGTTATGCATGGGTTTTCAATAAGCATTAAAAACATATGGTATTGTCTCCTCTCCCTCAAATCCCACACTTCTTCCTTCCCTCCTCCTTGTCTTCCTGCCTTCCTTCTTGTACATGTGGTTTTTTGAATATGGATGCAAATGACTCATTTTAGTTCCATAAATCTTGTTCAAAGATAATATAATGGCTCAGGCAGGCATAATGGCATAATTTTCATGGCAGAGCTTCATAGTTAATATATTAAAATGCAGAAAATCAATGTAAAAGATAAATACTAAAAATTCCCATTCCAAACTCTGTGCCTTATCTAATGTCTGTCCCAAGTGTATCATGCCCTGTGCACCCCGCACATACTTCTAAGATGTGATGAAGTCTCAACACTATATCTCCTGCCTGAAATTTTAGATACTTTTCTCTTTGCCAGTCCTAATCAACTCAAAATCTATTCATCAGAATTTGAACATATGTTTTTTAAAAAACCTTAAAAAAAAAAAAACTTGGCTTGATTTTAATTGATGTAGATCACGGGAATCAACAGTCTTGGATTCAAGTCCTAGTTTTGCCACTAACTTGTGGTCCCACTGGGTGTCAGTTCTAATGTCTTATTGCTTCTGAATTCCAGGCTTTTATGTTTCCATAGCAAGTATTCAACCTCTGTACCACAAATATCATGGCATTATGATCTAGATTATAAATAATTGCACTGCAAACAAAATCTCTAAATTTAATTTACAGAGTACACATGCTCCTGGAGACACAATCCATACTCTTTGGTGAAGAGAAGGAACTAGGAAATCATTAGAAATCTCAAAGTATTAGATGGTGAATTAATAGGGAGGAATGAAAATAAATTTCTCAGTAATTTCTGTAATAAAATAACTACTGAACCAACCAGTAGTAAAGGGAAGCAATAAAACAGAATACTCAAAGTTTAAGATTATAGTGAAGACCAACTTGATGTGTGACAATGACAAGATCCTATGTGTAGATATTCCTGTATACTCTTTATTACTTACTTTCTCTTTTCTTACAGTCAACAAAAGAAGAAATACACATGAAAATCAGTTTACCAGAGATGTGTTTCCAGAATAGGGACTGACCTGCCGACATTTAAAGGTTGAGGAACCTTAGGAAACAAATTGAGTGTTGCTGGAGTGGTGGGGGTTGGGAGGGATGGGGTGGCTGGATGATAGACATGGGGGGGGTTTGTGCTATGGTGTACGCTGTGAATTGTGTAGGACTGTTGAATCACAGACCTACACCTCTGAAACAAATAATACATTGTATGTTAAAAAAAAAGGAGAAGATAGTAGGAAGGGAAAAATGAAGGGGGGGTATCGGAGGGGGAGAGGAACCATGAGAGACTATGGACTCTCAGAAACAAACGGAGGGTTCTAGAGGGGAGGGGGCACGGGGATGGATTAGCCTGGTGATGGGCATTAAAGAGGGCACGTATTGAATGGAGCACTGGATGTTATACACAAACAATGAATCATGGATCACCACATCAAAAACTAATGATGTAATGTATGGTGATTAACATAACATAATAAAATTAAATTTTAAAAAACTAAAAAAAATAAAGGTTGAGGGACCTAATTCTGTCACTTTAATGAACCCTGTTCTTGGGCAAGCCTGATTTTTAAATTCCATCTCAAGATGGCATCAGTGAGGGGCACCTGGGTGGCTCAGTTGGTTAAGCGACTGCCTTCGGCTCAGGTCATGATCCTGGAGTCCCAGGATCGAGTCCCGCATCGGGCTCCCTGCTCGGCGGGGAGGCTGCTTCTCCCTCTGACCCTCCTCCCTCTCATGCTCTCTGTCTCTCATTGTCTCTCTCGCAAATAAATAAATAAAATCTTAAAAAAAAATAAAAATAAAAAATAAATAAATAAATAAAAAAGATGGCATCAGTGAGTAAAAGGCACTTGAATGAAGTTGGTTTTCCCCCCTTAGGCCATCATCCTGAAAGAAGCAGCATATAGAAAGAAACCAACTGAATTACTTCAGTTTGAATTCAGATCACAAAGGACTTAAATCATTAAATGGGGATCTGATCCAACATTACGGTTATTATTATTATTGATATAAGGCCTGAGATGGGATTATATATGGCATGTGGGAAGGGTAACAGGGCAATTCTTTGGAATTAAGAGGCAGGATAATCTATGTATGGTGCTGCTACTTGGAGAATAGTTGAAGATCTTTGAACAATCTGGTTGGATGTATATCACTGGGCAGGCCAAGACTTTCATATTTAAAACACTATAGGTAAAGTTTTGGTAAATTGATGGATTTTTTAAAAATTTATTTTACCTCTTTTAGTCATTCATGGTATGTTTCCATAAATTAAAAAGGGTTAAATTTGAACTGCTAAAGAAAGTAACTAAAAATTTATCTTTAGTAAATTGTTCATTGCTAGTACAATATCCATTTTGATACAAAGCTGGGCTAAAAGTTTCCTTTTTACTGATATTACCACTGTTTCTTCTAAAATTACATAAACAGAAACACTAATTTGACTTTGAAAACTTTTACAATTGATAGCTGCTTTGAAGCCAAGAGTTTAAGATACACTCTTATCCAAATATGGGAATATATATACTTTGAAGTTTATACCTCTTAATACCATCCACCTATTTTGCCCATTCCTCCATCCCCTCCCTTCTGGCAACCACCAATCTGTTCTCTTTATTTATGAGTCTGTTTCTAGTTTTTGTGCTTTTGCTTGTTTGTTCATTGGTTTTGTTTTTTAGATGTACATATAAATGAAATCATATATTTTTTGCCTTTTTCTGTCTAACTTATTTCACCCAGAATAATACCTTCTAGGTCCATCCATCTTGTCACAAATGACAAGATTTCATTCTCTTTTATAGCCAAGTAATATTCCATAGTGTATATATACCACATCTTCTTTATCCATTTATCTATTGATGGACAGCTCAGTTGCTTCCATATCTTGGCTCTTGTGAACAGTGCTGCAATAAACATACGGGTACATACATCTTTTTGAATTAGTGTTTTCATTTCCCTCAGGTAAAAACCCAGAAGTGGAATTATTAGAATGTACAGAACTTTCATTTTTAGCTTTTTGAGGAACTTCTGTACTGTTTTCCACAGTGGCTGCGTCAACTTACATTCCTACCAACAGTGTACAAGGGTTCTCTTTTCTCCATATCCTCGCCAACATTTGTTATTTTTTGTCTTTTTGACACTAGTCAATCTGACAAGTGAAAGGTGCTATCTCATTGTGGTTTTGCTTCACAATTCCCTGATAACTAGTCATGTTGAGCATTTTTTCATGGGTCTGTTGGCCATTTATTTTTTATTATCTATCAAAGTCAATATTTCCTGCTTCAAAGAAGCTGTACCTCTTTTGTCTGAATTATTATACTTGCATTATCAATGTTAAAGTAAATTTAATGTTGACCATACATCAACTTTGGGCCACCTGCCATCACCTGGGATAGATGCATTTCACCCTGCTTATTAGTCTGCTGACAACTGGCTCACTTCTCTGAAAAAGCTCCTTTGGTTTGGGGGAATGTATTAGTTCCCTATGGCTGCTGTAACAAAATACACAGATTTAGTGGGTTAACATAACATATACTTATTCACTTACAGCTCTGGAGGTGGGAAGTCCAAAGTCAGTTTCACTAGGCTAAGGTCAAGGTGTCAGCAGGACTGGTTCCTGCAGAGGCTCTGAGAGAATCCATTTCCCTGCTTTTTCCAGTTCTAGAGCTTTGTTCCTTCCATTTCTTGGCTTCTGGCTCCTCCCTCCATCTTCAAAGCCAGGATCTTAGCATCTTCTATTTTCTCTCTGGTTTGATCACATCATCTCCTCTGTAGTCAACTCTTTCTTAGCCTCCTTCTCGTGAGTACTCTTGTGATCACAATGGACCCATCTGAATAATACAGGATAATCTCCCCCATCTCAACATCTTTCATTTAGTTAGAGTTACAAGTGATTTTTTGCCATATAAGGTAACATTCACAGGTTATGGGGAATGGCACATGAACATTTTTAGGAGGCCTTTATTCATAGTGCCACTGCGGTATATCTGGGGGTGGGATGTGGTTAGGGTGAAGAAGGTGGGAAAGCTCTCAGGTGACACTTTCAGATAGTAATAGAAATGCTGAATGCTCACTGTGTGCCCAGCTAGGAACCATTGTGGATCCTCTATGAGCATCAACTGATTTAATCTGTACTAGCCAGGGAGTGGAGCTGGTACTCAGATGGTATTCACTGATGGTTTTGCCTCAACAGTGGCAGAAGCCAGAAAGTGGCAGAGCCAAATGCAAATCCTGGTACTCTGGCTCCAACATCCACGAGTCTAAACCCTCTGCTCTACTGTGGTTCTTTGAGAAGTAAACTGCTGCAGAGATAGCGACAGGCAGTGGGTCTTCATCCCAGGGCATCAAGAATCCTGAGCCTTTAGAGTTTGGGCTTTATTGTTGATATTCGTACTCATTTCACTTCACAGTTGAGGAATCTAAGGCTTGAAATTAAGAAATTAATTTAAATTGAAATGAAATTGAGATTTTGATTTACTGAAAGCTACAGAGCTGCGGTAGTGAAGCCATTGGGGGCATCCTGTGTTTTTCTTACCTGCTCTAGGCTAAGAACATTCAGTTAGCTCTCCCACTTCTCAAAGGCACACCTCGTGGTATAGGCAGGCTTGTGTTCCCCTCCAAATTCATATGTTGAAGTCCTAACCTCCTGTACTTCAGAATGTTATCATATTTGTAGATAGGTAGGACCTTGAAAAAGATGATAAAGGTGAAATGAGGCCCTAATCCAATAGGACTGCTGTGCTCATAAAGAAGAGAGACCCAGAGATGTGCCAGCCGAAGAAAGGTCACTTGAGAACATAGGGAAAAGATGGCCTTCTGTAAGCCAAGAAGACAGGCCTCAGGAGAAACCAAACACCTTGATCTTGGACTTCCATCCTTTAGATCTATGAGGAAATAAATTTCTCTTGTTTAGGTCATCCAGCTTGTGGTATTCTGTTATGGCAACCCCAGCAAACTAATACATCCCAGGTAGACCACAGGCCTTACAAACCCTTTGGACTAGAGGCAACTAGCCCACAGTTCAGATAGCTGAAGTTTCCCAAAGGAAGAAATGGGAGTTCCTAAATAATTTTCAAAATTTATAAAAGCTTAAGGGAAATGTACAAAATGCACTCTAACTAAAATTCCAAGTTTCATTGCTTTTGCGCAGAATTGCATCAAATCAACATGGTAACATGCACTGTCTCATATTCATCTGAAGCTTTAATTAGCAACATGTGTCTGATTAATTTAAAGTAAAGTTAATCATTTCACAAAGCTGACTTGTTTGGGAAATAAAAAGCTCAGACTTTTTGATGAAGAGAAGGATGAGCAGCAATCACTGCTTTGAGCCCCAATTCCTTTATTTGAATCCTCTAAGACCCATGCTGTTTAATCCTCTTCAAATTGTTACAGCTTCTTCAGGGGTGGATTGAGCAAATTATATGGCTTTCGTCATTTGTCACATCAGGGGTGTTTAGAGTCACTGTTTTCAAACTTGGGAGTATCACTGACATTTGCTAGGTGTTATATACCGGGTTGTATTCCTGAAAGCCAATGAAATTTTAAGTGAAAATGATCCCAAGTGTATTAGGGTTCTCCAGGAAAACTGAGCCAATAGGATAGAGATAGATAGATGATAGATAGATGATAGATAGATAGATAGATGATAGAGATAGATGATAGATAGATAGATGATAGATAGATGATAGATAGATGATAGAGATAGATGATAGATAGATAGATAATAGATAGATATAGAGAGATTTATTATGAAGCATTAACTCACATAATTGTGGAGGCCAAGAAATCCCATGATCTGCCATCTGCAAACTAGAGAGGCCCAGGAGAGGTAGGGGTGTAGCTCCACTCCCAGCCCGAAGGCCTAAGAACCGGGGAAGCCAATGGAATAAACCTCAGTCCAAATCCAAAGGCCCAAGAAGCAGGAGTACCAATGTCTGAGGGCAGGAAGACAGATGTCTCAGCTCAAGCACAAAGAACAGATTGGCCCTTCTTCTGTCTTTTTGTTCTATTCAGTCCCTCAACAGATTAGATGATGTCCATCTGCACTGGTGATCAGTTGATAGATTAAAATGTGAATCTCTTCCGTAAATACCCTTACAAACACACCTAGAAATCTGGGCATCCCTTAGTCCAGTCAAGTTGACACATAAAATTAATCATCACACAAGGAGAACAAATATGAAAATAGCCTAATTAAATAGGTGGCTAGACCTAGCTCTTTAATAGAAGCAAAATAAGAAAGCCACAGAACCCAATACATACACTAGAGTATCAGGCGCCTTCAGTAGAATATATCTTGGAAGTTTGAAAAACAATACTTTAAACAGAATTGCATATTTTATTTAAAAAATAATAGCAAATGTAGGCAGAACACAAATTTCTATTAAGAACAGAAGTTTATTAAATGTTTTATAGTAAAATATTGAGTCCACTCTATTAAAATACACAAGCTTGGTGTTCTAACAAGTAACATTGACTCAATTCAGGGAAGCTCATGATGCCAACACAGGGGGAATTGTGGGGAGCTACGAACAGAAATATATCTTCCTTCTCCTTTTCCACAATAGCTGCAATAATACAGATGCTCAGAAAAGTTAGGCATTGGGAAGAACCTGTAAAATTTCCTGAGTATTCCATTAAGCATCTCTTACAATTAAATATTACCTTAATGGAAAACATGAACATTTTCTGATGGAAACATTCATTTTCACATTTGTTATCTTCAATAATTGAGAGCCACAATCCCAAAAATGTATTACACCATAAGAAAGTCTTTGGGGTCTTCATAAGGCTTTCCAGCACAAGGTACGTTTCAAGGCAATTTGTCAAGGACTAAATTTTCTTGAGTCACCAAGCTAGTGATAAACAAAGATAAAAAGGTTAGCTGATTATTTTCCAAAGAACAGGATCTAAAAAATCTTGAGGGGAAAGAAGGATGTGGGAATGAATGGATGCTGGATGATAAAAGAGATGGCTAGGAAAGATACTGAGATTAGTTAGCATTAACTAACCCATAGTGTAATTTTGTGACTAATCAACATCTTCTTCATGTATATAATTATTTCAAGATAGCATTCCTACAAACTAAATTGGTTCATTCCTTTTTCAAGTTAGTTGCAAAGAAATTTTGATTCTGAATATCTAAAGTTATGGCTAATAGCATTTTGATATTTACCCCTAAGAATAACTAGCATTCTCAGCCATGGCTCTTGAATACATGGTTTCTTGATAAAATATCACTAAAATAGAATTAATAATAAAAAAAGATATACCTACCCAGAGCTCAGGGTACTAGTCACAACCAACCTAAATAATTCCTATCAATTAGTTCACATAGAACTAAACCAATTTCACCAATTCACATTATTTAGCACACCCAGAAACTAGATCTTTCTCCTTTTAAATAATTTACCCAATTTTGTAAAAAAAAAAAAAAAAGCAGTTGTTTAGAAAATCACACCTTAGATTTGTACTCATGCTCATTTATAAGTTTATATTGAGTCTTGGGCCTAAATTTGGTACTTCGAGTCCGCACTTTGGTACCCTACCTTTTCCTAACTGGACACTTGATTCTTGCAGATGACCATCAGTGAAAGAACTTGAAAGTAAAGAAAGGGAATTTTAGTAGAGATGGAAGTGTTCTGTGTTCATATTGAGCGAAGAGATACTGCTTTCAAAGGAAGGGAGAATATAAAATCATGTGTGATCATAGAAAGTCTTGCAATCATAAGTAACCCAAACATACAGCCGTCTCCACCACAGAATTAAGCAACCAGGTCTAACCCACTACAGACTATTTGATTAAAAAGGCTTATAACCCATACTTTAACATGGAAACACTGGTGAAAATAGTTTTAAAATATATAGCCTTGTAAAATGATACATTTTTGAACATTAAAACCTCGTTTCAGAAGTTCCCCGCTTTAGGTTGTTACTCAAAAACTCATCATGTTCAAAACTCAAATTGTTATGAGATCTTGAAATCATGAGAAGCTTCTCCTTATTGGTAAAGTCTTTTTTGATCGCAGCTTGGGGCACAAGCAGCCTCTCCATGGGGTCCTCTTTATTCTCTAGTTTCATGTATCCTTTGCTGTTGCTTCGATCCAACCGAGGCCAACTTGGGTGTTTCCGTTGTTCTGCCTGAACAGTTAGGGTGGAGGGACCCCTGTCCAAGTCTAAGGATTTTGAATGTGACGAGAGCAAATGTAAAGATGTGTTGGACCCAAACTGTCTTCTAGCAGCCCCAGGAGACAAGAGCTGTCCAGCCCCGGGTCCGAGGGCCACGGAAGACTTGTACTGGCTCGACAATGACTCCCCAATGGAATTATTCCTTGGGAACACCATGCTGACTGGCTGGAAGGACTCACCGGCATTGGGCAAAGGGACCATGAGGGAATCCATTGACAAATTCCTTGACCTACTTTTGAGGTTCTCAGCATCTTCAGTGATGTTATCTATACTGGGCTCATCAATAACACAGTTATTAAGTTTGATCACAGGCAATGTAAAAGCACTGATGGACGATGACACAATTGATTTGGTTTCACATTTCTTAGGGCCACTGGTCTTATCATCTGTTGTCTTGGAGGGAGGTGGATAGAGGCCAAAGACAGAGACGGAGCTGTCCGAAAGCAAAGGTGGCATGAGATGCCCCAAACTCTTATTTTCGTTTAGCGCAAGTTCATCCTCCTCGACAGAGCTGTCCATCCAAAAACTGCTCCTAAAACCCGAGAAAGAGGCAACGGTATTTGCTGCCAGTCTCGAGGCACAGGAGCTCCCATTCTGCTTTACTTCTGCGTCTGCCATCAAACCAGTGTAGATGCCATTCATATGCTTTTGCTCCTTGATCCTCAGCGTGTGGATGTCGATGACTGTGGAATAGATATCCCTCATGTGTATGATCTTGGTTTCTTTGTCACGGTTCTCATGAAGAATGGCATTAGCACAAATGAAAATGAAAATGCCAATCCCCATGGTGAAAGGGCCAAGCATTTTCATTTTGTCAGAATGCAGATGTTGCTCAAAGAAACGGACCACCACGCCACCTTGGTTCCGAATGACCTGAGTCTCGTTGGTTGACAGTGTTGTCTCAGCATCAATAAAATGTTCTTTTTGGGGCCAATATCCAAGGACTGCCATTGCAATTCCTACAATGGAGATAAGCACTCCTAAAATGAGGAAAAAACCAGATGGGGAATAAAGCCGGATTTTGCCTCGAACCACCACGACATCGGCCTGAGGCCGCCGCCTGACGGGTTTCTTCACTTGGGCAGTAGGCGATGGGCTGAGGCTCACATGATGCTGCGACCTGGCAGAGTCTTGCCTTTTCAAGGCGGCCAGGCCAGTTATCACTCCACCGGTTGCTATCATAGCTCAGCCTTTTGCTCTGAAAAGAAGGAAAAGAGATGATAATCTAGTATGTTCCGGGACACGCTCACCAGTTCAACAAGTATTTATATGTTTTTGCTGTTGTTGTTTCATATAATGAAAAGGGGCAGAGGAATATCTTTTTAATTGACATAGCTTAAGTAGAAGTTTTATTTATTGAATAACGTAAAATCCTGGAGATTTCCTTTATTGGCTGAACTGGTATCTCTAGTATTAATGAAATGTGAGCTCAAGGTATATTTTACTTAAATAATTTTTCACTTATATAAAACAGTCCCTGTGGGCGCCTGGGTGGCTCAGTCCGTTAAGCGGCTGCTTTCGGCTCAGGTCATGATCCTGGGGTCTTGGGATCAAGCCCCACATCTGGCTCCCTGCTCAGCGGAGAGCCTATTTCTCCCTCTCCATCTGCCTGTCACTCTGCCTACTTGTGCTCTCTCTCTGTCTCTCTCTCTGTCAAATAAATAAATAAAATCTTAAAAAAAAAAAAAAAAGTCCCTGGTCACAAGGCTCTCTCTCTTTCTCACACACACACACACACCCGTGCGCGTAGGTGCACACAAGCACACCATCTTAAATTATCTGTGTTGTTTTAAAGAAATGGGATAATAGGCCCAAACCATCAAACCCTAGACTTACGAAGAAAATACATTCCAGCAACTCACAGTTTAAAACCCATTCTTGTGAAAGTCACCAGTGAACTCTTAACTCCCACATTTCATTTCTCCCGCTCCATTCTCAACCTCCCTATTTCTCTGTGTCCATGAACACTGCTGACCCCTCCTTCCTTGAAAATCTCTCTTCTCCAGTCTTTTGTGATCCTAAGTCTGGCTCTTCCCTGACCTCACTGACTACTTCAATTTTGGCTCATCTTCCCTCACCTACATGTAGACCACCTTCCCGAGAGCCCTATCTTTGGCCGTCTTCTCTTTATATCCTCCCTTGGAGTTCACACCCACTCCTACACCAGCCACCATTACCTCTGTGCTAATGAATCCCAAGCCTGTCTTTCAGACTGTAGCCTGAGTTCCCATTTCACATCTCCGCCTCACCACTGGGGAGCACATGTACATTCATGTACCATTAGCAAAGCTGAACCCACCTTCCTCCAGGCCTGCTTGACTTGTCTGACTTCCTTAATGGTGTCACTTCTTAGGTTTGACTCTTCATAATTATCTTTAACTCCTCCCTTTCTTCTTCCTCTCATCTTCTCATCAGGTTCTAAATCCTAGAAATGTTCACTACCTGATGTCTCTCAATTCAACCCTCCATTCCAATCCTACCCCTCCCAGCCCAGGGCAGCTCGTAGTACCTCTTACTAGACCGTTATAATAACCTCCCAGCTGGCCTTCCAAACTCCAATTTCTCTTCCTCCAGTCAAGCTTTTACGCTGAGTACAGATTAATTATCTGATTAATTATCCTCAAACACAGCTCTGAAATTGTTTAAAGAGTGGAATAATGGATAAACATTCCCCATTACCTAGCAGAGTTAAATCTGGGATTTCAGACCCAGGGAATTTAGCTTTATCAGTAACTGCTCCCTTTCATTTACATAAAACTAAAACCTAACAATGTTCCCTGTATTTTGTAACTGTACTATTTCTGAGGCTTTGTTAATAATGTTTCATTCATCTAAATTCCCCTTACCCTCCACACCACATTGCACATATTAACATCTGGCTAGTCATCAAAGCTCATATCCCATTTCCTTTAGAAAGCCTTCTTTGTCTCACTCAGCAAATCCCACCCGAGCCCTCATTTCTCAGTGCATTTTAGCAAGTATTCTATGGCACTTGCTGCATTATAATGTCTCAGCTCTCTCAATTCTTGTGGTCCAATATCAAGTTCAATTCATATTTTTATTACCAAAAACATTCAATATAATAACTTGCACATAGCCAGTGTTCAAGAAACATGCTAAAACGTTCAGTAAGAGAATAATTCTTTTCCTGATTATTTGTTGGATGACCATCACATTATTATACTAACTTTCCTAGTTAAAAATATGAACAAACAAAATTAATACCAAAACAAAAAGCAACATGTTGTGAGTTGGTAAAATATTTGTCATTATTTGTAAGAATAGCTCTCAAGCTGCCAGATCTGGCTGGTAGGAAACAGAGGATATTTTAGGACTCACAGGTCTCTGGCAAATTTTTGAGAGGGTTTCTTCATGGCATCAAATCTCATCTTGTGAAATTGAGCCCTCCTTTTGAATTCCTATTTATGATTTCTGAATTGTGTTTAAATAACCAGGATTGTGGATGGTATCTACACTTTAAGCTAGCTGAACAAGCTGGTGAGTAAATCCAGCCTTCTTTGGAATTATAACTAGGATTAAAATAGTTTAATACTGAAAGAACAAGCTATACTGTGACCCATAGCATAAGTCTATGAAATTTATCAAAGCAGACATACTGCAGTTCAGAATTTCTCCCCAACCTTGGCTACCACGGAGCTTAGTGTCAACCTATGTTTTCTTGACCCCAAAACAGTTTCAAATGTTTGAATAAAATAATTTGATTAGACAGAAGCCATCTAACTCAGTTACTTCCCTGTAGCAGGATGAGGATTCAGCTTGCGATCCTTCTGAACAGAATGAAAACAAGGCAAAGGCTTTCATCTGCTTTGAAAGACACCACCGTGAATTACCCTTCCATACAGAGTCCCCGTCCACCTCCATTTATTAAAACATTTCTGCTAGCATTACCATTCTCCATTCCTGAGGCTGACAGAGGAGAGGGGGCTGGAAGAGAGAATTGTATTTGAGAAAGATGGATGAGGATAAGAAGGCAGAAAAGAACAACAGTGAGTGGGCTTTGTGAGTAAGCAAGCTGGTTAGACTAGACAGGAAGGAAAAGCAAGGGTAGTCTAAGTGCAAAAACTCACAGCAAAAGGAAGGAGAAAAGAGTCTGGGCAGAGTTTAGAAATCAAGAACAGGGTAGGGGGAAATGAAAGGATGTCATGGCTTCTTCAACCAGGCTGCCCTGGCCAGGCCGAGACAGGGGCACCATGACTCTCAAGGATCAGCAAGCTCAGGGTAGGTGCCAATACCTTTCTTTAGTGAGCTGTTGTTATGACTGGGCCCAAAGTGACCCGGAGGGGAAAGCAAAGGTGCTTAAACGCAGTCACTGCTTCAAAGAACTTGAACCCCAGTGCAGGAGCTGGTTTATCTCCCTAAAACAGAATTAATACCCCTAGAATGAAAGTTTCTATCATGGCGGAGCTTTACAGCAGCTTCCCACAGGTGAAAGCTTTCTAACTTGAATCACAGTGAAAAGTCAAATGAATAGTATTTCAGGTAAGGTCAAGAGAAAGCAAGGCTGGAGCACAGAGCCCTGGTCTGCCCCTAGCACCCGGCTCAGCACTGAGGGAGGAAACCAGGTAAGGCTCGAGAGGAAAGGGAAGGCCAGGTCTTGGAAGGTAGCAAGGGTCACTCCCAAGTACCTGAATATTCCATTCACATGCGCCGGGGTTGGAGTAAGACACAAATACTGGTGTTATTTTAATCTTAGGAAAATTAATCTCAACTTGTAGACCGAAGCAGTAACAAGGGACTGACCCTGGGAACAACATAAAGATGCTAATGGCAGTTCTGCGATAAGAAGCCCGTGGAACTGTAAACGTGGAGAGAGTATATGCTCAGGCCTCTGCACCCCCAAACCGCAATGTCAACTTGGTTTACGGTGTTCAGTCTATGCGAAAGCGGCCTAAATCTTTTTTTTTTTTTTTTTTTTTAATTTATGCTGCAAAGCCACATCCCCTCCATCCTACACTTCTTTGACTGTGTGTGTGCTCTCTACCATCCCAGGGCGGGCCGGGGACTTATTTCCTTAAAGATCCAAGTGAAGAATTTTACTAACTGAATTTCATTCTGTTAACTTGGGCACAGAGTTTGTGTTTCCCAATCTCTCTGGATCCAAAGCTTTACCTAAACTTTTGGAACTTGAAGGAAGCCCTGTGGTATTCCAATAGAGACCTTCTCCTAAGAGGGTGCTGTTAGTTTGTGTAGATATTCTCTCATATAATTAGTAAACACCAACATCTGGTATTGCAGTTATAGCAGAAGACTCAAAATAGGTTTTCTGGCCTCAAGAATATAATGATCAGGAGCTACCTTTTTGAGGAGGCCATTTGACTAGTTATAAATAAACCTAACTAGAGGGTCAGCCACACTCACTTTCCATGTTCTCCAAAAGGTATCATGATTTTGTCAGAAGTCAAACTAAAAAACAGGTATGAATATAATCATCTGTTGACAACCAAAAAAAAAAAATTAGTTTGGGTTAACTTTTAGCTACACATTCATCAGCCTATTTTCCATTCCCAGGGCTTGTGAGTCACCACAACGTTGCCTGCCACAGCTAACAAGACAACCGGCTTATCATTTACACCTGCACCTTCTTCCTCACTGGGCAAACCAGCTCCCTGCGGGGCTGTCTCTGGCCCTTCACCATCTTACCCATTCATTGTAGATCTCAGAAATCATCAGTAGGGATTCAATCTCAGTGGCTACCTTTCTCCCTGCAGATGTAGACTCTTGCACTCACTCGTGCACCCCATTCTTATCTACTCGCCTACCTGGGGCTCATCTTCCCTCTGGACCATGCTTATTCTACCCCCTCAACCAAAAGCTCTTTCTCCTTGACTGAGCAGATCTCTGCTTTGCATATCAAATGTTAAACCCACACCATCACGTCTCTCTGTCACGCTTAACCTCTCCTACTCTTGCTCTGCTAATCATTTTAAAAGCCGTGTTGTTGTCCTTCACCCACGTCACAAGCTTAAGCACATTGTGGAACTGGCTCTTCAGGGGGTTCTTCCACACTTAGGATTCACATCCTCACGGAAGCTTATTCCTGTACTCTTATGTCCTCTTCTGACCACACTGACCTACTGTTCTGACCACAGTGTGAGCCTCCCACACAGCAGATGTGGTTCCAGATGCATCCACACACTTCCATCTGAGATAATAAGTAAGTATACTTGCAGAGTTGAGAGACGTTAGAAGTCTTTGAATCAGACATTCCTTTTAACCAGCTAAGAGACAGGAATGCTGTCTAAGATCCAACAAGGAGGTACACAAAGAATAGGACTGGAATTCAAGTTTTCAGACCCCCGGGCCAATGTTCATTCTTTAGGTTAAATATTCCTCTTCTTATTGTTTTACATGCTATCCCAATGCCTCACAGAATGCCGGGAACGTGATAAATGCTCAGCAAGTTTCTCTGTTGACTATAAATCGACTTAAGGAATTTCAGTCTATGACTGAAATGTGCTAGAGACCAGGGACACTGAGTTAATAACATCTGGTCCTTGATTTCAAGGAGTATGGAGTCCAGTCAAAGAGCAGTAAAGTACATATTTAAAATGAAATGAACTAATGGCTATGATGATGGACTTATCCTGGAGAATGCTCTTCTACACTATCTGGAGGAAGCAGGGGGAGGCTTCCAAGAAGTGGCAGGAGTGGAGACTTGGTTTATCAGTAGGAGTTCGCCATGCAAACAGATTCGAACTCATTTGTGTTCTTCACTGTTTCACAACGGTCCTCACACCAGGGTTTTTCTTCATCTTCTCAGCTGAAGGATGCTTATTGTCCTAAATATATTTGATATTGTCTTACTTCTATGTTCGAATTTTTATTCTTATCTCAACGTTTTAAAAATTCACCAGAATATGAGGCTATCTGCCAAAAGGAAGTGAAAATTAATCTATGCCTTCAGGACCAAACAAAAACATTATGTAAAAACCCCATGTGGTATCCACAAATGTAACAGATGGAAATATTTTCTGTTCAAGCTAGAATAGTTTTAGGACTTTCTTCCCAGTAGAGACATTTTAAACTTTCAGACTGGGATTTTTATTCTATATCCTTACCAGGGTTGGAAGAGAAAATTTCTATGGGTGACTAATATTTCAATCATATTAAAGTTTAAAAAATAAGAATAGAGTAGAAATCATTTTTTAATGTGTAGCAAAATGGTTTTGCACATGGACACTGGAATCACAGAAACCTGATAGCCAGGCAACGTTGGACAGTTTTTTTTGTTTGTTTGTTTGTTTGTTTTTAAGATTTATTCATTGGGCACCTGGGTGGCTCAGTTTGTTAAGTGTCTGCCTTTGGCTCAGGTCATGATTCCAGGGTCCTGGGATCAAGCCCCACATTGGGCTCCCTGCTCAGCAGGGAGTCTGCTTCCCCCTCTGCCCCTCCCCCCAGCTCATGTGCTCTTTCTCTCTCAAAAATAAATAAATAAAATCTTTAAAAAAAGAGATTTATTTATTTATCTTAGAGAAAGAGAGAGAGAGTGTGTGTGAGTATGCAAGCAGGGGGAAGGGCAGAGGGAGAGGGAGAGAATCTCTAGCAGACTACGCACTGAGCCCAGAGCCCGACGCAGGGCTCGATCTCATGACCCTGAGATCATGTCCTGAGCTGAAATGAAGAGTCAGATGCTTAATTGACAGAGCCACCCAGGCACCCCTTAGACAAGTTGTTTTAAATTCTTATCTCAGTTCCTCTATCTGTAAAATGGCAAAAACCTTCTTTACTACATAGTATATAGTGTACTGGAGGCAGAAGACCAGGCAGGAAAGGCTTGAATTCCTCCACACCACTTAATAGCCACAATTGAGAAATTGACTCAACTTCCGGGATCCTCAGTGTCCTCATCTGTAAAATGGGGATAGTAACAATACCTGTAAGGTTCTTGTAGAGCAAAGGAAATAATGAACGTGAAGCACAACTCAGTATCTGGGAACTAAGGTCCACATTAGTGACGTCAGCTGTGCCTATTGTAAGGTCACGTTAAGGATAAAATGAAGCGATATCTATGAAATGTTTACTATAGTGTTGATTGTAATAAATTCTCAATAAACAATAGCTATTTTTATTAACTCTTCATTGCTCAGTACCATTAACTTTTTCATTGATCTGCTAGGCAAACCAAAATATATTTCAATATACTAAGTGAAATAATTAATGACGGCTCACTGTACATGGAGAGGAAATTATGATTGCAAGTCTGTACTGGGACTTAGAGTCAAAACAATCTGAATGGAGACTGTGTATTTCAGTGGCAGAAGCATTAATAATTTGATAGTTACGAAGAGAAGAGCTGCATTTATATAAGAGAGAGGCAGGTGGGGGATTATATAAAGCATGCCTTTCTTTTTAATTGTATTTCTTCAGATTTGGAGACCTGTTTTGAGACAAAAAAAATAAAAGCAATAATAAAAATGAAGTAGGAAAACCCAAACCAGTTCATCTGATGTTTTTACTTATCTTAATGATGCAGTTGAACCAAACACACGAGTATCTGATCAATCCTGCAAGCACCGTTCTGCTTCCATTGGGACCCTTGGACATAAAACAGACTGAAAGTGATATGGGGCTTGGGGATATGGGGACTAGAGAATTTGCCATAAGGGTGATATAAAGGGAAAATTGCAAAATGTTAATTTTGTGACAAGAGGTTTACGCTATGATTTTGTGTATACACCATGAAAACCTTTGCTGGTCTGCCTTGGAGAGAAGGGTATCTTACTATTCAGTATCATTCCACAGCTGCATGAGTGCTGGAACCAAAGGGAGATACAGAATTTTTTATAATTAGCAGAATGAGACTCAAGTCCTTAAATATAAAATACCACTTTATGGTCGAGTACATCCTACACATGCAGAAAATGCTAGAACACAGAAAGTGCTTGGAAATCTATACATGTTCTTTGTTACCGAAGCCAGCCTGACAAAGTGTAAAATATGGGCCCAAACCAATTACAGACTGTGTAACAATGACATGGAACTGCTCTCCCAGGACTAAAAGCCACGAAGCTCAGGAACACAAAAGTCTTCAGGAGGCCAAGTAACAGATCCATAATGAGCTGTTAGACAAAGTCCTGCTGAGCCCCAGTGGGAGACATTTTCCACGGGAACAGAAGAAATTTAGAAGCTTATTTCCCCCAAAGTGGAAATATGCTCCCTGCCTCGTACCCCAATTCCTCAAACCCGGACAAGCCCTCACAGGCACTTACTGACACTCCCTGTTCCCGGCGCGTCTGGGCAGGAAGTCGGCTTGAAGTGGACGCGCAGAAGCTATTGTTAAATAAGTCACAGATTTACTAATGCAGGAAATTAGCGGAGATATTCCTGGATAAAGAGCTGAAACACCTGAAACCCCAGGACGGACTTTGTATACAGGTTTCTCTTCTGCAGAAGAACGTCTCCGGTAACTTCGCTTAGAGGTGTGGTGACAGTGGTTTGGAGACAGCACTGGTAAGGGAGACTCCAATGTATTAATAACCTTTCTAGGGACCTTAAATGTCCAGAAAGTCCCAAACACACTGTTGACATTTCTACAGGGCAAAGGGGGGAAAGGGCTGAAGCCTGGTAGTAAGTTTCAATTCTACTTGCTCTACTTTCTGCAAAATGTCTTCTGCAAGTCCACCAGCTCTGTATGTAATGCAGCTGGGCTAACACTGTTAAGGATGCCAAACATCTTCCTTTCTTCTCTACTGCAAATGAGGAACCATTTCTCATCGAGGAAAACACCATCGAAATTAGCCATCAGCTGTGTCATCTTTTAATCCATAGTGACATACTGCACATTAAGTTTCTTATAAAATCTCCCAAACCATGGTAGCTCAAGGCGGCCACGAAGCATTTGTAAAACCCTAGGAACACATTACGAAATAATTCGAAACCTCATCATTTCCACTACAGAATTTCTTTTTCCCCCTAAGTGCAACCTGAGTAGGATCGCCCTTCAGGCAAGGGAGAAAAAGGTATGAGAGGCGGCCTCGTGAGAGAGGGCAAGACCAAACTCCTCGCCGGTCACAAAAAGAATGAATCTCTTCAGCTCGGTAATACAAAAGTCTTTTAGCATTAAGGAACATAGTCTTTAGAGAAACTCCAGTAAAGGAGACAGCGGGGGTGCACGTGACTATTTCTATTTTCGTTTTCTTCATCTTTTCTCCTACTTGTACAGGTTAGCGGCAGCAAGGTGAATCGAAGAAAACAGATTTTTAGAGTTCCAATTTAAAAACAGTATTTGTTGGTCAGTTTGTCCTTCTCCCTTCCTTTCCCCTCCCCTCCCCTCCTCTCCCCGTCCCTCCCCTTTATGTGGAAGCTGCTTGTGCTCAAGGTATCCAGCAATACAAAGAGTAAGTACCTACACCCCTGGTTTCCCTCATTTCCCCATCCTAGAGGTCAGCAGAGTGTCGGATTTCTTGTAGCTCTTTAAGAAGTGGGAAGAATGTTTTCTCATTTTGTTTCTTAGAATTGATTTATGCGAACTCTTTACATATTGAGGAAACCAGCTCTCTGGTAGTGGTTAAGTCTGGCAAACACATTTAATTTATATTTTTGGTTCTTTTTTTATTGTATCCTTTATCAAACAGAAAATTTTAATTATCAGTATGTTGATTGATGGCTTCAGAGAACCATTAGAAGGATCTTCTTCAATAGAAGATTATGTTAAAAATTCTCCCATGTTGGGGCGCCTGGGTGGCACAGTTGGTTGTGTCATCCAACTCCTGATTTTAGCTCAGGTCGTGGTCTTGGAGTCATGGGACTGGGCCCTGCAGTGGGCTTCATGCTCAATGCAGAGTCTGCTTAGGAGTCTCACTCCCTCTGCCCCTCCCCCCTGTACACTTGTGTGCGTGTGTGCGTGAGTGCTCTCTCTCTCAGATAAATAAATACATCTTTAAAAAAAATTCTCCCATGTTTTCTTCCAGTAATTTTATGTTCTAATTCTGTTACATTTTAATTTTCTCATGTATCTGGATTTCTGTGTGTGTGTAAGAATACAGGTAAGGATCTAACTTGTTTACAGGAAATAAATCTATCCTCCCTTGCTTCAAAATGCAACTTCCATTGCATATTAATTTCTTATAGTTGTACTATGTACCAAATTTCATATGCATTTTGGTCAATATTAAGGTTGACCCTTCTATTCCATTAATCTAGTAATTTGCCTGAACCAAACTGATTTGATTACTACTTATAATACATATTTGGATACCTGATAAGATTATTCTCATTCTCCTGTGTCAAAAGTTTCTTGTCTATTCTTGCACATTTTATGCTGCCAGTGAACTTCAGAATTTGACTTTTACAAATCTGGCATTTTTATTGAGATCCCGCTAGATCTCTATATAAATACAGGGAGAACTGACACTGTTATACCACAGCAGCATTTTATCTAAAAGTTTTCTTTTATGTCAGAGTTGGTTTTTTTTTTTTTAAACATAGATCTTTCCCATTTCTTGTTGCTTTTTGTTTCTTGGGTATTTTGTCACTGGGTTTCTACTATATAGCAGTACGTTTTCCTGTCACTATCATTTCTGTCTTCAAGTGGTTGTCATTTGGATGTAGGAAGGCTACTGATCTTTGTGCCTTAATTTACTAAGATGTCGGGCGCCTGGGTGGCTCAGTCGTTAAGCGTCTGCCTTCGGCTCAGGTCATGATCCCAGGGTCCTGGGATCGAGTCCCACGTCGGGCTCCCTGCTTGGCAAGAAGCCTGCTTCTCCCTTTCCCATTCCCCCTGCTTGTGTTCCTGCTTTTGCTGTCTCTCTCTCTGTCAAATAAATAAATAAAATATTAAAAAAAAAAAATTTACTAAGATGTCTTACTGAACTTGTTGACTGTTTAAAAAAAAAAAAGTTTTTAGTTCATTCTCTTAAGTGTCCTAGAAGGACAATTACATCATCCAGATATATTTTTGCCTCTTCTTTCCCAATTTTAAACCTACAATTGGTATTTTCTTTTTTTTTAAAGATTTTATTTATTTGAGAGAGAGAGAGAGAGATAACGAGCAGTGGGGAGGGGCAGGGGAGAGAGAGAGAAGCAGACTCCCGGCTGAGCAAGAAGCCTGATGCGGGACTCGATCCCAGGACCTGGAGATCATGACCTGAGCCCAAGGCAGTTGCTTAACTGACAGAGCCATCCAGGCGCCCCTACAATTGGTATTTTCTAACTGTACCACCTAGGACCTGGAGAGCAAAGGTAAACAAGTAAACAATAGGGAGGTGTGGCCATTCTTGCCTGGCTCCTGGATTTAATGGGAGCGCCTATTGTTTCACCACTGAAGAAGTACCAGTCAATGACTGTGTTATGCAGAGTTTTTACCTAGACTCCAGGGGACAAAATTATGTCAGAGCTGCTGCTGGATAGGGATATGGAGGAAGTAGAAGGAAAGAGGAGGGGAAGGGCAAAGGATAGAAAAGAAGGAAGAAGGAAAGGTGGGTACAATGGAGGAAGAGAAGGAGAACCATGTTCGGTGTGTGGGGGGAATTATGGATTATTAATGCAATGTTAACTATCTGAAACCATAAATCAGTTCTATATATTTTCTTAAAAATCCTTACTTTTTTCCTTATCTTCTTAAAAAAAATTATATAAGGTCAGGAATTGTTCTGCTGGGGATGCTGGGATTACCAGATCATCTAGAAATCCTGACATTATATTAGCTGAGAGGGGAAAATCAAGAAGAATGATACACTGCATATGATGTCAGGAATAGGAAAAAAAAAAAAAACTGGAAAGAGTGCACGGCAGAAAATGATTTCAAGGGAGGTTTAACCTAACAGCAGCAAAGGATGGAACCATGTTCCTAAAAACACCATACGTACCCTTTCTACAAGGGCAGGGTATGTGGGGGTCATGTCTGAGATATTTTTAGCTTCAAATATCTGTTATACCTTATAATGGTTGCTTCACTGGAAATTTCCTGTGAGAGATGGCAATCCAAAAGAAAAATGGACAAAAGACATTCATAGTCCAGTCACAGAAAGAAAAGTACAAATGTCCAGGTAGCAAAGGAAAAGAGCAACTCAATAGGAAGGAAAGAAATGCCGACTAAAGCAATTTCAAAAGTAAAGACAGACCTTCACTTACTAATTGACAAAAAAGAAAAAGAGGGATTGATTATGTCCATTACTGGTGGGATGTAAAGAAAATAAACCCTAAAAAGCTGTCAATGAGAAGACACACTGGTACTTTTCTGAGGTTAGTTTGGGAATGACTTTCAAAAGGTTAAGTGCCCATTCCATTTGTCCCCGCCTCCCCCCTCCACCATTTCACTTCCATGACTACATCCTTTAGAAAGAGTTCCGGAAGTGCCCACAAAGCGTGTGTTCAGTGCTATGGGAATGGTAACAGCTTGGAAATCACGTAAGTGTTCATCAGGAGAAGATTGGCTAAGTCAATTATGCTGCATCTATACAACAGATTATTATACAGATATTTAAAACAATGAGTATGTACCAATGAGGAAAAATATTTACATCATATTTTTTAAAGATTATTTATTTTAGAGGTGGGGGAGGGGCCGAGGGAGAGAGAGAGAATCTCGTGGACTCCCTGCTGAGTGTGGAGCCCGACGCAGGGCTCGGTCTCACGACCCTGAGATCACGCCCTGAGCCAGAACCAAGAGTCTGACGCTCAACCGACCGAGCCACCCAGGGGCCCCTATTTACATCATATTTTTGAGATTTTAGAACAGAAATAAAGAATAAGATTCTGTTTATGTCAACCATACAGAACATGTGTTTGGATATGCACTGAAGGGATGTGGAGGGCCACCGCTAACAGGGCTTACGCGTCAAGAGCGGGACGCTCGCTTTAGGTATAACCAAATTATTCATCTTTTTGCAAAGAGCACACACTGCTTTTATTTCATTTCCATTTTGGAACTCTAATTAAGTACAGAACCAAAAAAAAAAAAAAAAAAGGATGCTTAAGCTTATAAAATAAGAGTAAAAGGCAGAGCAACCTGGTATACATTTGGATAATTTGGTGGGCTTCCTGATTTAAAATTTTGCCTTTGAGGCAAAAAACGCAAAAGTAGAGAAAATAGAAAATGGCTAAAATCACTAACCAGACTAAATCAGAAATTTAGGAATGAAAGATTTACTTACGATACATCGTAACGGTGAAGGACAGGAAACAAAGATCAACACCTGCATTTACCGGGGGCAAGTTAACATAAAGGATGAATTATGAACTGGCATCTGACTTCAAGAAATCTGTAATCTGGGATATGCTCATGGATAATGCTGTGCATTATAAAGCAAATCCTTTCTCAGGGCTGACTGGCTCACCTGTGTCCGGGTCATCCTGACTTATTCACACGGCTCCCTTCTGGCCCGCAGAGGGGCAAGGGGCTTTTTTTCTTTCCCCAAAGCTCAGTCCTCACTGACGATCTTCAGTTAATCTAACCTTACAACTTTGATTCACTTATGAAAATGGGCTTCTGTTGGAGATTAGCCTGCAACTTCAGAATTATTATTCTCATCAAGCATGCAGCCACAGAGGCTAGACAGAGATCTCCAGCCTTCATTATGAGGGAAACCGGCTCTGGGGCTCCGGAAAGGGTTCTTCCACTTAACCTGATTTGCATTCATCTCTTCAAAGAGATGAAGAAGCAAGGCTGAATTTTATTTAATTTTCATGCCCTGAAATTACATCCCTGTTCTGCCCCATCCGTTGACCCTGTTTCATCTTTTGCGTGTAGCATGGCTCTGTTGTCTATAGAGACCCAAGAGTCGTCCTAGAGGGTGAGGATCTGTTTTGGCAGGAGCTTGTGGCCGGAGTCGGGTGGGGTGGTGGTAAGGAGATGGTCCCTTGTACTCAAGGGTTACCCTGTGACTGCCCTGTCCCTGCTTAATCTGAACACAGAGAAAGTATATTTACGTGGAACTTTTCTTCAAGTGTCGACATCCTGGGGGGCTTATCTAAGATGAGTTTATGCCAAGGTTGAGCCATCCTATAAATTCACGTGGCTTCAATCTGAGTTTTAAAAATGCCTTCAATCTTCATGATTTTCATCAAAATCAGACTAATAGGGTTATAAAGATGAGTTTTTGACCTCTATGCTTTTTAGCAGTCCATCGCCTTAACCACTCGGCCACCTCGTCCCACCCTGTATGCTTTTTAAACAAATACTTAGCATTAGTTTACATTTTTGATCCTCAGTGATATCCAACCCATGGACAAACATAACTTGCTTTAATAATCAAAGTATTTTTTAGATTTGCTATAGTTACCTGCTGAACCACAGATTTTATCTGTAGCCTTTTGGAGATTAATCAAACATTTGTTGGCTTATTCATATATTGGCTCATTAAATCCTCACAACTCTGAAATGTAGGCTGTAGCTTCATGCCCATAACGTAAGGTGCCTGACAACCCCCTTATAGCAGATGAGCTAAGAGTCCAAGAAGATACATCGTAACTTACGTAGAAGTAACTGTTTCCCAGGTCTGTCGGAGCAAGTTCTGACCATACCGCTCCTGTAGCTGATCTTCCAAAGGAAAATTATGGAGAGGATTGAAATCATTGCTGACCTTGTTCAGGCTTCAGTATGCTTTGCTTTGAACCATTTACTTATAGGGCATCTGGGTTCTTTTTTATTACTTTTGACATGATGAAGAGGACTTCTTTCTTCCTAAATCCATATAAGATAATGAAGTCAAGTAATTAAATAAATCAAATCACATTCCTAATTCTTCCAGAACGATGCTGATAATTTATTCAAATTTCTCGTTCGTATTGGAAAGCAGAGAATCTCACTCATCTCTAGTTAGCACTGCTTGGGCTGCTTTTAATTCAGATCGCCACTTAGAATAATTTCAACCTTGAATGCTGCTTTATCTGAGGACCCATGCTGTGATGTCGAACGTTTACTTCTGCTGAACTCAATAGGGATTTGTGGAACACAAACCCTGCACCAGAGCTCCGCAGTGAATCTGACACCCTCTGTGCCTTTATCGAGCTGACAGCCTAGAAGCAGACCGCCAAGCAAGTACTAAGACACACTCTAGGCACAGGGATGGAAGTATTTATGGGATGCAGAGAAGGCCAAAAGGAGCCAGTGACCTTGGAGGGTGGGGGTTAGGGGAGGGAATAAGCAGCAGAGGTTTCATAAAGAAGGTGTCTTCAAAGAAGGGAGGAAGAGAAGCAGAGAGGCAGGGAGGAATTCCCAGGAGAGAAAACAGAGGCACGAGAGCCATGAGTATGGCACGAATGGACTTGCACAACTTCCCATCAGCAATCCCCAAGCAGAAGACAGAATTCAGTGGTAAAATCTCCGAGTCTTACTTGATGGAGACACCAGTCATCGTCATCATAGCTCCCCAACCCATCCCCACCTGCTCTCATAAAATAGTTGAGGACTGTGTACTGCTTAAAAGGTCATTTTAGGATTCGTTCGTATTTAAAAGGAATAAAGTTAACTAACCTGAGCTCTGCAACCTTACTGAGATCAAAGTAAATATTAGTTAAACAGGGACTTTTTAAAAATGATGAATTCCAGAAAGAAAGAAAAAAGTTTTACTCTGAATCTTTTCGAAGAGAACAGCCAAGAAGTTCAAATTATTCATCTGGAGACTTTGGGGGGAAAGTATGAAAATTGCAAAGGAAGAATGAAAAATTAGAAATGGGAAAGGAACAAGTGTTTATTGAGCTGTGATATTCTGTTAGGAACTTAATATACACTATTGTATTTAATCTTCAGAAAAATTCTGTGAGGGAGGAAAAACTGTACCATTTCACTGAGGCTCAGAGAGGGTAAGTAATTTGTTTCATGTCACACAGCCAGGAAATAGAAGAGCATGGTTTCAAATCCAGATCTGTTTAGCTCTAAGAACATGTGATTTCTCCTTCAATCATACTGCACATTAACAGAACTAGGATAAGGGGAAGAACCAGGCATGACTGCAAATGTTGAGAGAAAACAAGGAGATGAGGGGAAGAAGGAAGAATTTATGCTTATGAATTTAGAATGCAGTGAGGAAAAATATGTTATTCAAAGAAACAACAAAGTATGTCATTTAAAGAAAAAATGTTATTTAAAGAAAGAAATCATATGCATCCCTGACTTGCACAGCAGAGCGCCATGTCCTCAACAACTTGCAACTGTTGGTGATGACAGAATGAGTTCCATTTCCAACCTTTGTAAGAACCCACTTCTATAAAAATTATCAAAGCTGTAGGTGAGAAATAAACAAATTCCTCAAAAAACCCCACAAAACACACACACACACAAACCGCCCAAAACTACATCACTCAACGCATACATAAAATAAAAATCAAATACTCATTGGTATGCTGCTATAGATTTGACCAGAACTAAGGGAAAGATACTTAAAAATGACTCTTGCACCCTGAACTGATGTGAGAATATTTTAAACCCAATAGGTTTAAAGATTTAAAAGATTTTATTTTTCCCCTAAAGTGTCATATGGACAAACTAAGGAAATATCAGCAAAAGGTTTTTTTTTTTATTAGTTAGCAGTGTTTATGTAAAAGTGTTTTCTCTCTCTTTAGAGGAGAATTCGGCAACATGTACTTTTTTGACCCCTCTTGATCATATTAACACAACCGATATTTGACCAACCAATCATGGTACACTCAAACAAACGCATACCAGTAGTCATTTCAAAAATGTACAAAAACATTTAATGACAGGAAGAAATGGTCTGCAAATATATTAACTGAATATCAAAAACTCAGTGTGATAAGCAATCTCATTTATTTGAGAAATAGATTTCTTTTTTTTTTTTTTTAAGATTTTATTTATTTTTTAACAGAGACAGAGACAGCGAGAGAGGGAACATAAGCAGGGGGAGTGGGAGAGGGAGAAGCAGGCTTCCTGCCGAGCAGGGAGCCCGATGCGGGGCTCGATCCCAGGACCCTGGGATCATGAGCTGAGCCGAAGGCAGACGCTTAACGACTGAGTCAGCCAGGCGCCCCGAGAAATAGATTTCAAATACATACACACATACACAGCTGGAGAGCAGGCACCAAGGTGCACACCGCTGTCTACAATCCACCGCTGGTCGGAGCCACACAAATTCTTCTGTGTAACTAGAGGCACAGTGGAAAAACATACACATGGAGAAAATACCCAGATAAGCCATCTGGAAAAGAGCTCACTCTGCCGTCTAACTCAATACAATTCCTAGTTCGTTCATCTAATCATACACATCCCAAATAGAAGATCACTTAAAATCTAGACTTTCATTTCTTCAGGCTCATGTGTGTCTTTATTCTCAAAAGTCAAATCACTTTGTTGTTACATCAAGACCAATTTAAGAGCTACAGCTATGAATGTACAACTTGACTCAGTCAACTAAAGGAGAAAAGTCCTTGTGCAAAACTGCAGACGCATTAATTTTATATTCCACCCCTATAGCTGAAGGAATTTCTTTACTTCCTCTAATGATTTCAAAAAGACCAACTGGCTATCTAGCTAGATACCAGGAGTATAAGAAAAACACTCATAAATTTCTGAAATAGCTGATTAAAGGTCCAAATGTCTTTGCTACAAGGAAGCCGTCCCTTTACTATTCTGACCAAATACAGTCTTCAGAAGTGCTGGGCAGGCAACCCCCTCGGCTTTCCCTCCCTCCAGAAGGTCTTCTGGGACCAGATGGTTCCAATGCTTAGGAATTCATCATCCGTAACAATCAAAACAACATTCTGGCAGACACATAAAAGAGAACACGAGTCTTATAACACCAGAAGAGGAATAATTAGGATCATCCCAACAGTTCAAAAGCAACATGAAAAAATTAAGCAAACCCAGTACCTGAAAAGAAACGAGCTCCGGGAACTCTGGAGGCACCGGGAGGAAGGAGCAGGGACGGAGCTCAGAGCAGTGCTGTTCAAACTACCGCCACATTGGTATGACTTGCGAACTGGTAGGAAATGCAAGTTCATGGGCCCACTGCCACCTCCCGAATCAGAAATCCTGGGGATGGGCCCAACAGTCTGTCTGAACAAGCTCTCCAAGTGATTGCCATGCCTGTTGAAGTCTGAGCCACGGAGATGGAAGAATTTCCTCAAGAGACCCAGCCTCTACTCGGATCAAACATCGGGGAGGGGACTGACTGTTTCTTCTTAAAAACAGGATTCTTTCTCAGGGGTGAGAAGGAGATGGGGAAGGGAATGCTATTTACTAGAGAAATAGGGCTCAAGGCAGCTGTGTCCAGCGGTGCTGCAGGGGTCAAGGTACTCCTCCTTGCTTCCCCAGTGACCACGGCCTGGCTACAAAGGAGGGAAGAAATGAGTGGAAAGGGAAAGGCAATCAGCACAGGATTTCAGGATCCCAGGCACTGAGAAAATGCCCCCTCGTGCTCTCCCTGCGTCTGAAATTCCTTCCCATGGGGACAACTGTTGCATATTCATTCTGTTCTTCATTCACTTGGGGACGGCTAAGTTCCAGATGCTGCCGGGGCGTTGAGGACCCAAGACTAAAGGAGAAGAAAGAGGACTCTGAAAACCGAGAGGACTTATTTTTGTCTACACCGCTCTGACTACAACCTGACCTGCTTACGCTCAACCTGGAACCAGGGTGGCCGCGCCGTTGCCGCTTAACAGAGTGAAAGGAAAGGTGTAGACACGGGCCGTGCGCTGGAAAATAATGTACTTGGCTCCATAAAATTAAATGTGTCACTCCGATCCTCTTTGTTCTTTAGCAGTTTATATAAGCCACAAATTTCCCATCTGGACAGAAAAGAATAACTAAGCACTGTGAATATAAGTCATCTGAGTCGTTGCACTATGTCCATGTAGGACACTGAGGCATTTCCATCGTGCGAGCTTATGCAGTTATTTTGTCTCGACACAGGCCTTATTTCTGAAGTTTCCTTTTATTATGGGACACTATGGGCAACAAGCAGAAATAAACCTCAAGTCATCATTATGAATGACGTTTGTAACCAATGTTAAGTCATAACAAGCCCTACATTTATTTGGTTCTTGTAAGGTACCAAGCATTGTGTCTAGTTTTACGTTCACTAACAATCCCCTGACAATACTAATAGGGCCATGGGGTGGTCATTAGGGTTATTCACCAACATTCCAATTCTCCTTCTAGGCCCACAGACCCATTATTGGATTGCGTTTTCTCAACCCCGTGAATCTAGGCAAAAGAAGTGGCTTGCCTTGGTCACTGACACATGAGGAAAGAGACGTGTGTCCCTTCCTGGCAAAACCCTTTAAAAGCCAGTGTGTAACTTGCTATGATCTCTTCCCCTAGCCATGATGGTTGACAACCCTCCAGATGGTAAAAGTCAACCATCTCAGGTTCTCGTGTAAGGATGATGTGGAAGAGCTGCTGGTCAACCCACAGTGGACGTGAATAAGAAATACATCTTTGTTATTTTAAATCACTGAGATGTGGGGGGGTTTTGTTACTGCACTTAACTGACTGATACAGCTAGGTTCTGCTATTATTCCAATGTTTTATAAAGAAATTGAGAGCCAGAGAGACTAAAAAAATGACTTAAATGGAGAGGGTATTGTCACCAGGTAAATGTTTTTTTGTTTAATACCTGACCCTCTAGCTCCAGGAGCAAGGAAATTCATTAGCTGATTTCTCAACGATTCCCTCTTGTAGTTCCAATTCATTTTTCACCAAACTGATATATGATAATATCACATCACTAATAATTGCTCAGAGATTGCCCTCATCTACAGAGATTAAACATATTGCCCACTGTGACTCAGTATGTGACCAAAGGAAGGATCCAAACCTAGATCTTTCTGACACTAAAGCCTTTGATTTTGTCACACTGCTACACCGCTTTTATGGCTAAATGTATCCTGAAAAGACTAAAAGTTCTGGTCCTTAATAAACTGTAATCTTTTTATTTTTTTAAAGATTTTATTAATTTATCTGAGAGTGAGAGAGCACAAGCCGGGTCGGGGGGAAGGGGTAGAAGGAGAGAGAAAAGCAGACCCCCCGCTGAGCAGGGAGCCAGATGTAGGGCTCGATCCCAGGACCCTGAGATCATGACCTGAGCTGAAGACAGACGCTTACCAACGGAGCCACCCATGCACCGCAATAAACTGTAATCTTAAGATAATAATTTAAGTTACCACTTCAAGTTTTTATTTTTAAAATTATAATACTTACCCTCGCATTCTTAATAGGTTGCTACAAGCTAGGTCGAGTTTAAAGATTTGCAAACTTACATCAATAAAACCAGAACTGGGAAATACTGAAACTTCATGCTTGGGACACTCCCCAGTTTATGAGTAGCCCTAAAAAACAGACGTAGTAACTTTGTAGTCACCTTTTTCTAACTTTCATTATTAGGGATAAAAATATTTCTAAAATATAACACTTCAAAAAAAATATAATACTTCATTCCAGGTTCCTCAAACAATATTAAACATGATTTAATTTTCTCTTGATGTCTCAGAGTTGTTTTGCTTTGTTTTGAATATGATTATCAGCTATGGCATGCTCTTGTGTGATACTCTGAAAGCTTTGTGAAAAGCCCAGGTCTTTCCCTAAGATGTTTATGATCACGAATGGGAAGCAACATTTTACAAGCATAACTGTGTCACTAGGTGAATGTGGTCAGTGCTATCACACAAGTACAGTTCCCCAGAAGTCTGGAGGATGGCGAGGTGACCGTGCTGCTGGACATTGCCACTGGGAGTATGGTTCTTACAACTGCTCGTCCCTGTCCAGTTCTTGGGTGGGGCTTTGTCCTTAGAAATGAGAGAGCCAAGTAAGTAAGTTTACTGATGCTATGTGCAAAGTAGAAGCAAGCAAAGTTGGAGTGAAGACTTCGGGTATACATACGCGTTGGGCTTTATGACATCTATTTTACTTGTCTTTTGACTATTGGATGTGTGCCTACTTCCTGGTTTTGCTGTGTTCTTAAGAAGTCTGCAAATTTCCAGTGAATGTGAAGTTCTTATGTTAGATCAGCCTTTACACGTTAGAGAGTTATTTAGATATGTTGTAGCATGAGTCCAAGGAGACAAATAATATTTTCTAGATGTTACATTCTATATACATTCTCATAAAGAAAACTTTCCACTTGTTCAGGGCTTACCAATATACTTAAATTTCTTCACCTGAAAGATCCTTTCTCTCTGTTCCCACACATTGCCAAATCAATTTAAACCTGAGTATACAAGACTGTTGATAATGCTTTCAAACAAACTTTTTAAAAGTACTACCCATTTGTGCTCAAATTTTCATTATTTGTGTTTTTTTTTTCTAATTTGAAATGTCATAATAATTCAACACCAAAGTAAGTATTTGAGTGACATTTACATCGGTCTATCATTCATTCACTCACCCATTTCATTTATTCATTTTCATTCATCCAACAGATATTTACTGAGCATTCATTATGTGCCAAGCACTCTGCTGGGAGCTGGGGATAAAATGATGAGCAACTCAGACCTGATCCTCCCCTCCTTGGATCTAACTGTTGAGTGGGGAAGACAGACCTTGAACAAATAATTGCGAGTGTTACATGTGGTTAAAAGGGCAAGTGTAGGATGGCATGGAAGTGAATATCACGGTAACCCACCTTAGTCTTAAGAAGTTTGAGGAAGTGACTTTAAGCTCAAGTAGAGGAGGGAAGGAAGAACAGCATGTGTCAAACCTGAAATGGTAGAGTATCATGTCTCAAAGAAACGAGCAAAAAGCAATGTGACTCAGGCAAGGGAGTGAGGGAAAAGGTAGTAGGGGCAAGATCACATGAGATTTCACAGATCATATTAAGGGCCTTAAACTTTATCTTGGGAGACACAATGAGTGGGGCTTCAAGCAGAGAAAGAACAGGATCAGATCTGCATGATTATAAGAGTCCTGGTACCAGAGGGAAAGGAGGCAAAAATGGATCTAGGAAGACCAATTAAGAAGTCCTACAGCAATCCAGGCAAAAGACGACAGGAGTTTGAACCAGGGTGGTGGCTCTGGGGTGAACAGAGTGGACAGAACGGAGAAGGCAGGATAAAGAGATCTTGGTGTTAGAGCAGATGTAGGAGGTAAGGGAGAGGAAGTTGTCAAGATGACACCCAGTTGCTGGCTTGAGCAACTGGATGGATAAAGACACCTTTTAGGGAAACAAGGAACGAATGAAAAGAAGCTGTTTGAGGGAAAAGTTTAGTTTTGAATGGTATTGGTTCTCATATTCCTACAGACTTACTGTTCATTGACTATATGTACACACACACACACAGAGCAATCCTATAAGCAAAAGTTGAAAATTTAATCCACTGATAAAACAGCCATGAGGCTTAATGACCATGAATCATAATATTGTTTTTCTTAGTGAAACAGATCCTCTGAATCTTCACACTAGAGTCAAATACTAAATAATGAATGTAATTTTGGAACTAATTTCCTTTCTCCTACAGTATTATTTACCTTCAGCCTGGAGAAGAATCCCAGCAGTGATTAGTAGGGAATAACTGTCAAACTTAATTTACCATTAAAAAAACAAAAAACAAAAAACCAACAACTAAAAAGCCTGCTCCCAAAATAAAAGTCTTAATAAAAATTAATGTAATTAGGACATTTAAACTATAAAAAGGAAAAAAACCAGGAAGGTCTATAAAATATTCAGTATGCGAAACACTTTGAAACCTTGGAAGAGATGGGAATTCAAAGTATTACTGTTACCCAATTATCTCTAGTTTAATTTCCAAATGACTTGTTTCAGTGAAGACGATGAATCTTCACTAATGATGCTTATAAATACTGTAATAATTCCTTACACATACATAGCACAATAATTCATTTGCATATCAGATTACAGTTTTCTTTTAGGTAAAGGTACAACCTCAAACACCCTCCAAGAATGATCTCGTAGGAAGCTCCAAAGGCACTAAAGTAGAGGAAAGGGATCTCTAGAGCAGAGGAGGGCTGGGCAGATTTACCACCTATTTTTTTTTTTTTAAGATTTTATTTATTTATTTGTCAGAGTGAGAGAGAGAGCACAAGCAGGGAGGACCGGCAGAGGGAGAGGCAGACTCCCCACTGAGCAGGGAGCCCGATGTGGGACTCGATTCCAGGACCCTGGGATCATGACCCAAGCCGAAGGCAGATGCCCAACCGACTGAGCCACCCAGGCGTCCCTACCATCAATTTAGTAAACTATGAAAGTGGGGGTCAAGGGAGTCCAATTCCTTTCAAAACTTAAATAAATCTATCATCTTATGGAGTCTTTGGTTCTCTTTTTTCTGACATGTAGTTCTCTTGAAATTATAAAGAGCCGATTTCTTCACCAAGGAAGGATGTAATTCATTTATAATGAAGCTTGCTGTTGGCAAGCCAAGCACACAGAACTGAGGAGAATGCACTAAATCGTTCACCTCTCCACGTTCCATTTTTGTTTGTTAGTCTCTACAGGGTGTGTGGGGATTTGGGGGTGAAAGAGGTTTCCTTACCCTTTTGCTCATCTCTGTCACTTGGCACCTTATCACTTAGTAGAAGAAAACGCTTCCCTTTGGGCCAAACCTCTGTTCCCTCTGTCCTCTCTGGCCTCTAACTCCCTGGTTTTCTTCCTTTTCTTCCTGCTTCCTCAGAGGCTAGATCTGCAAATCCTTGCATTCCACTGAATACTATTCTGGAAGGAGTGGTGGGGATGAGCTTTCAGTTCTCATGGATACATTATCTACAAAACAATATAATTTTATACTGCCTCAAATCATTTATCTCCTATGAGTTAATATGAAAAAAAGAGTCTCTGACTCTTCCTTTCCTCTGTATTTCATATCTAAAGGTTGGTTTGGAAGTTCGATATGTTCCTGGCTCCAGATATTCAGTGTATAGGAGCAATGAAAAAATATCCCTCCAAGTACATAAATGTATTTGCTGGTTTACTTGTTTATTATGTTTCTTCTCTACTAGATCATAAGCACATTTTGTTCATCAGTTCCTAGCATAGTGCTTGATGCACAATATTTCCTGAATGAAGGTGGGAGTCCAGGGCACTGGACTTGGCTGGGTGATGCTACGCAAGTCACTTCTCTGATCTCATGAGGCTTGAAATTCAAGAGAGACAATGCATGCACACATTCTTGTACTTTGGGCTGTGCCATGTACATGTAAGAAATTATTATAGTATTTACAAACACCATTAATAAAAATTCATCATTTTTACTGAAGCGAGTTGTGTGAAAACTGAACTAGACATAATTTGGTAACAATATACTTTGAATTCCCTTTTTTTCCCAGGATTTCAAAGTGTTTCATATGCTGAATATTTTATAGACATTGTAGTTTATTTTCTTTTTTTTTTTTTAAAGATTTTATTTATTTATTTGACAGAGACAGAGACAGCGAGAGCAGGAACACAAGCAGGGGGAGTGGGAGAGGGAGAAGCAGGCCTCCCGCCGAGCCGGGAGCCCGATGCGGGACTCGATCCCAGGACCCTGGGATCATGACCCGAGCCGAAGGCAGTCGCCCAACCAACTGAGCCACCCAGGCGCCCCATATTTTCTTTTTTATATTTTCAATGTCATAATTACATTGATTTTTATTAAGATTTTTATTTTGGAAGCAGTTGGAAGCAGACTTTTTCTTGTTGTTTTCTTAATAGTAAATTAAGTTTAATTATTATTTCATACTAACTGACACTGAGATTCTCCTTCAAGTACAAAATAAATAATACTGAAGGAGAACAGAAACTAGTCCCCAAATCACACTTATCAGTAAGCATTTGGCTGTGGTGTAAAGATTCAAAGGTTCTACTTGGAATAGGGAAGTAAATGATCTTCTAGGCAGAGGATGTTCAAAAGCTCTAAGGTAGCAAAAAGTTTGATATGTTCCAAGTAAGAAAAAAGACCAGGTGCTCAGGGCTTAGAGAGTAGAGGGGTGAACAGCACAAGATAAGAGTGGAGAGAGGAACAGGGACTGGTCATGCAGCCGTACATAAGAATCATGGGGTTTGTTAAATGTGTTTAAGCAGGCTAGGGACATGATCTGATATGCAGACATCACTTTGGCAGCTATGAGGATAATGAATGAGGATGAGAAGTAGATGAGGTGAGAGATACTGTGTTGTTGTTTTTTTTCCTTCCCTTTCTTTTTGAAGGAATAATTCAGCTTCTTGCCCATTGGGCTCCCATATAGAGCCAAGGGGGGTTTCCTTTTCTCCAGCCCACAGGTGTTTCGCACTCCCAAGACAGCCAGCTTGCCAGGAGATTGTGCTGGGCTCTTCATTCTCAGCTCTATCCCATTTTCATTTGTAATGAAGAACTATGGCCCTCCATGTATCCATTTCTATCTATCTTTTTGCTCTTTTTTCCAAAGTAGGTCCTCCCTGGGAGCCATTCAGAACCAGTGTCTCAGAGCAATATCCTATGCTTTAAACTGAGGAGACTGCAGAAATCTTGTGACTCTGTCATAAGTTGGGCCACAAGGCCCCTTGCAATTTGCCTTTGGGAACTATGTTGACAAGGGGAGGCCTGGGGCATTTGATGGTGCCAGGCAGGATGTGTTTGTGTGTAGGCAGGGTCAAAGATTTTGGGAGGGAACTGTCCTCACTTCAAGGTCAAGGTTAAATGAAATTAGACATTTCATTCCCAGCTTTATCCCATTCCCATCCCAACTAGAGTTGAGACAGGAGGTACTGAAAAGAACAGAACAGACCACAGACCACAGAATGCATTGACCTATTCTACATAGGAATAAAGAAGAATCAAGAACATTTCCAAATCTCTTGCTGGGGGCATGGTTGTGCCATTTGTTGAGATAGGGAAGACTGGGAAGAAGATCTGCACTGGGGAGGGTGGTGTTAGTAATCAAGAGTTCAAGTATGGACATGCTGAGTTTGAGATGCCTGTGAAGTATCAAAGGAGCACAAAACCCAAAGAATGCCTACCTGATATCTCCATTTTGGTATCTCACAGGCATGTCAATGACAAAATTTTAGCACAATTGAGACAAAAGGACAGTCTAAAGTAGAGAGATCTAAAGGCAGCTACAAGGCCAAGATCTGGGCTGGAAATATAAATTTGGGGTCACCAGTATACATCCCATGTGCAGAGTGGGCAGTACCTTAGACCTTTTGTCTGAATCCAAAGAGCACAGATCTGATGAAATGTCAATGAGGAACTGGTACTTGATTCTGGTGTTTTCATCATGGATTACTTTGGACACAAAATCCCCCGAAGACAATTTACTCCTAAGTAATTAATGCACATGTCTATTTTGGAGAAGATATGCTATAAATGTGTGTTCATTTTTCATTGAATGCAGAATAAATTAAACATCAAAGCTCCGTTATATTAAAATATGTATCTTCACATTAAAAAATAAATCTTAAAAAAAATAAATGGACCTGAGGATACTTAAGAAATCGCTTCTCTTTAATGGTATGTTCCAGAACCCTGGTTAAAAAATATGACCACAGATTTTCTGAGTTCAGCAAATTATTAGGTTAGTTCCACATCAACGCTTACAAATGGCCTTAAGCCCTGTTCCCCTTCATGAACAATTCATTCCTAAAGCCATTTGGTGGGGATGAGTAAGGCAGAAATCCACACGGGAGTAGGGAAGCCATGGATCAGAGACCGGCTAGAATGAGGAAGACGTTCACCAAACCTGGGTGTCACATTCTGAGCAGAGTAAAGAAGATAGCCCCACAGGGAGGGGGTGGGGGTACCCAAGCACAGATTTTCAGAGCCCAAGCAGAGCAAGAAGCATTCCCACTGGGGCTGTGGCCCACCCAGGCTGTCACACCTGAGCAAGGTGAGACAGGACTCCCTGCAGGAGTGGGCAAGGGGGCCTGATGTGGGCGTCGAGACCAGAATAACACAGAGGAGTAGCACTATTGCATGGTAGCCCAGCACAGGGAACCAGAGCATGAACAATGAGCAGGGAGTCCCCCTCGGGTGGGTGGGGACAGCAGTGATGACTATCTACTGAGAGCGTCTGTGAGCCACAGCAACACCCTGATCACAATGAACACACCTATCACCCAGATTCTGGTTTCTAAATACCATTCTCCACGAAAAGGAACAAGAGCTTCTGGGAGAAATGGCTAATTTCAGAACTAGGGTAGGGAAAGTGTAAGATGATCTCAGAATAACATGTGCCCCCAAAAGCAAGGAAATGCTCAAACAATGATGGCGGTATGTCAAAAAGACATACAAGTCAGCTTGAATGAGCTCCCACTGGCCAAATATGGAACAACTGAGCATCAAAATAAATAATGACAGTCACAGATTATAACCCATTAAACCATGAGACCATAATAATATAAACTAGTAAATGCAACAACTGAAAGTTTAGGAAGGAACAAGATATTTGCATAAATTCAAAGTATCCCCTCACAAAATACTTATTCATTATAAATAGAACACACTGTGAAACTTTGATTGATTAAGGAGTGGCAGACACCAGATCAAAGTGAACATCATTATCATGAGAGGAACTGAAATTGTGCACTAATTGACACAATAAGAAAAAAGCACCATGAAAGGATCCAGAATAAGCCACTGTGGGATAAAAATTATTTTACGATAAAGGCATTTTGAGTTCCTGAAATCCCTTATCTGCCTAAAAGCAGAGATTCCCGAAAGAGTTTTAAAAAAATTCAATTGTCATAAATCCCATTTCTGGGAACAACTCCAATCTTCTCTTTCAGAAAGAGAAGCTGGCACCACACCTGGACTGATATTGTTGCAAAACCATCATCTCTCCCATCTATTTTCCGAAGGGCCCATTTATCGTTCCAAAGAGTCATTTGTTTTTCCATAAGTGTCCTTTCTCTGCACTTCCCTTCTAAAAAGTCACTTGTTCTCCCAGAAGTACCGTCTGGCCCTCCCCATTCCTTATTAAGATGGTATATAAGTCTCAAATATTTACTACTACTTTGAGTTACATTTGTGAACTCCCGTGCATATGTAGTTAATTAAATCTGTTTTTCTTTCCTCTTACTAACCTGTCTTGGTCAGTTTAATTTGCAGGCCTCCATACACTGAACCGAAGAGGTTAGAGGAAAAGTTATCTTCCTCCTCAACAACCACTTCTATGATACTCCTGCCCAACCTGATTCTAAGAACAAGGAAGGGTCTTCAGACAAACCTGAATTGAAAAACATCCTACAAAAATGGCCTTTCAAGATCATGAAACTCTAGGACAGACTAAAGAAACATTCCAGATTGAAGGAGAAAAAGAGATATGACCACTGAATCTGACACGTGATTCTGGACTGGATCCTTTTGTTATAAAAGACATCAGGGATGCCTGGCAAAACTTGAATGGGGTCTGAGGATTAGATGGTAGTAAAGTATCAGTATTAAAGTTTTGGATTTGATGGTTATATTGTAGTTATTGTAGGGAGTGTCTTTATAAGAAATGCACACTTACTTTGTAAGTACCTGCACACTAACTCATGCCAACAAGTTATTTTCAAATGGTTTAGGGGAAAAAGTTCTTTATACTATATTTGCAAAATTTACATAAGCATGAGGTTTAAGAAAAATAAACACCTTAAAAAATAGCATTGATTTGCCTTAGCACTCCATCCACTCATTCCCATCAAACACAATCAATTACTGGTTTGAAACAAATCTCAAATGCCAATGTGAGATGCCATATTGATTTTCCCAAACTTCCACTTGACACGGATAGCCTCCCTGTAGTAGCCACTCTACATGCCACTGTGCTTTCCCTACAACTCCGACAACATTGGTAACTTAGTACTTATTAAATAAAAAGGTCATGCACCCCCCTAAATTCAATCTCATCAGAATGAAGACATAAGTTCATTAACATTTCACTTGGGCTTTTGAAGTAGTCATTTTTGTCATGTTCACTGATAATCATCTGCCACCCTGAACAGGAACAATGTCTCATTTGTGCACGGGTTCTTAGTACTGCAAAATTATGATATCACATGAAATCCTCTCACCAAATAGACTTCCTAGCACTATTAAACAATATCACAGAAATATGAGGTTTTTCTTTACATGGTTCTTTTCACATTTCAGCAATATACTATGTATTCTCTTTAAATGAAAATTTACGAGAAAATGCCCACAATTATAATTAGATCATTTGTACTTAAAAAATGTGTTTTTAAATGGAAAAGTTCATGTTAAAGGCATTTAACATCTTCTCACTCCACAGATTTTGAATCCATTTGAATTTTTGTTGGCCTTTTAGCTGTCTCCTACTGAAGAGACTCTAACGTGTAAGATGAGAACAAAGCAGGGCAGCCAAAACCATAAAGTTGGTCCTCAGTCCCTCCCTAAATCCTGGACCACACAGAGAACTCCCATTCACAGAGAACTCACAAAAGAGTTATGATCACAAGAACACCTGAGAGCCGGCCCAAGGGATTAGATACGGCTCAACTCCACAACTTAACTCAAACACATCCATTTTGGTTTCAAAAAACATCTTAGTCAACCTAGCACTTTATTTTAAATAAATGGAGTATAGAATTTTGCTGTGAGCCATATTACATAAACTGCAATAAAAACGATAGACATTCTAAAAACTAAAAATGAACTTCCATACTTTTCTGATAGCTGACTTCAAGAACATGATTCACTGAAACATTTAAACATGTATTAAAAAGAGAGAGCGAGGAAGTGCCTTTCATATATAAGGCACAATATGCCACAGAGAAAACACTGCCTCAAAATTCACCTGGTAGTTTGCTCTGATTACTCCTGTCCCCCCAAAATGCTAGGTCACAGGCTTTTTAAGATGCTGAATTATCTTCCTCTTTGATCTAACCACCTGCTAGTCATGAGATATCCAAATACTTTCTATGGTAAGAATGACAGGCAGGGGGCGCCTGGGTGCCTCAGTTGGTTAAGCGACTGCCTTCGGCTCAGGTCATGATCCTGGAGTCCCGGGATCGAGTCCCGCATCGGGCTCCCTGCTGAGCAGGGAGTCTGCTTCTCCCTCTGACCCTCCTCCCTCTCATGTGCTCTCTCTCTCCTCTCATCCTCTCTCTCAAATAAATAAATAAAATCTTTAAAAAAAAAAAAAAAAAAAGAATGACAGGCAGGAAAAGAAATGCTCTGTCTGAAGTGTTTCCTGTCCGTCAACTCTTGGAACCTGAGCCAATCCTGACTCATGATGGGGTGTGGGAAACCCTGACCAAGTAGAACCGAGCAAGGCTGGCGGCTTTGCACGGATCCTCCGGAAGCCCGCCAGAGCCCAGGTAGCTGGAATGATAAATAGGTGCAGGGAAGCCTGGCTCTCCCAGGAGTCCAGTCTCTCCTCAGATAACATAAAGATTACTTCTCACTTCATACCACAGTTTATTTCATATAAAGGAAAGCATGCTAGCTCAGAGGGAAAAACATAAATAAACCACCTACAGACATACACTGAAATTTAAAAAACAGACTTCGAAGCATCATGTGTCAGTTCACATCCTATGGGAAGCAGATAGCAAGATGTAATTGATAAGGAAAAATCTGTGTCCTAAGATGGCCGAGGAGCCAGCAAGGGAGTCCCAGCCCCTGCCCCGGGGCTCTTCTGGCTTCTTCTCCCTGCCCCACTTCCCGCCTGCGCCCAGAGTGCCCAATATGCGGAAGCAGAAGCGTATAAATTGCCTCCTTTGTGTGCGGGGCTCAGACCTTTGGAGACCACTCTCCTCTGAGCCCGCCGTTATTAAATAAACCTCCTATCCTCCAAGATCTCTGGGTGCCACTTGGTTCTTCTGTTGCACGAGCCAGTCCAGGTTCCGTAACATAATTAGAAATCTAAGAGCTTACTCAGGGGAACCCCGGGGACAGAGAAAGTGGGGAGGGCCCAGACCACCCTAAACCCTTGGCCGCCATGAAAGGAAAGGGGGAAAGAAGCAGCATCAAACATGGCTCTGAGAAAGTCTCTGCCAGCACAACCTCAAGCAAAGGCTGCCCACTAGAGGAGTCCTGCGTTGGGCAGAACATCCCGCCATGCTCAGTCGTCACTGGGGGGCAGCCCAGGGAGGGAGGCCCTGTGGGAAGGCCGTGACACCTGCAGGCCGACGCCCGCCACAGTTTCTCTTCGAAGGGAGAGCGGGGTGGTGTGCCTCATCCACAGCTTCCACAGAGAAACAAGAAAACCAGCTGAACGTTACGCACAGAACACCCAACACACATCTTTTCAGGTACTCTGCTCCTTGAAAGCCTTTCAAGTTTTCCTCATGCCCACATAACGTCCAAACCCCTCAGCAAAGCGCGGATGTTCTTTCATGATCTGGACACTGCTTTTCTGGTCAATTCTGTTTCCCACCTCTTCTCCATAAGCGCCCTACCTGTGCTCCAGCCACGCATATGTGCTCATGCCCCCCACCTGCCTCATGCCATTTTTGCATCCCCGACTTTTCTCACACTCCTCCCTTTCCTTCTGTGTCTGATTGCCCAGCCCCATCTAAGCTGTGGCACCTGCCAAATCCAATCTGGGTTCTGGGGCCAACCAGAGCCTAGAGACAGGAATCGTGGAAAGTAGGTAAGAAATAGAAAACTCAGGGGATGAGGTTTGTCATAGACCTTCTCCAGCTCCAGGTGCAGTTGAAGAAAAACCCTTGAAAGGTGCCCCGCCCCGGGTAGAAACCTGGAATGCGCTCCTCTTGTGTCCCTCCGGTAACTTTTTATTCATCCTTCAAAGAGCTCCACTGGGTCCTGAAACCTGTCTATCTGCTCCAACTAATCAGAGTTCATACGTCCCTCCTTTGGGGCCACCACAGTATCGTGCACAATGGGGCACCTGTTGTACGGTACTGGGAATACAGTGTCCATATCTGCCTCCTCATGGCTCTGAACTCCCCGACCACATCTGACGAATCTCTGTATGTCCACGCTTGGTAGCGGAGCATATTACATACCCAATACAAGCAGGACGAATGAACGGCATTTATCACAGATGTTAGAATACAGACAGCACGTTAATAATGCATCAATAGAGTTGTTACGTAAAAATTAGAAGGACAGAGGATAGAGAATTCAGAGATCATGCCTGATATATAGTCTCACGAGCTTTATCAAGGAAATCAAAGGAGAAAGTTTGAAAAACTTGGAAGGTCAACCATCAAGAGGTCAAATGCAGCCTGGATGGGAGGCTAAGACATACAGTATGAACTACTCACTCTAAGATTTTCAGTCTTGAAGGAAAGAAGAAAGGCAGAGAAGCAGCTGGAAATGGACACATAATTAAGGAGAGGGCACTGGTTTTCTGTTTAAGACAGAAGAGTTTTGTTTCTGGCAATAAGGCTGACAAAGTGAAACAAAATAGGCTATTTCCAGGGAATAAAAACTGGGAAATAAAGTTATTTTATTTGGAATTCAGGACATTTATGCATCAGGTGCAGAGTCTACAACAGTGCACCATGGAAACTGGGAAACCAGATGAAAGAAAACTGCATGTTAACATAGATTCACCTCACAAACATAACGGTGGGCAAGAAAGCTGGCTTCAGAAGACTATATACATTTTTATTCTATTTGTTTAAAAACATGTGAGACAAAAGATTTATTTTTTAAAGGTTTTATTTATGGTACTATAAGTTGGCTAATTGAATTTAAATAAAAAAAGATTTTATTTGTGTATTTGAGAGCAAGAGAGAGTAGGAGTGGGGGGCGGAGCAGAGGGAGAGGTAGAAGCAGACTCCATGCAGAGCGTGGAGCCCCATGCAGGGCTCGATCTCATGACCCTGAGATCATGACTTGAGCTGAAACCAAGAGCCGGACACTTAATCGACTGAGCCACCCAGGTGTCCCTAAACAAAAGATTCTTAAAAGACATATACACATGTGATTAAACTATAAAGAAAAGAATAAAATAATACAAAATTCAGGATATTGCTTGGGGGAAGAAGGAAGAAGAGCACACAAGGGCTTCAAATATATTGAAAAGGGACTAGTTTTAAGATGATGTTTGTTACACTACTATTCTTTAAACTGCACATATATTTCATATTTCTCCTTTATATGTGTGGCATGTTGTATATAGTTTTAAAAATCAAATATAAAGGCAGAAAAGACTGGGTGGGCTATGTTATATGGTTAATAAAAAGGAGCCAAGGTGAAAATAAGAAATGAAAACCATGAAAAGACGAGCAAAACTGATGGAGGCAGATCCCAGGAGAGAAAGAATTTATGGGTTCCTGAGATGGATGAATTCACCTCGGAGAGGAGGGTCATCTCTTCCCAGAAGCCGGAGAATCATAAAAGGATGAAGACAAGCATGTCTTAGCTTGAAGTAGAAGCAACTGCTGACTTTGTGAGTCAAAACCCATCAAACACTGGCAATTTCACCCGGGTCCATCCAAGCAGTGGAGAAGCAACGTCCACTGAGGGCTTCCCCATCGCAGGTCTGTCAGCTGGGCTAGGAAGCAGTGGGTGAGGAGACCTGTGGTGGGCGGTGGGAGCAGGCACAGGGAGGCGACAAGCGCTGCCCAGGAGGGCAGCTGCATAGCCCGGCAAGTGCACCCGGGAAGGAAACCATAACGTTGTCAATGGCACCAGCCCGCTAAAGCTGTGGCATCTTCCCCACTGTCGGGGAGCAATCCGGTTGTCAGAGGTGAGGGGCTGGGCACACAGACGTGAGTGCACGTAACTTTGCACTCTTAGATAGAATGACTCTCCTACCATGACACAAAGTCAACTAATGGAAAATGAACTGAAAGAAGAAATCAAAAACCTGCAGCCGTAGTTCATTTCAGCAGTAAAAGCAACTCTGAAAAGTTTCTGAAATAAGGATTTCATGCAAAAACTATAGGATGAATGATCCATGTCTTCTCACCTAAAAATACACGTTAGCAAAGATGATATATTTCTCATTCAAAATTCTGTAATTTCAGGGGCGCCTGGGTGGTTCTGTCGGTTAAGCACCCGACTCTTCATTTCCACTCAGGTTGTGATCTCAGGGTCGTGAGGTTGAACCCCACATCGGGCTCCACACTCGGCATGGAGTCTGCTTGTCCCTGTCTCTCTGCTTCTCCCCCCTGCTTGCATGCATTCTCCCTAATAAATAAACAAAATCTTTTTTAAAAATGCTGCAATTTTAAACATGTAATTTGCTTCTTCCAATAACGTGCTGACCATATAAGTGATCACCAATGTAAATTAGTAGGACAAATTTCCTTGGTGTTAAAAAGAGGACTATTTCTGGACACAAGTTATGAAATAATCACAACAATCAGGAAGAATTAATCATTACAGTATCTAGAATTTCCTTGGTATGAAAGTGGTATCTGCATTAGTCACTCATTCTGTCTGAACAACCGGAAAGGAAATCTGCACGCTGCTCTCATTGAAAAGTAATTGTATAACATTCTTGTGAATTTTTGTCACATTTATCAACAGGGTTTGAATTAATAAGGAGTGATCACTAATGCAATCATATTTCAGATATCCCTCAGAACGGACACAACCATTAACGTGAGGAACCCAAGACAGAACATTCCACTAATGTGCTTTTCCCAAGTGTTTTTACCTGGTGTGGTTGCACTGAGATATAGAAGGAGAAGTAGTGTTGGCCATGACTAAAATAATATGAAACAAAGCCACTGCAGATTTGAAGGATGGGGGATGGTAAATAGGACTAAGATGCAAAACTTAAGGAAGACGTGCGATGAGAGGATAGAGAAATGACATGAAGAAGCACTCTCGTATACAACTAGGTAGGCTGAATAGGCAACATTTTCAAAATAACTTAAAAAGTGATTATAAAAATACAATTTCTAGTAGATGAGAGGGTACTTCGCTTCATCTAACACATGTATTCTTTTTTAAAAATATTTTATTTATCTTTTTGACAGAGAGAGAGAGAGCACAAGCAGGGGGAGTAGGAGAGGGAGAAGCAGACTCCCCACTGAGCAGGGAGCCCAATGCGGGGCTTGATCCCAGGACCCTGGGATCACTGACCTGAGCCGAAGGCAGACACTTAACGGAGTGAGCCACCCAGGTGCTCCCTAACACATGTATTCTTAATATATCTTGTGTATCAAATCCTTATAAAATTAAGCAAATTGTAAACTTAGGATTTATAGAAATTCCTCGAGGTTGCAATGAGTTGTTTCAACTGCACACAGCAGAGATTTCTCTTTTGGTCCTGCAGCATATTTCACAATAAAATCGATACATATTGAAAAATCTTGGTTATGTGATATGCTAAAGGAAAAGAACCAAAGGGAAAGGGGAAATATTGAAAATAGAGAAATAGAGGCATAATTAATGTAGTCACATTCTGGAAGAGAAGAAGGAACTATGGAATCTTGAGGTGGTTAAGTGAGCCCTGGCTCCACCCAGCAGCTGGATGTGGAGTAGAAAGAAGGCAGGAGGAGAGAAGGATGAGCCAAGCTCGTATTAGGTTGAACCAGAGGCCAGTGCTGATACTGCAGGGGAAAAAACAGGTCGGGCATATGCAATTTCATAGGGATCGATTTCATAAGCCAAAATTATCACCCACAAATTATTTTCTAGAACACAGCAGGTAATCAATACATGTTGACTGAATAACGAACACAAAAATTAAGTTTTATTAAAGTTGAACAGATGCCCAAGTAACTCTCATTAAGTGTAATAAAAAGTCCTTTGTAGATCTTATCCAATTAATCATAAATCTCAAGTAATATGTAAAGAACAATTGGCTGTGAGTTTTATATTTCTTTCATTTAGATTTACTTAGTCTCTTAATATTTTTTTCCATTTTTTACTCAACTGTTATTTTCCATGAACAGTGTTGTAGTCTCCCCACTGGATGCACAGTGTCGAGATTTTCATTCCTTGAGAATTGCTTGTTGTGTTTCACTTTAAAGTTGCATTATTTTTATTGTTTTAAGTGTATAACTTTTCCCCCTATTTATTCTGGGAAATGTTATTTTTACATAATGTTCCATTTGCTTATTATATGAATTACTCATGGCAAGTTAGAATTTTTTTCTGATAAAAGCACTTCACAAATTCCTTCTTTTAAGTATTTTAGTCATAGTAAGAAAGCCAAAAGCCATTAAGTTTTTTTTTTTTAAAGAGAAGCTATGAATATATAAAATTTAAAATTCTTATACGGCAAAGCCACTGTAGTCAAGTTTAGAAGAGATATTGCAAACAAAGAAAAGTTGCAACATATACAACAGGCAATGGAATATTGTCCCTACTATATAAAGAGTTCTTAGAAATCAATGGTTAGGGGTGCCTGGGTGGCTCAGTCAGTAGAACATGTGACTCCCAATCTCAGGGTCATGAGTTCAAGCCCTAGGTTGGGCATGGAGCCTACTTGAAAAGAAGGAAGGAAGGAAGACAAGAAAAAAAAAAAAAGAAAGAAATCAATGGTTAAAAAAAACCCCAACAACACCCATTGGAAAAATAGGACATGAACAGACAATTTACAAAAAATTGTAAAAGGTTATTAACACACAAAGAAAAATGCCCAACCTTATTAATAAAGAAATGCCAAGTAAAGCAATGACATATCATTTTATACCTATCAAATTTACACAGTTAAAACAATTGAAAAGACGTAGTGATGGAGAAGTGTGTAGTTAAGAATGCACCTGGGAAGATAACTGGGAGGATAACAATGTCATAATATGTATCCAATTTTAAAAATGTGTACACCCTTAGGCCCAATGATTTCCTTTCTAGGCATTTATTCCACAAAGTTTGGTTATGTGGGACAGGAAAACACTGATGTAAATTTCAAAATACAGAATCCAATGCTCTAAATAATCAGATACAAACATATACAGCAAAGGTACAAAAACAGGGAGGTGAAGGCTTTATGATGTACCAGTTACTTCCAAGAAGGGAGAATAGAGTATGGGATGTGGCAGAAGGGGGTTTCCAATGGTATCCAAAGCATTTTCCTTTTTTTTATATAACTTAAAAAAAAAAAGATTGATTTGAGAGAGAGAGTGTGCAGGGCCAGCAGGGGGGAAATCCCAAGCGGACTCCCCACTGAGCACAGAGCCCAACGCAGGGCTGGATCCCAGGATCCTGAGATCATGACCTGAGCTGAAATCAAGAGTGCACACAGGTTCATAACTAAAGTCTGTCTGATACTTTTCTTTGAAAATTATTCTGACATCAAATGTCCCTTCTCACTATTTTCATATTTACTCCAAGGAGGAAGATGGAACATTAAGCTTGGTATCCCTGCCCCTTTCAGAAATGCCATCAAAAAGGAATTATTACCTTAGATAACCACGCTATTATGCCCTCTGTATTTTAACTGCCATTACGTGTAGCATTTGCTTTAAATCCAAAGTTGGGTCCAGCGTGAGTTACCCTCTTGAATACATAACACAACTCAGTCAAGGTGTGTGGAGAGCCTATTCTACCATCATTACCAGCAAAATCTTCTCCATCCAACCAATGAATTTAGAACCAATTCTTACGAACTGAAATGTAGTTTCATTAACCTTTTATTTAAAAAAAATCACTTCCTGATACCAGGTTTAACAAGAGCTTTTTAAAAATTACTTAATTGGGCATTTAAGATTCTCAACCAGAACCTGAAATACTCTCTGAGCTACTCTTACTCAAATTAGTTGTTTATATAATCATTCCGTCTGAAGAAAAGATTTGGGAGATCTGTTCCTGAGTGTGCCTTCACAAATCTGCTACTAATATTTCAGATAGTAGAATAGAACAGACTGTCCAGGGCCAGCGATTGGAACTGCTTTTCCAAGCCTCCCAAATTACAGATTGATTTTGACATGTTTCAGCTGGCTGGCATTTCCACTAAGGTTCCAACCACTTGGGAGAGGGGAAATCTACTGAAGTGACCCCTTTTCCAGGCAACTCTATCTAGCTGCAAGAATTATAGCCAATCCATAGTCAGAATTGTTTTGGAGGGGAAACGGGGAGAAGATCTTATTTTGTTCCCTCCTATATGCAGAATGAACTATGAAAACAGATAACTTGATGTATCTAATACATCACTGAGGGCCTACTACTTGCAAAACATTATGATATAGTGAAAATACTACAGAACAAAGAGAGGAGACCAGAATTCTAGTACAGTATCTAGCATGAGCCAGCTGGGTGATCTTGGGCAAATCACTTAAGTATGCCTTGCCTCAATTTCTTCAGCTAGGAATAGATCACATTAACTTCTAGATCCTTACCTGCTTACAAGTTTAGGATTTTGCAATTCAACGTTCACTAAAGGGTCCTCCACCCTTTGCAAGTAGGGAAGTAAATCACGCTCGCTGTCCTCTATTTACCTCGTACTGTAATCTCTATTCCAAAGAGACAATTTCTAACATCTTATACCCACTGGAAGATCCAGAATGTAAATTCAGTCTTCACTCCAATACTTTGTACATACCTTTTGACATCTTAACAAATGCATAAAGGATGCCAAAAAATAAATTAGCAAGGGCACTGTCAGCCAGACATGAAGAAATGAGGATAATGTGCCAAAAAATGTCCTCCCACATGTAAAGAAACTGGTAATTGGAAGTAAGAGGAATCCCCCGCCTCCCGGAGCAGACTGTGCAGAGGCGGGGCGCCCCTGCCAACACCCCAACCTTTGCCAGAAGCAGAAGCAGCGTGGGGAGGGGGGGGGGAAGAAGAAAGCTCTTCCACCCCTGCTACTCTGAGTATTTACAGAGATTCATTCCAGTTCCTGGCAGGAGCCTGCTGGCAGAATTAACTATATGCCCTTCTGCAGGAACGGAAAGGAATTTCAGTATGATAGTTGTGAAAAGTAAAAATCATCTCAAGCCTTGATAAAGGTTCCTTCCTGCCTATCGGTTCAGTGTTTCCCTTTAGGTGGTCTCAGATCTTACAGACTCAAGGCTGGGTTTAGTAGGATGCTGGCTCCTACTAGTCAAGAGCCAAATCTTCAACACAGAATAGTCAAGAGCCAAATCTTCCGGGTTTGGTGTAAGGTTTTGAGAAATGGACAAATATTGACTTCAAACCCTAACAACTGACTCACAAGTACAGTTTATTGAATCATTAAATACAACCAGGGCTGTGATTCATTGCTATTTCCCCTCAACAACAAAACACTGTACAAATCATGGGAACGGAAATTCGTTCATTATCTTAATTGAAAAGCTATGTGTGGCGCTCAATCGGTAAGATCAGAAAAGAAAGCAAAATCCTTTTTCAGAAGGTGAGATGAGACTTCAAAAGATAAAACATGGTCAGAGATTTTTCAAATGTAATTTATAAAAGTAGATATTTGGGCAACGTACCAACGTGTTCCTTGTCCAATCAGAACAATATGGTTCCTTCAAAGAAATCGTCAGTTAAATGGTTAGTAACATTACTAAGTGATGTTTTGGTTATCTCCTTAGTGCTGAGAAAACTGGGCGCCATGTTTCCCTGCTTTACATTATGGGCATGGAAAATAATCTTCCTGATTAAAAAAAAAATGGGGGGGGAGGCTCTTAAGACTGTTGCTTTTGGTAGCAAACTAGTTTAAAAATGCTCAGGTAGAAAATGACAAAATACTGGCACCTTTTGCCGGTTGAGGCCACGTGATCCTGAGGCAGCCTGGCCTGTTGAACATGACCTTTGATCAGGCTCTTTCCATGAAGCTGTTATTGACACTGGAGGCTTGAAACTGATGTAAAATATCTACCCACCACACGTCTGCCTCTGATGTTTTAACTGGTCATTTCTGGTCTCCAGGCAATGACATGACTCCATCTGTTGAAAAATTATTTCATCTCTATTGCCCTAACACTAACATACCTTTTTAAATAGCACTCTCTTACAAGAATTGATTCATTTATTTATTTTCTTTTGTTGTTTCTCCCTCATGAGATCTAGTTCCTTGAAGTCAGGGGCAATAAAAGGAGGCATCACGCCTTAACACCCAGACCCCTTGGTATTTCTCCTTCTGCTACCTATTACAGAATACCTGACTCAGCTAGGACTTCTCACTTGGTCCCAGCTTTAAGATTCTGTTTTAGATTCTGTATCTATGGATCTCCTGTTTCCATCCAATAAAGATACCTGCATGGTTTCTTCGTCCCTAATTTTTGCCAGTTGACTTCATCAACTCATTCTGACTCAACTGTTCTACATTTTTCTAAGTCTATACTGCCTGATTCAATCTTGCAGAATCCTAGCTTTGACTATGAATAATTATTAAACATCTACTACGTGTCAAGAAATGGGCTACTCATCACAGAAAACCAAAAGGAATAGGAAACCAAAATGAATGTGATGTTAAAAATTCACAACTTAGTGGGGGACACAATCAAGAAACCTAAGTTACGCATGGTAAGTGCCAGAAGCTACACGAGCACAGAGTGTGAGCATGGTAACAGGCACACGGTGCAACAGTGATCTCAATGGAGGGTGACCAAGGATTGCTTCTAAGATGAAGAGATGATGGTGCTTTGTCTTAAAGAGATGTTCGTTCAATGAAGAAGAGAAAAGAAAGCAAGGAAGAGGGAACAGCCAGCACAGAGGCACAGAAGTCTGAGGGGCTGGCATGCTGGGATCTGGGTTGCTCAAGCATGTCAGGATGCTATCCATGGTGAGATGGAAAGGTAAGCAGGAGGCAGGTCACAAAGGGCCATCTACATCATGCTGGAGGCTAACCTTCGTTATGAAGGCAATGGTAGACACTAAGGAATCTGTGTGTCCAGGGACCAGGCAACAGACAGACAGACTGAAGGTGAAACTGGAGGCAGAAAGGCCGGTTCAAGCATATTTTTCAACAGTAACAGCATCTACCATTTATTAAGCAGAACAGGCATTTTTTTCCCCTCGCTGATTTACATGCATTACTTCATTTAAGCAATTTGCGTACATTATCTAATGTAATCTTCACAACAGCCCTGGGAGATCAATATCCATCTGACAGATGAAGAAAATGAGGCAACAGGATGAGAAATCATCTGCAGAAGGTCACTGAGTCATCAAGGGGCAAAGGAAGATTCTGACTCCAGATTCCTGCACTAGGGCTGGGATGGCTTTGCTCCCTGGGATAAAGAATTCTGAAGGAAGCTGAAAAGGAGCAAGGAAGGAACATGATGAGTTTTTTCACACCTATTCACACCAGGTTTCTGGTTTTGGAGCTTGTGAAATATGTAAGAGGAGCTCTCCAGGGGCTAGAAAACGTGATTCTGGGATTAATAGAGAGGTTCTAAGCTAGAAGCACTTATTTGGGGAGCTTCAGGGAATAGGTGGTTGGAGCCCAGCTGTGGAAGGTGTTCCAGGGTTTAGGGGAGAGAGAGAGAGGTGCCTTTAATCTCTGCCTGGACTTTGAAGCCTAAAGTCTCAAGCATTCAATCCCAGGTTAACATCTACTTGAGTATACACACTGCATAATTCTATCAATGATCAGGGCATAGGGGAGAGGAGGATTTGAAAAAAAGATGGTGACATTAATGGTTTCAGGAAAAGAGACTTCAGGTGATGATGAGTCCTTGCCCTTTTGGTCCCCCCCAAAAACAAAAATCCATTACACATAATGGACCAATACAATTATTATAACTGTTTCTCTTTCTTTAAGTATTTTTTCCTTTTCCTCCTTCTCTATTGGCTGCTCTTCTACCAGGGTGGGGATGGTGGCTCAGAGAAAGACACAGTGCTGCCTGTAGGGGGCTGGCCGTCTAGGGGGGAGGGGCACAGACAACCAATGATTACACGGCAAAGCACGGAATGCCGTATGTCTGCTGTAGACAGTGGTGTTCAACCAGCTCTGTGCCCAGAGGACAAGAGGCAATGTCTGGAGATATTTTTATTGTTCCAACAAAAATTGGAAGGGGATGTTACCAGCACCTAATAAGTAGAGGCTAAACATCTTAAAATGCACAAGATGGGGCAGCTGGGTGGCTCAGTTGGTTAAGCATCTGTCTTTAGCTCAGGTCATGATCCTGTGGTTCTGGGGATCAAGCCCCAAGTTGGGTTCCCTGCTCAGCGAGGAGTCTGCTTCTCCCTCTCCCTCTGCCCCTCCCCCTCCACTCATGCTCTGTCTCTTTCTCTCTCTCTCAAATAAAATCTTAAAAAAAAAAAACACAACATACACACACACAGGATGATCTCCGACAACAAAGAATTATCTGGTCCTCATTGTCACTAGTGTGGAGGTTGAGAAATCCTGCTGTAATGAAGGAGAGCCCAGAAAGACCAGGGCAGAGGAGACCAAAACACTCAAGGCTGCCTTGGAGGATCAGAGCAACCCCACCAACATTGGAGCTGACTCCAGAAGAAGGAATTTGCCGCCAGTGAGGCAACATCTGATGTTAGTGGACATCTGCTCCTTTACTGGGCAGTATTTTTTTTCACAGTCCCAATCCATTATCAGCGTTCATTAAGCACCTACTGTATGCAATGCATTCCCCCTATGCGGGAGAGATATTCATGAGAAAGATAGAGTTTGTCCCTTTAAGTGTATTAAGAATACTAATTCTTGTCAAGCTTTCTCATATACTTCACTATTTAAACCTCTCAGCATTTAGAGCAACTCTGAGTTGACGAGAACATCCAAAAAACCGAAACACCTATTTCTGGCCATTCTTATGCCCTTGGAAGCAGAATAACGTTTATTAGTAACCCTGAAGTGTCAGGATGAGCCATTTTTATATGGCAATTTTTACACAAATAATGGGTATTAACAAAGAACTGGGGGGAGACCCTGTAGCTTCATTATAACAATGGGAGCCCATGTAATGAAATCAGCCCATGGAATATTGAACTTAGGGTCCTTACTAAGTACAACTGACCTGGAAATTTTACTCAGAAATTTTTGAGATCTGAAAATCAGCGAATCATCAGAATCAACTGATGGTATTAAAATCTGGCTTGTGAGCTTCTGTATCTAAAATTAATGGTTCCTTAAAACTCTGAAGAGCTATATCATTGCTTTCCCCTATCATGTTAAACATCTTTGGTTGGAGGGCCCTGGGAGCCATATGAACACTGTATCACTTTCAAGTTTATAACACCTTTTCTCTCTCATTTTTTTTTTCTTATATGATGATAGAGTTGTGGGTTGAGGGAAGCGACGTAAGTGTCAAAGAGCAAAAGCTCTAGTGACAACCCCCTTACCTGGTAAGCAACCAAGGGTAAGTTCCTTCATTTTTTCTAGAATATTCTTAGATGGAGAATTGTTATTTCACAGTGTACAGTGAGAATCAAATGAGAAGGCATGAACAAAGTACCTAGCAAAATACACGGAGTACACACTAACAAATGTTAGACATTTCCTTCACAGAAAGATGAAATTCAAGTTCCAAAGTAATATTTATGTCACACAGTCCTTTACATTGGCAATGGCTACCTTTCACAGGAGCCCCGGACAGGGGAGTTGGCTTGGTGACGTACAGTTCCTGGTCCTAGCTCTCCTAAATGTTTTTCTGCAGGCTCATGCCTCTCTCCCCCTAATGGTACAAATGCTGAAATATCTATCCTCCTCATCATTATTCCCAGCATGTGCCTTCACTTCCCTTCTCAAAATCTACACTTGGCATTCTGGACAGTGGAACATGCCCTGGGCTGAGAACCAGGGGATGGCCCCCACCCCAGTCTGGTTCCTGCTTCTCCAAGCCTTGCTGCATAATTGAGTGGCAATTGTAAATCTTTGTTTCCTCATTTGTAAAATCAGAGGACTATCCAAATCCAACAATCTATAATCTAACCTACAATTTATTCTAAGGTCCTAATTTGTTGAGAGGCAATGAAAATGTCATTGATTTACCTAATTATCTAGCTGGAATATAGTAGTATTTTCATATTATATCTATTTTATTTTTATATAAAACATGTTTTATTTTATATTTATATTAGTATATCTTTATCAGATGAATCATGGATTTTTTTTTTCAAAAAAATAAGTTTGCTTGTCTTCTCCTTAACATAATGATTAGTGTTAAAATTACTGCCATTTAGGGGAGCCTGCCTGGCTCATTTGGTGGAGCATGCGACTCTTGATCTCAGAGTTGTGGGTCTGAGCCCCACGCTGGGTGTGGAGATTACTTAAAATAAAATCTTTAAAAAAAAATATTGCCATGTAGTGATACGCTGAATGCCATGAGTTAAATGGTTTTATAAGCGCCTCTACGTACAGTGGTTGATGTAGTTCACATAAACTGCAGTACATATGTTTTCAGTCTTGGTAATTTTAGTGTTTATAATTGAGGGATGCATGTATTTTTTAAGTATTAGAATTATTTTAAAAATCAGGTATCTACTTACAGACACAAAAATTAATAGTCATTGTTTCTGGTGACAAGATTGAGAAAGCATGATTACCGAATTATGACACTCATTAAAAGAATCAATCATCTTCTAAGAAACAGAAGCAATAACGATACATGAATTTTGACTATACAATCCCATAGACGAATGAAAACGTACATAAGCAAGAATATACATTTCAATCACATCAACAGAAACAGAACTTACCTAAGCAATGGGTTATTCCACCCCGAGGACAGGTCCCATTCTCTCCAAAGACAGACATATCACCTCTCTTGAGAATTCATTCTAGGGGTTATCAACTTAGTTTGGAAGCATCTATACTTAGATAATTTCCTAACGTTGTAGTTTCAGCACATTTCCTTTTTAATTGTTTTCTTCCTAAAGAGGAAGCTATCTGATTCTTACACATTCGAAAACCATTAATATAAGCCCTCTGGTCTCCAGAATCCTTTCATACTTTCCAACTTCTTAATCAAGCCTTATTGCTCATCTAAAACTTCAACTCCTTCACTGCCTTCTTGACATGTAGATCGCTGAAGTGGACATAATCTCCAAAGGATCTCCACTAGTGGATAGTGTAATAAAGTTACTGAATTTTAAAATTTTACTTTCCTCTTTCCTGAGTGGTCCTTGCCATTCTCCCTTCCACTCCCATACTATTCAGTATGAAAACTTCCGCCTCTGAAGCAGAAACTAACTGTAAACTTTCAATGCTCTAAGACATTGGATTATCTCCCACTTTTGTGTTCTTTGCTATCTTCACAAAAAGACTTAAAAAGGAACTCCCCAAAGAGAATTAAAAAAAAAAACAAAACAGAAATGGGACAGGGCTCTAAGCCAGCCTAGTCAGTTTAAACCTAAAGTCCAGTTGTCTCATGTGTGACAATTCCAGGGAAAGATACTGACGGGTAAGGAAACTGTGTCGTGATTCTGGTCTAGAATTCCCTCTACAGATGAGTCCCCTTGACTCAACCAATTGCAAACAAACCTGAGAAGCCAGGTGGCCAAAGTTCACATGACTGCACTCAAACTTAAAAGGCAAAGAGTTCCCACCCTTCCAAAAACTCTATCCAAACAAAAACATTCTTTCTGCTACAGAGGAATTATGGGAGCTTCCCCAAAGGCCTTTAATATTGCTATATTACTTTTATTATAAACACAAGAGGCCTGGGGGACCATCACACACAGGTGATCCCTCATTCTTTCTTTCCAAGCATCTCAGCGTCTTGCACCTACCACCTTTGAGTGAGAAAGGCATACTGTCACCAAATGATAGCCCTCCGAAGAATCTTTGGGGCCAAATCCTCTTAGAATTGATAATTAAAGAAGGGCCCTCTTCCACCCACTCACTTTAATAGCATTAAGGGATTACTGATGCATGAGCTGCGCTGAGACTGCCTCACCATACTGAAAGGGATCAGGTTTAGAAATTGGTTCTCCGAGGGGGGAGTGCCTGGGAATACTGCAGGGTTGTTGACCAAAGGACCTGGCTTTCCAAGGCTGGGGGGGAAGAAATAGGAATACTGCCTTCTGACACAGTTTTAAAATAACAGCACTGTCATGCAAAGCAAATCTGTTTTATCAGAGGATATTCTAAAGTCATTATCTGTTGAGATTACATTTTTACTAGTTTCTTTTCTTTTTCTTTCCTTTTTTTTTTGGTGAAAAAATATTTCGATGCTAATCACCTGGAGGAGCTTTTTAAAGACCCAAGGTTTGCTTTCTGCACCGGAAGGCTGGTGTAGGGAAGGGGCAGAGACCAGGCGATGCTGCAGCCATGGGAGATATGGTGGGGCAGCCACACAAGGTGAAGAGTTCAGAAGCCTTCCTACCTAATCACTCCCCCTGATCCTCTCTACTGCTCTGAAAAGCCAATCGATTCCCTTGTGCCAGTCTTTATGGCTGACAATAACATGGTTGCCTTTAGTAAGGCTAAAAGGAAACCGTAGAAGGAGTACCATTATGGCAATTACAGTCGCTCTGACAAAAAGGAGCTCAGCATTCAGCTCTGTCTTGAGCAAACAGAGCTACTACTCCTTCCCACAGAGACTTCACAGCCCCCCAGTGCTGCTACATGGAGGTCTCTCCCCTGTTCTTCTTAGTCTTCCCCGGAGCTTCAGCACACAGGACTGGTCCCTGCTGGGGCTCCTGTTTTACTTAGAGACCATTTCCCTTTCCAGGATGGGGCCTGGGAGCAGCCAAGAGAATGGAAACCAGAAAGTTCTTCCAGTACTTCAGATATTTTTCCTGACAACTGCACGTAAGTTGCATAAAGCCAGAGACACCTAAGTGGAAATAAAGAATGCAGGAAAACTCTAGCTAATTCAAGTTTAAGAGCTCTCCCCTCACAAATATACAATTTTCCCCCAGAATATCAGTAAGATTTCAGGGAAAAAAAGGGCGGGAGAGTTTCTTCCTCAATTGAAGGATCATTTTCTCAACTGTGCATCTTGCATTTCAAAGCATGACCAGAGGGCCAAAGGTAGCCCCCAAGGAACTTACCTGAAAATTCTTCTTGTAGTTTATAGTCATGGGAGATTGCTTATGAGTTGGCTGATGCTTAGACTCCTAGAAAAGTGTTTTCAAAAAGGCAAATGGCATGAGAGCTCACAGGTTGCAAGGTTATAAAACTTTTTTTATTCCACTGGAACGTCATGTAACTTTAAAGCTAAAGAAGTGCAAAGAAATTAATTTTCTCTTTAGACAATGAGCTTCAAATTGGCGTCTTCCTGGGGGTATTTTGGTGGGGATGAAAGAACTGGAGGGAATCAGAAGCGATCCTGTTAAACAGCTTCCTCTACAAAACGATCTATAAACTTACTTTTACAGTGAGTGTTTAAGCAGGGCAGCGACCTATCTTTACTTTCCATTAGAATTATTTATTGGAGGAGCTTGGGTTTGGCAAAATAAAACAACTGTTTGATGCAATAAGGTTAACAGGAGAAATGGTCTGACAAATCCCCAACAATAAACTCTGTTTAGAATGTAAACAAACTGTCAGATCACTGGAAGAACAAACAGATGATAAAAATGGCCATAAAAAGCTGATGCGCCCTCCCAGGGCCCCGGGGCTGTTTCCCCACTCACCTCCAGGACAAGGCACCTGGCAGGGAGCCCTGGCCCTCCTCTTTCCTTGTGGTGGCTCTAGGCACCGAGACATTAAAGATTTATTATTGTGATCTCTGTAACTTATAATGCCCCAAAAGCACATGCATGGAGCACCATGTTCACAATGCAAATCCCCTTTCTAGATAAGGACTGCTTTTCTTCCCACTGCTTTCTTCTGTATTTATATTCAAAAGATTATATTAAAAATGACTGGTCTTTTCATGTTTCTAACACTGGACGAGATGTTGTGATAGAAAGAAATCTTTTTGCAAAAAGACAATAAGTAAAGGTACTCCAAATATAAACATTTGTGGTATGAGAGAAAAAGCAACAATAATCCTAAACTGTCTGACACTCTGAAGTTTCTAACAAGAGGAACAGAAAAGGATTCCATCAGAAAACTTCAAGGGGGAGTCATCTGCTCCCTGACAAGTTCACTTCAGTGTGATTTGGTCATCACTGCAAGTGTAAAGCTTGATAAAAATGCCAAAATATTCAGTGATATATCTGGGAACCTGTTTTCTTACCTGAATCAAGGAAATTGCAAAGGAAAGCTCTAAATGTCACAAGAATTAATATTCCCTTTTTTTTATTAATTAAAAACTATCATTTAAAAACGTAGGTAACAGGGGTGCCTGGCTAGCTCAGTCAGTGGAACAGGCGACTCTTGATTATGAGTTCAAGCGCCACATTAGGTGTCGAGATTACTTAAAAAAATAAAACCTTAAAAAAAAAAAAATATATATATATATATATAAACATAGGTAACAGAACATCGTGCAGCTATGTTTACCAAAACTTCGGTAACATGACCACTATTAATAAACTAAAAGAAATACATTCTGGGGCGCCTGGGTGGCTCAGATGGTTAAGCGTCTGCCTTCGGCTCAGGTCATGATCCCAGGGTCCTGGAATCCAGTCCCGCATCAGGCTCCCTGCTCAGCGGGGAGCCTGCTTCTCCCTCTGCCTCTCTCTCTCTCTCTGTGTCTCTCATGAATAAATAAATAAATAAAATCTTTAAAAAAATAAAAAAAAGAAATACATTCTGAAAGGGTAAGTTTATTTTATATAAAACATGGATAAAAACAACTAATAATGTTCAGAAAGTACTTAAGAAGTGATTTCTTCTTTTGTCAGATTATGTGAATAAATTATTCCTCTATAGTACTTTGGGTCCATTGGCCCTCAAAGTTTTACTATTTATCAGAATTATTCAGAAAATTTTAAAAAGGGAAAAAGAATCCTTTGTACTCGTAATAAAGACAGTATTCACCACTTTTTGATGTTCATTTTGACCTCTCTATGCCAATCAAATGTGCTTTACTAAATCACCGAAAGAACTGAGGACACTTACTGGGTTTCGAGCACAACAGCTCATGATTTATTGATTAGGGTCCTCAGAGAAACCAGAAAGCACCGTCCAGTTGCGATGAGTTCTGACGGCCGCGTCCTCACGGCTTCGGGGCCAGACGCTTTGCCACCGCCAGGCGGTCAAGTGTTCAACTTCCAATTTTATTAAGATGGCTTCATGGATGTTTCCAAACATCAAGATGAATCAGGCCAAGAAAAGGCTGGATTGTCTATTGTCAGGCAATACTCCCATCTGGCTGTGTTTTAGCATGCCAGCCTGCCCGAACTTGCTGCCTCGGTGTCTCACTCTCTTCTGCATGGCACTGCGGATTCTTAGCCATCATGACGAAGAAAGTGTCTAAGTAGAGAGTGGCTCCTCCTCTGAATCAGCTAATACCTCTGGCTTGATAAGACCCGCCCCTCCATCAAAGTGAAACTCTCCCTCTTGGTGCTCCGGGCAGCTAATGAGCCCCTCAGAGGTGCTGTCCTCATTCAACTTAGGTCGATAAAGATAAAGTTCCATGACTTCTGGGAGGAACCCTAAACACAACAGGGCATCACACCCAGCCTTAAGGGGCTCACACAGTTCATCGGGTGAGAGGGTTTGCCGCCTGTCTGAGGTCACGAGGGGGCCAGAGCAGGTGCCTTGAGGAGCGTGGCCAACTTCACAGAAGAAACGGAATAGCACGAACTCAGCGGACTGAGGAGCAGAAACATCCCTGCTTCTTAGTGCGTCTTCCCAGCGTCTGCCCCAAGCAAGCGGAGGGGGTACTTCCCGTGGGCTGCAGCCTTCCTTCCATCCACTAGTCTCCAAAAGGCGAGTGCGCAGCTCCCCATCAAGAGAGCTGAAGTGGGCGCTACTTTCTGGTGGCACTGCTAATGTATATCACCGCTAACAGAAAAGCACATTCCCTTTCCATTCTCCACTCAATTCTTTCTGTTGTCCTGAGAGACACGTTAGGTCCACTTTTACTACTGACACCCCTGGGTTTGGGAGACAGAAGGGGGACTAGCCACTCTCCGTGCATCAGGCTGGACTGCTGGCATGAGCAAGGCACCCTGAAAGTGCTGGAAGATGCATCCAACTCTCCCAAGAGAGGCAGGGGAAGGGTCCACAGAAGAGTCCTTGCCCACCTCCCCCCCACCCCCCGCAAGGATTTCACATCAGGCAGAGCTAACAGCTGCCTCATCGGAGCATGTGTGCAAAGCAAGGTCGTCCAGGTGGCAGTGAAAGGAGAGAAAGGACCACACTAGGCAGTGTCACTTGGTGTCACACACTCTGCTGGATCATGTATTTACATGACCTTTTACAACCCGAGTAACCCTTCCAAGGAGGTCACGTCCCATGCTACAGATGAGCAACCTGGGGTCCAGCAAGGTTACGTAATTTGACCAAGGTCACCTCGCTCTTCAGGGGTGAAGCTGAAACTCTCCAGCGATTTCCAAGTAATCCCTGGCAATGGGACTCTTTTTCCAAACAAAACCTCACTTAAACGATAAAGAGCTCAGAGAATCAAAAGTTGACTCTATACTTTAAAAGTACCTCTGAAGGAGATTCACTGAGGCCAGGCAGCCAGATGGCAGTGGTCTCCAGAATGAAAGTAAGAGCACAGATCAGAGGTGGGATCCCACTCAGAGAAGCTCCAGGCAGGTCGCTCAGCCAGCTTTTCAAACGTTAACCTTTGGTTAGCAATTCCCCAAATCCTGTTGGATCAACTCTAGAGAACTAAAGGATAAAATCCAAATAAACTTTCGTGGCCCCTGACACTTATATTTTAAAATGACACCCTGACTCTTTCCACGAGCTGCCTTTTACATGTGCACCTCAACAGAAAGAAAAGCCCGCCTCCCATTATCTAAGTAGAACATCACACGATGATGCCCGTCTGGCGGCTGGGTGACCGCCACTCACTGAGCTGCACCTGCCATGGGAAGACAGCTGACATCCTGAGAGCACTGTGCTTGGAGAAAAGGTCATGGAGTCCCCCTCGCGGTGGGTAACCCAGGGCACCTAGCTGTTCTGCACGCCACCTCAGGAACCAGCCATACCGATCCAAGGTCAGGCCGACCTCCACAGATACTTATAAAAAAAGTCCACTCTGAAAATGGAAGACAGCCCAGCTCCTTTCCTCAAGGCTTAGCTTCAGAGATGGTTCACCAAAAGGCACAACAATTTTTTTCAATTCTTTTTTTTTTTTTTTTTTTTTGGTTGGGGGCAAGCAAGAAAAGGAGATCATCGAATCCAGCAAGCAGTATCCGGAGCTGCTCCTTAGGACACACTGTTAATGAAGGTCTTACATAACTGATGGACACTTGGGCCAGGACAGATAAAACCATGGCCAAATTCGCCTTCTAAGCATTCAAATAAGAAAAGAAAAGTACTGGGCGCCTGGGTGGCTCAGCTGGTTGGGCGTCTGCCTTCGGCTCAGGTCATGATCCCGGGGTCCTGGGATCGAGTCCTGCATCGGGCTCTCTGCTCCTTGGGAGCCTGCTTCTCCCTCTGCCTCTCTCTCTGTCTCTCATGAATAAATAAATAAAATCTTAAAAAAAAAAAAAAAAGAAAGGTACTAACGCAGGAACTGGAAGCTCTCGCTGTCCTGGGAGACGTGGAGCAGCATGGGGCTAACTTCCAAAGAACTCCAAGGCCAGGAGAGGTTTTGTTGTAGACTTTTCAATCATAACTTGAGAGAGTACAATGGACACAATAAGCATTACTGAGTGCTCTGGTAACTTCATTTTATAAATAAGGTTTACTCCTGAATCTTAAATAATATTTGAATATGATGAAAAATATAAAAAAAAATGGGGGAGCGCCTGGGTGGCTCAGTCAGTTAAGTGTCTGCCTTCGGCTCAGGTCATGATCCCAGGGTCCTGGGATCGAGTCCCACATCGGGCTCCCTGCTCAGCGGGGAGTCTGCTTCTCCCTCCGCACCCACCCCCCACCTTGTGCTCTCTCTCACAAAAATAAATAAAAATAAAATCTTTTAAAAAAAAAGAAAAATATTTTAAAAATGGAAAGACTATATTAGAAGACTTGAGAAACAGTAAAGTAGATGTAGTTCATCACTTCTAGTTTGACAAAGATGATTTTCGGTTTTTGCGCATTCATTTCATGTACTAGCAGTGACTCCACTGTGTTTTTCCCTGCAGGAAAATAGGAACAGGATGTGATGCTCCCTCAGCGTCCACCATCGCATACTGAATGGGGTAAGCTAAACTCCCAAACCGAGAGGCTAGAAGTAACCTCTAATAACAGGTGTCTTTTCTCTTCCATTTTAATGAGCTAAAAATGCATTAGTAATAAGAGCCAGCGGAATCCTCTGAGTTTTCTGCAAGATGTTCAAGCAACTCTCTTAAATTATATGCTTTTCTTATAATGTCCTGGAACATAAAATAGCTTAAGCCTCTATTTGAGGTTTTAAAAACTTCTATTGCAAAGGTAATACATGACCTAGTAATGCTTTAAGAAGTATATGCAAATGCTTTAAAAGTATAAAGACCAAGTCAAATAGAAGGCAGCAGTGGAGTTGATAAGAGAATAGCCTGGTAATCAGCATGATAATGAAACTGACCTTCAGATGTGCAACTCTATCAGTATTTTATTGTGAAGAAATAACTCGTGCATCTATTCTGTTCTAATTTGGTACCAACAACTACGACATGAAATTCAAGAAAAGACTTCAGTAATTTCTAATCCCATTTCGCTCAAAAGTTTGAAGGCAATACTACAGACGTGTTGTCCTGAGAGATTAAATTGGAGAAAGAAACTGAACCCAGATCTTCAGAAAGTGTTCAGTAAGTGACAGGTGCCAACAACTCTTTACTGCTAATATCATGTACCTTTCGTCGCTGACAACACACCCCTAGCTTTTCTTCTACCTTCAGGGCTGCTACTTCTTGATATGTTCTCTAACCACCCCTAAACATGGAAATCCCCAAAGCATGGTCCTAAGTCACCTTCTTTGCCCAGTCTCTCTTCTCTCCATGACTTACTACCAATTATATGCTCATAACTCTCAAATTTATGTCTCCATTCCAAATTTCACATCTGAGCTCCAAACCCATCTGTCCAAAGGTCCGCCTGCGCTTTCTCCTGGGATGCCTCATAGGCATCTCAACTGTAATGAGTCCAAAACTGAACTCAGAAACCATACTTAGGAACTAAGTCTTCCTCATCCTTTCAAATGATACCACCATCCATTCTATTTGGTCATGCTAAAATCTAGGCATATCCTGGACCCTAATTTCCTACGTGCTATCTGTTACCAATGTTGGCTGATGCTGCCTTCAAAAACCTGTCTTCGCTCTGTCCACAAATCTCCAACATCACTTCCGCCATCCCGTCTAAGCTCTGCTGTTTCTTCCTTCATGTATTCTTGCCTCCTCTGACCCCTTTACCATGAAACTGCCCAGTGGTGGTAAATCGGTTCATGTATTTCCTCTTTCAAAACTTGCTCTTTGGAACAAGTATCCAACCCTTATCATCTCCCTCAGGGCATTTCACGATGGCCTTCGCCCAGCATATAACCTTTCCTTCCACCTTCTCTCCCCTGCTATGATCCAGTGACATGGCTTTCTCTCTGTTCTCAAAGACACCGAACCCTTTCTTTCCTCAACCTGCCTGCATGGTGTTTCTCTCTGGCATAGCCTCTCTAGACAAGTTCCTCTTGTCTCTGGCCCCATCTTACAAGACAGCTCCTGGGAAACATTCCACCAATCCTTTGACTCATGACCCTCTCTCCTAGCAACATCTATGTTTTTGTGGCATTAATCACACTTATCATCACATCATTACTGATGATGTAATTTTTTGTGCCCCACTACCAGATGATAAGCTCCTTGTCCACCCCACTCAGATTTTCTCCAGCATGAGGCACAGTCTGTGCCTAGAACACAGTAGGTGCTCCATGAGTATCTGTTGACCAAACAATGCTAATATTTAAGAGAAGGTTTTTTGGGGTATGCCCCAAGTCTTTGACCATGATAGCTCTAGTTCCTATTAGGTGGCTAACTTCAGTCCAAATTTCATAGCTTTTCTTTTCCTTAACATGTGTGTATCACCCAGGGGCCAAGATTTTAATCCCATATCTGCAACTGTACTTAGTAAGCAGGCTTTAAAAAAAGTGAACTGCTTTTCCAGACCTCACATTTCTCGCTGTTGTATGAAAAAGACTCCTCGCGGCTCTCATACTCTGAATCTGTGAATTTGTTTTCAATCCACAACAAAATTTTGTACAAGCCCAAAATAAAACATCTCCTATTGGCTTTAGAATTCTCTGGGTTATTCTTGCTTCAAGGTCTTTACCAATGTCACTTTCTTTTGATCCCATGATTTATGAGAACCTTGAATCACAGTTCAGACCCATCAGGCAGAGCCTACAGATGGTGAATGCAGACACCTAGGCCTCTGCTTACTGCCTATTTCCTTCGGAGACTAGTAATGATGGTGAGGACTGGGCCCAGCAAAGCCACCCCACAGGTTTGGATGGGCAGATGCTTCCCATGTTACTCAGATGAAAGTCCAAAGTTCCTTCGTGGCCCCAAGACCCTGCAGGAGCCTCCTGCTTTGTTCCACTCACACTGGCCTCTCTGCTGTGCAAATACTCCAAGGCAACTCCACTTCTCAGAGGCTGCCTCTCCATCACCCTTGAGCCTCCTGTACCCTGGCCAGGCACTCTCCGCCCGCAGATAGTCTAACGATTCCTTCCCTCCCTTCATTCAGGCCCCTGCTCAAATGCCAGAGGCCTTTCCCGTAACTATGCTACATTACACTCCCCCTCCCAACTGCTCTCTGTCCGTGGGTCCTGCTTTATTGTTCTTATTACCTGTCACAATAGACTATAGGTTATCATCTGTCTCCTCCAACTGGAACGTAGGAATCATTAGGAGGGGAGCTCTGTTTTCTGTTAGATATCCAGGGACTAAAACAGTACATTGTAGGTGCTCAGAAAATATGTATCAAATGAATGAACAAAGAATGAATGAGTGATGCTCCACTAGAAATCAAGAAGGCAGCAGAGCTGAGGATCTTCCAATCTAAAGCTACAGGAGTCTGAGAAGGTCAGGGAGGAGTGGTGCTGACAAGGGTTAGAAGGAAGAGCTCAGGTTGCTGGACCCCAAGGACAGGAGAGCCAAGAGACACTCCCCCCCCCATTTGCACACCCACCCTCCCTACCCTGCCCCCCACTGCCACCACGAAGGCAGCTGAAGCAGAGAGGGCTTGGTTCATGGGCTGGCAGGTGGGATTGAGTCACAGGGGCCTGCCAGTCAGCAGGCGTCCTGCCAAATGAGCAATGAGCTTCTGACAGTTGGGGCGGGAGAACAGAAACTCCCCAGGGAATATCAGTAGGAATGAGAATCAGGATGCAGGTGGCCTTGTTACCTGGAGATGGATGGAGTGTGCCATCTTTTCATCTTTGTCTTCTTTTCATAACTTGTCTTTTAAAAATCACTTAACCAAATTCTGAATTTAAGGCTTCTGTGAATTAGTCCACAGTTTCACTCACTACCACCCCCTTTCCCCAAGCTTAGACTCAGGGAGACCCCTGTATCATCTTTCAAAGCTGTTATCCTCGCTTGAAGTACTGAGCCTTACTACAGCCCTCTAGACTGTGAGTTCCTCCAGGAGAAGCTGTTGTGCTCCCAGCACTGACCACAGTGGCCGGCACTGAGCATGCTCTTGATAAACACCAGATGACTCAATAAGTATATTTTGAACGAGATCTCCCCAAAGAAACTGAGCTAAATATTCACTAACAAACATCACTAATTACATGCTATTATTGTCTTCTGTTCAATTATGCAGGTGTTGGATAGAGTTAGCTTTGGATAGAGATTAGTTCAAGGATTGGAAGACTCACAAAATAAATAAGGGATTTCCACATGTGTCCAGTAAGGTGTGATAAGACCACCATGTGGACTTCCCAGAGATTTCTGCCCATATGGCACAGGTGGATAGGGGGGGAGTATGTAAAGAAGGTAATTATATCTGTGAATTATATTTTTATTTTCAATATTTCATTTTTTAACACTTTAATATCATTTTTAAATATTATTAATATCCTGGCTCAGTCAGTTAAGCATCTGACTCTTGATTTTGGCTCAGGTCATGATCTCAGGGTCACGGGATCGAGCCCTGAGTTGGCTTGAGATTCTCTCTCCTTCTCCCTCAGTCCCTCCCCCCAAATAAATAAATCCTTAAAGATATATATTATTAACATTCAGAATAAAGTTAACACTTTAAATATTTTCAGAGAAATAATTTAGTCCCTTACTAAAAAGTCTGTGTTTTTGTTTTTTTTTTTTTAATTTTATTATGTTATGTTAGTCACCATACAATACATCATTGGTTTTTGATGTGGTGATCCACGATCCATTGTTTTCGTATAACACCCAGTGCTCCATGCAGTACGTGCCCTCCTTAATACCCATCACCGGGCTAACCAATCCCCCCTCCCCCCTCCCCTCTAAAACCCTGTTTGTTTCTCAGGTCCATAGTCTCTCATGGTTCATCACTCCCTCCAATTCCCCCCACCATTTTTCCCTTCCTTCTCCTAATGTCCTCCATGCTATTCTTTATGTTCCACAAAGAAGTGAAACCATATGATAATTGACTTTCTCTGCTTGACTTATTTCACTTAGCATAATCTCCTCCAGTCCCTAAAAAGTCTGTGTTTTATATCTTACGGAGACTTTCTTCCCCTGACATCATAGAAGATCAAATATAATTAATTCAGCAAACATTTACTGAATGCATACAATATAAAAGTCACTATACTGGGCACAGCTAGAAAATATAAGCTTCACATAACAAGAAAAATGTGCAGTGGACTGACTGAGCTGTTTATACTCTACTGAGAAGACTATATTTATATTAGTATTTAACGTTTTATTTATATGAAACTCTTTGAAGGTGGATATACTATATATGGAATGTCTTCAGCCACGGAATGATGTATGGCACATCTTGAGTTTCTAACGTGAATGGCGCTTTTGCTCCCATCCCCCTACTTTTAATAAATGGCCTCAAACATCATGCTCCAAAAGAAAAACCTTCTCATAGCTTCCAAGCACACTGAAAATGAAGTCTCCCCGCCCCCCCCCCCCAATATGCGAGGCTGGCTCTTATTATCTTGCTGGTCTAAGCCCAGATGCCTCAAACACAGAGAAGTCTGTCCTGACCATCTGATCTCCAAAAGCCCAGGCACTCTGTTACATCAGATTCCTTTACTTCCTCAAGCCCTTTCCATGTCTGAACCCACCTTGTTTGTCTCCCCCCATCTAGAATGTGCCTTCACCACAACCTTGGTTTTGAGCCCTACCCTATCCCCAGCTGCCAACACATATGTATTGAATCAATTATTAATTAATGAACTTCCTACAGAGCTTGAGTTGACTCTCCTATGCATGTTATCAGTAAGTGACTCATAAATATATGGGTCCTGCTTTCCAACATGGTCTTCTACATCATCATTGTATGGGATGCGCCTCACATTTGACCAGATAGGTCATAAGTATAATTTAGCAGCAACTTCTGAATGAAGCTCACTAAATCATGATTTGGTGAATAAATGAATGAAAATAATTCTGTTCAAAGTTACTGATGGAGATCCATAAAAGAAAATGGAGTTTTAATTCTCCCTCAACTTTTAGAAGAAAACCGAAAGTATTTTTATTTTAGTTGTGTATTATTTTTGTAGAAAAATAGCAGTTGTGAAAAGATTGAAAATGGCACTCAAAACCCATGTCAAATGGACTGCTATGGGAAGTTTAATAGTTCCTTTGTAGTTGCAGGCAATGTTTTTGGACAAGAAAAAAACCCACAAAGGTTTAACTAAGATGCAAGTTCCGCCTTCTTATGGAATGAGTCAAAGTTCCTCACTATGAAAGCTAGATACTATGATGTGACTGCTTTTTTTCTGGAAGAGAGCAAAATCAGAAGGCTCAAAATTCAGGGTCTTCGGCTTACTTGAGGGGAACCGGTGGTTTAAGAGAGCAGATAATCTGGAGGGGGAAACCTCAAGCATTTTCGCATTCTATCTGGGACCTCATATTCTGCCTCCTGGCTCAACCTTGTCCAGGGTCCCCTGCTGAGAACACAGCCAGAGACAAAACAGGCATAGGCTTGCCGTCACTTGGCTTACAGCCCCTCTGAACAGTGTAAGGACCATGAGCACAAGAGTTACAATACCCCACCGAGCTACAGATGCAGAGGAGGCCAGGGTTTGTTCTGCAAAGTGGAGCTCTGGCTCAGAAGGTTCTCCACAACCTGGTCTGAAGAGCACCCTCACAAGATACGCATTTTATGATTTAAAAAAATTACTCACAAGCTAATCTGCTCTCTGTCTTGTGCCTCTATCTAGATGCATAATCAGGAATGTGTGTAAATACATATTTAAAACTTGAATGGTTTATCACAATGTTTCAACAGTCTACATTCTAAAGGAGAGTTTTTTTTATAACAAGGAAACAAAGTACGTGGTTAACAAAAACTGTTACTCATTTTGAAATGGTAGCTTTTCTTATTTAAAAATAAATACATAAAACCCTAGTATAGGCATGATGAGGGGGTATTTCCATGCACTGTCAATCACAAATTCACCTATTCTGAAAATCAGTTTTCCATTAAGTATCAAGAGTCTTAAGACATCCATACCCTTTGACCCAGGAATTAGATCTTCCACGGATCTTGCTTAGAGAAATAATCTGAAATTTGAAAAAAGATTTCATCAAAATGCCACTTATAATGACAGATATCTGGAAACCACCAGTTAATAAATTGTGGTGCATCCACACAATCAAATCTTATACAGACATTAATAAAGCTTGCCTAGGAGTCGGAAAATATTTAGGACATAAGGTTAAGCAAACAGAGAAGGTTGTAACATGTTATTAACTATGGGGAAAAAATCATTAAAAACAAGGAAGAAAATGTCAAAATCTGATGGGTGCTTTGGGGTCAGGGGATTATAGGCAAATTTTCTCCCTGATTTGTTATACTTAATGTATTTTCCAAAGTTTTAATTGGGAGCATGTATTGCTTTTACGATGAGAAGAACATCTCTTCAGAAATGCTAAGTAACTCTCCTATATTACAGATATTCACACAGGGATGTTCACGGAGCTGATCTGATACGTGGTTTGCCAAGTGAGCCCAAATTTGTGCCTCTCCTATGCCTAAATCAACACAGAGAGAACACTGAGATTCCCTGGATTCGCCCTGCACATCAGCCCCAAGATGCTGATTCTCAGTAAGGAAAATATTCCTCAGCAGCTGTCAACCTATCAGCACCTCTGTGATTGGCTCCCTATTTGCCAAAAAGCTGGCTCCTTGTCCTCATTCCTTTTATCCAAGGAGCCTCTAATATGCTTTACCTATTCTAATATCTCTACCAGCCTGATGTCAGTGTACTGCAATCATTGGTTTACCTCTGGCTCTCCCTTTAGCTTATGAAATTCTTGAGATCCTTGTCATCCCGACATCCGCAGAATCTAGCTGAGTACCTAGTAAACAGTGGCATTTAATAAATATTGTTAAATAAATTTTTCTGATCTAGGAAGAAAGTCACCTCAATAACCCCCAAGAGAAACATTCACGAATAGGACCCTCATGCGATGGAAATCTCGGTTGGTGTCTGGAATCAGAAACATGTTGAGATATCACTTCCAGGTTAGGAAGGAGCAGAGCCATCCCTGATATCCAGGAGCGGGCCTGGCACTCACAACCAGGCCCTGAGTGCCTCCTGTCAGATGGAAACGACTTCACGAACGTCAACACCAGACAAGGCCACTCTGTGGCCATGATGGCTCAGGACAGAAATAAGACCACGCTGTAATCACACCTGAACACAAACAGAAATGCAGACATTGTCCAAGCCCTACAATGAGCAATATCCCCCCAGTCGGGTTCATACGGAACTGCTGCTTCTTTGACAATTACAGTGTTAGCCTCTCTAGTCTTGTCTCCTTCAGATAAGACTTATTAAGATAGAAAATCACAAGATTATTCCTGCTTCAATCCAGAGCAAAGCCCTGCTTCTTTAAACCTTCCCCAAATCGTTTAACACAAGCTCAAATCTTAAAATCTTATAATAACTAGTTTCTAACACCCTCTTACTGAGACACTCCATGTTTCCCTATGGTGTACATTCACCCGTGCTGAAACAAGCAGCAACCCCAACCTGTTCCACCATGGGTAATTCCCGGTGCTCTCTGGCCGGAGAGCATTAATAAGTTCTTAATCCTACCTGCAATGCTCTTCCTCTCATCTCTCTGCTCATACATAGTCATCAGAACTCACTTCCTCCTGGAAGCCTCCCTGGATTGGCCTTCTAGGTTTTAGATGGTTCCATTCTTTTTAGTCTCCATAACATTTAGTTCAACTGCTACTATTAAGTTTGTATTTCATAATACTAGCTAGCAGGCACTGTGATCTTGATTGCACTCTGAAAAATCCTTCTAACTCTAAAATCATATTGTTTTATTGTGTTGCTTTAAAGTTTCATGCATGGTTATATTTACCTCCGCAAATAGGCTGAGTTCTCACAAATATGCCTAAAATGTATACTTTTATATACCTTCACATTCCATTTCCACTTATCGTGTATACACACACACACACACATACACACAGCCCAGGGCACATAATGAAATCCACAGTCACACGCCTGACCAGATAAAAGTTTGATCTTGCATTTGTTAGGGAATGATATGATGTCACTCCAATTCAATTAGTAAGCAGTTTCATCCAGAGTATCTCCAAGTATAGCCCTTTATCGCTGGAGTGTGTTCCACATACCGACTACATTCAGTATCTGCTAGTGCTCTCCCTTCCTGACGCCCTCCCTCTCCCTCTATGTATCTATTTATCATATTTCAGGGCAAAGTACCTGTCCATATAAAGGGACATTCAGGCCACAGCAGCTGGCAGAGGTCCCTTCTCTTCAACAGAAATCAGTGACTAGAATTAAGCCTTCCAAACATCTGACTTGCTGACCTATCTGTCCTGCATAATGATAGAGATCCTGCACAGAGGGGAAAAACCTACTGGATTATTAGGTTCTCTGCCAAAGCCGGATATAATCCTGCTGGACAATCCCCTCCAGATGACCTGCTCCCCTCTCACATGCTTAGGACTACAAGTTAGCTCCCAGTCTCCCTGCCCAACCATATGCCCTGCTGACTTCCCCATTTCTATTCCCCAGACTTGACATTGACCTTGCCTGCCAGGGCCGGGATGACTCCCTGAAGATCCAGAATCAGGTCTAGATTCACACAGAACTGGGTTTCCATGACAGCACCTTCATCTCCAATCTGGCTCCAGGAGCTCAGGCAGATCATTTATTAACCTTTCTAAGCCTCTAGCTCCTGGCTCAAAAGAAAAAAAAAAAAGAAAAGAAAGAAAGAAAAAGAAAAAGAAAGCCAGCCATAATATTTACCCTCCCAGGACTGTAAAAGATTTGGTGGAGATTATGTATCTAAGGCACATGGCAGATGCTCTACAGATGTTAGCTCTTTTTCTCCTAGCGATGCCTGACAACTAATACAATCCCGTTTCCCGCTGAGGAGCTGCCCAGTATATGTTCTTCCTGCCTTACACCAGGAAGGGTATTTAAAGCAGAGCAGATGGCAGGGCTCCTGTTCTCAGATCAACAATCAAGCCCCAGTTGTTGTAATGATCTGCCTACCTGTTCAACTTCCTGATATCACTCCCGTCCACTTCCCTTGCTACACCCCAAACCCCAAACCAAGAATCTAGGTCTGTCCCCCTCTGGCTTTGGCAATCCTGTCCATTTGGCCCCAGAGCATGGGTGCTCTGCATCTTTGCCCCGATAACTTCTATTCCGTCCCCCCTGGAACTTCCGTCACTTTGGTTGCCTATTAGAAGGCCCGACCTTCAGTTTCACCTCATCTATAGGATTCTGACCGTGGCCTTGAGAGGTAGTATTGCACGGTGTATTAAAGAAGGGGTATTTGTTTTGGATGGCCAGGGTTTGAATCCCAGTGCTGCTGTTTCATGACCACATAACCTTGAGCAAGTTATTACCTCCCTAACTTCCAGTGTTCTCACCACAGAGGGCTTTTATGAGATTTAAATAATATGGTGAATTTAAAGCATGTAACACAGGACCTGGCACACGAGGTAGGTCCCCAATAAATGTCAGTGCTACACGCATAAAGGTTGTGCCCTTTGGACTCACAGTGACCACTGACCTCCTTTCTACACAGTCAGCTGCTATGTACTTACCCACAGCACACAGCCGTGTCACCTACTGGCCCTGCTGATCTTCCTATGTGGTCCCTCCTGATCCATTTCATTTCTCCCATGGCAACGCAGATGCTCCTTTATCCTGACATATACCCTTACCAGACTCATGATGTCACTTACACATGCCAATATTCTACTTTGGTACCTATAATCTTAGGACTTATGTCCTAAGTGGTAACTCTAATCTATGTCTGCTGCCTCCCCTTTGCCCATCCCCCACAAACTCGGGACCTCCATGAACAACAGTGCTGTGTTCATCACTTCACTTTCCTGTTCAAACGTTCACTAGATCGGTAGTGCCTAAGGTAGGGGGTCTCCAATTTAATGATCTTTAGATGACCAGGGCTTCTTTTTTTTTTTTTTTAAGATTTTATTTATTTATTTGAGAGAGAGAGAACACGAGTGGGGGCGGCGGTGGGACAGAGGGAGCCTGATGTGGGACTCGATCCCAGGATCCTGGGATCATGACCTGAGCCCACTGAGCCACCCAGGCATCCCTAGATGACCAGGGCTTCTGATAATGAAATCGCTAGGCTGGAAATAAAGCACAGGTATATTTATGTGGATATAGATAAATGGTGGGCTCCTCAGTCAGAAATATGCTGGCAACCACGCCTCTTTCAGCAAAGTCTAGACACAAAGGGCGTTACTTCATCACTCGGCTTTGCCTTGGCTGGGAGGAGGGTCCCACTTTTGGAATTTGCAGTGGTCTTGGGCACCTGAGCTGCCTGCATGGGCAAACTCCACATCACTGTTTAGGGGGTCTGTCCCAGAAAAGGAGGGGACAATTCCCCTCGATAACAGACATGTTGTTTTTGATTGGCATGGCAGCATCCGTAGCTTCAGAGACCCACACCTCTCTGTGATCTTGACACAACTGTCCATCATGGTGTCCCTACCAGCCTCTACCTCCTCACCCCACCACCAGCACCTCGTACACAGCGTGGGGCACACGATCTAGTTCAAGACCGCACTCATCATACTGCACTCTCTGATGGATGTGGACTGATATAGGGCCAGTCAGAGCCCTTGAAGGAAATCTCTACGAATGGAACTTGGAAGAGACAAGACTTCTCTTTTCTATGGCTCAAAAGCCCCAGAATGCAGGCCGGGAACTACTTGATAGTCAGCTTTCTCAGCACATAGAAAGGGGCCTCAGAATGAAGCTGACCCAGAGAGAAAGGAACTGAGAAACAGGGAGAGAGAGAGAGAGAGAAAGCGCCCTGACAAAGCTCACGTGAGTCTCTGGGTTCTTGCCATGACTGAAGCAAGGTACATCTTTGGATTTTCCAGTCATATGAGCCAATAAGTCCTTTTTTTCATAACATAGTTAAATAGAGGTTCCTTACACATATAACCAGGTGAATCCTGACCAATTCCCTTGGCCAGGGACACAGGGTGGGGGGGGGGCACCTGTCCACCCTTGATGCACTTAATGCTTGGGCAGATGAGGGCGCCGCAGGAGGAAATGTAGAGATCCACATCTTCACACCTTGTTCAGTTCCTATGACTCCTGTGTAATTTCACCCCCAGGGACAAAAGTTTCCAAATCACAACTTGCTCTTAGAACATATCCCATTAGTAGTAAAATGGTCCCCAAATCCCCATCTTTATATGAGTTTCCTTTTCCCAGCTGCACTCGAAGCTCTTAGAAGAGTCTTATCAATGACTCTGTAAATAGTTAAATCCCCAGAATTCCTGCTGAGGAAGGGGAGGGAGGTGAGGCGGGGAGGAAGCACACAGAAATAATCACACTAAACATCAACAACAGGAACCGAGACATTTCAGGAGGTCTTGATCTCATAATTGGAGACTTATCTTCCAGAATGTAACCTAAATTTTTACTCAGAAATTTAAACCTACACTAAAATCAGATACCCACCTTATCTCTCTGTCCCATGAACACAGGGTTTCCAAAGCACGTTCTAGCTTCTCCTATCTCTACAAATCTGCAGAAAGGCAACGGGTCGTACTGGTGCATGCATGCTTTACAGTATTAGTTCCAGTTCTGTCACCTTTCTGCTCTCATTACCTTTTAGGAATGTTGTGAAAAATCAATTGCCATTATTTGTGAAAATTCATCAAAAACCATCCAGTACTAAGCAAAAGTTGGTATTTATTATTTTATTGTGTATTTCAAGCTCAGATAATCAATGATGGGTCAGATCTCCTTTACCTAGTATTAGCATCATTATTACCCTTTCTCTGTGTCCAGCCTGGCCTCCTGCCTATCTTCCCTTGACCCAAACTCTATTAACTGCACCCTTCCCACACTACACTCTGACTTCTCCCTCTCAATTCCACCAGAACTCATCATTCAGCACTTTAAAAAGAGGACAGAAAGATCATGGGTCCAAAGCCCTCGATCTGTCAATGAGGGGATGATGGGAGAAGGGCGCAGAAGCCCATTAAGGCCAAGGAACATACCCAGGGCCACTCATTCAGTGGCTTGGTCAGGACAACAACTTAGGTTTTCCAAGCCCCCATCCAGAGTCCTCAGCTCCCCCATGTGCACCAGTCTCCTGATGCTCAAGGACCATCCCATGTGCTCAGTGATCTGTGGCCCACTTTCCAGACTTCTCTCCACCAAACTTTAAGTTCCCATAGGAGAGGCTACCTTGCAGTCCATCGGCTAGCAGGGCACCCCAACATGTGTTCATCCGTGTTCTCTGAGTGCTTGGGCACATATCAGACATGAACAGACAAAACCTATCTTAAGTCCTGAAACAGATACACTTACCAAAACTGCAAATCATCTATCCCTTAATAAAATGAAGGGTCCATCTCACTGCGATTTGTTTTTTTGGTCTCTACACAAGCTTTTTTTGTTTTTCCAAATGCATTTTGCTTGAGGAAGACTTCCCATGATGTCTCCTATTTAGGGAGAGTAATAGTAAATGAAATTTATTTTAAAACTGCCTTCCCTTTAGACACTATATTCTGTTTAATAAGGGCATTATTATGAGGACTTATTTATCTTCAACTAATTTTGCTTAAGAAATGTAAAAGGTGACATCTGCTTTTATCCTTATTCTTATCCTGAGCTAAATATGAACTTCTTTTCCTTTATGCTGAGAATCTTCAGGGGATGAACGAAGTTAAGCAATCAGTTCAGATTCGCTCCCCCTGCGTGTCAGCAGGTATCTTCTTCTGCCCAGTGAGCTGTTGTCAAAATTCTGAAACCACACAAGTCCGACTATAGTAATCTAGCTGTTGGAGCATTCCAAAACTTCACTAAAAATTCTTCAAAGTTAAAATAACAAGTGTAGCCATCCTTCCTTACGATGATCCTTCCTGAAGAATCCCTTCTGATTATGGGTGCATTGGGGATACCACATGGCATTTACCTGGACCCGACTCAGAAGCAACAGGTAAAGCCTTTCTGTGCCGACCACCTGGAAATCACACAGAGAGCCTTCCCACACAAGAACTCCCTCTTTCACTGAAGGCTTTCCCAGCCTAGGATACAAAGCTAATTATAACCAGGGTTACAAATTACAGCTAAATCATCCCATAATTATGAGCTCTCTAGCAGGACTTGGTTAGCAAAAATCATTCCTAACACCTCTGTATATATTTTTAAGAGTAAAGAAAAGTCTCATAACATTAAATTTATATTTAACTATATTTACATTTAACTATAATTTCCACTTAATGAAAACATTATTTTCTGTTTAGAGGGACTCCTATTCTTCACTTAAGCTGTTTGAAAAGCATGAAACTATAAGCAGATGCTTCTCTCCAGATAAACAGTAGCGGAAAAGCAAGGGTTTAAAAAGTTTCAAAATTTAGCCAATTTTTCACAAAATGGTAATATATTCCTGTATCAGCAGCCAAATAACAAACTGAAGGTCATTTGATAATAAGTATTTCTATAATGCAACACGGGACAAATCATCAAAGTAAATAGCTTTTACAGGAGCTGGTAATATTTATGCACAAAGCACTTCAGAAAGTGTAGCTCAGAACTTGGTTTGACTGCAAAACCAAAAGAGTTCAATATCCTTACTGACAAATAAGAACAGTTGACGATTCCTTAAATGTTTTCTATGCATACAGTTGCCCACAGCTACTTCTGAAGGTCTTCAGAAGAAAAAAAACAAGGTTAAGAGACACTTTAATGCAACATAATGCAGTTCTGAAATACACCAGACTCAGGTGTACTGGGATTGACTCCAATTAGTAAATTACATATATGTGAAGCATCTGACTTTCTGCCATTGCCAATGCCTGGTACTGAATAATGAATTATATTTATTACATCTATCACACACATACACTTCTCCCTCTAAATCTAAGGGCAGTAAATAGACACAGAGAGCTTACACCTACACAATGTGAAATGCTTGCGTGGACAATTAATTATAGCAAAAGAATGATTAATGAAGCAAATCTTGCAAAGCTTCAGCTTTTTTTCTGAAGGACACACTATATGACTATATAGGAAGAAAAGTAGTGCTGAATTTGGCAAATAATTGCTTCGCCTCTCCATTTTGCCCATGTAGATACTACCAGATACTGCCTTTAGGAAACCCTGACTACACTTTGCTCCTGCCAAGGACTCCTATAAATTGACGCTGTGCACGTCTTCACAGAAAATGCTGACTCTTTGGAACCGAGACAAAGGAGGGTGTAGCTCAAAGAAGCCTAGCCAGGCGCTCCAAAGCTCCAGGCTCCCAGAGGCTGCCCCGCAAAGCTTCTCTTGCGCTCCGAGGACTGGGGAGTCCGAAACTGATGGCGGACTTGGTTTATTTCCCAAACTTCAGGAGACAGTGTTTACCCTAACTCTGGTGCCTGAAGCAGGGAGGAGTGGGGGTGAAGAAGCTTCCTCCCCGACCCCGGCAGCACCCTTCCCTCCCCCCTCACCTGTCCTGAGCGCGGGGCCTCAGGGGTCCAGTGGCCTCTCCGGACTCTCACTGCAAGCGCAGTTGGGACGTTAGGCGCCTCCGCAGACGAACGAAGAAGGCGGCGGACTCGAGGGCGTCAGCGGGAATCTCGGCAGCCGCGGGCAACCGCGGGCTCACTCCCCATCCCGGCGGGGCTCGGGCGGCGGACGCGGCGCGGCCACCGCGGGCGGATGAGTCAAGCGAGGGGGCGGGCGGCGAGGGCGGAGGACCGGCGGAGGAGGGTGGGGGGCGCCCCTATCCCCGCGCCGGGGGTGCGGCGGCGGCCTCGGGGCGGGGGACGTGCTGCCGCCTGTGCCCGCCGCGGGTCGCGGGGCCGCCGGCCATCGCCATCGAGCGCACGGAGCCCGAGCGCTCCTGCCCTCGGCGGTCAGCGGGCGCGGCGCGCCGGCCTGGAGACAGGGACTCTCAGCTCAGGAACGGTCGCCGCCTCCCAGAAAGACAAAAGGGACCCGGAGGCCGGGAGGGGAAAAGTTTTCTGCTCTGCTCCAGACGGATCCCAACCAAACCTCACGCCCTAAGCACGGAAGAGGCGGGCTGGGGGCAGGGGACGGGGGGCGGGGCGGGATTCCAAGAGCGTCACCGCACGGTCGGGACCCGGGTCCGAGCCAATCTCGCCGCCGCCCACGACCCGTGGGAACTCCCCGGGCCCTGCTGCCCCAGCTCTCGCAGCCCGCCTCCTCCTCGAGGATGCCGACGAGGTCCGCTCCTCCCCTTCCCAGGCCCCCCAAAGGCCCCCTAACGCGTGACCCGGCCGCAAAGTTGCACTTCTAGATCCGGGATTACCGCAGACAAAACCTATCTTTGGGGACAAAATACCCGCTTTCAGGAGCTCTTCTCCGGGCTGGAAGGCCAGCGGGTGGAAACGGACACACCCACCCGTGGGGCGCGCCTCTCTCTGCGGTGGAACCCCAGGTCCCAGAGCCGAGGTCCGGGCCCCGTCAGTCCTCTGGAGCAATAGGGGAGCCCTTGCGGATTCCCGGTTTTCCTGGAGCAGGCGCCTGGGCCCCACGCCCCTCAGACTCTATCAGACGCCGCTTGGGCGGGTCGGGGTCCCCCTGGCGGGCTGCGCGAGCGCTGCGCGAGCGGAGCCAAATCCGGCCCCGAGCCGACACGGCGAACGGGGCCCCTCTGTCTACAGCGCCATAGAACGCCCAGCCGATTAGTCGCGGGCCGGCCGGGAAAGAGCTGCGAAAAACGGCTTGGGGGTGAGGGTTATGGGCCGGAGGGATAAGGGCGAACCGGACCGTTGAGAGCTTCGATAAACGGTGCTGACGTTGAACTCGAAACATCAAAGTCAATGAGGGGTACAGGTTACTCCTCCTTGCTCCCAAACATCCAGTGAGTGGAGACTGCCCTATTCATAGAGTAAAACGATATGATAATTACCTCCAATTTGGCAGAGACAGAGTGGTGATTTTATTATATGCAGGTCAATTCAGTAAATAAGGTTTCGTGTAAAATTCTGGATTACTATTCCAGCCATGACACTGGCTTGTGCGGAGCACATCAGTGCCAGCACTTAGAGTGGGGTGCCCCTGTGTGTCTCCTGAATATATTTTAGGTGATGGACTAGAAAGCAAGTATAGCATTCTGGTGAAGTGTATTTGTGTATTTAAGAGAGGGAAGAAGGGTTTTGGGGGCGGAGGGGAGGGATTCCATGCAGAACCCCACATTTTGGAATTCAGACATGGCAATGAGGAGAGAATGTGAAATGGGTTTCTTGTGGTCCAGTCTTCCTGTCTTGACTGGAAGAATTTGGAGATTTGGCATTTTTAGTAAAAATTTTACAATCAAAATGTTTTTTGTGTTTTTTTTTTTTAAAGATTTTATTTATTTATTTGACAGAGAGAGAGATAGCAAGAGCAGGAACACAAGCAGGGGGAGTGGGAGAGGGAGAAGCAGGCTTCCTGCCGAGCAGGGGGCCCGATGTGGGACTCGATCCCAGGATCCTGGGATCGTGACCTGAGCCGAAGGCAGACGCTTAACAACTGAGCCACCCAGGAGCCCACAATCAAAATGTTTAAAAAAAAAAAAACTAAAGGAGTAGGGAGGGAGGTGAAGAAATAATTCACACCAATAAACCATCTGTAGGTTTATTTTTACCCCACCTGCATCTAGTACTCTTTAGCCCACAGCCACTTGCTTAATTCTCTTGGTTTTCTTACACATTTGTCAAGGCACCCACACTAAAGAAGTGTGATTCCACTGGGCCTTTCCTATATGTTTATAAAGCCACATTTTTATATAAAGCTCCTGAGAGTAGACATCGCCTGGTCATGTTCACTAGGTTCCCAGGGAATGAATAACAGGTTCATAGCATCCATAGAGATCATCAAACGTGACATTGCATCTAATACAAGAAACATTTAAAATGCCCATCTAACCATCCTACACATTGAATAACTGAGCCTTCCTCAAAGAGGAAGTGATAAGACCTACGAAAGAAAAAATAACCCCATTCTTATGGCCACAGATGTTGATGACCCGTCATTTCTGAAGTTAGATTTCAGTGATTCAACCCAAAAAGAAGAAGCAGCAGAGATGGACTACGTGAGGCCACCAAAAGGGAATTATTTACATTTCTTTTAAAAATAATTACTATTTGTCTCAGAAAAGACTGAAGTAAGGTGTTTTATAAATAGGTGATTATCTACAATTCAGTAGACCAAGCAACTCCCAAGATATAAGTTACAAATTCTTTCCTGGCATTTTGAGTGCTCAAGGCAAGCCCAGGTAAATTATTTAATCTTTGCTAATGGCCAGTGTCTGTCCATCTGAAAAAAGCCCAGTGAGGATAACACCACTGGTAATGGATTTTGAATTTAGCTCCATATCTGCTCTTGAAATAATGGATGGGACCTCTCACCATCAGGCTGCACTGCACTTCACACATATTTTTGCCCTGTCCTTATGAGATTTGTAAATTTCCACTAGAACAAGCCCGTCTTATAAGAGTGCACAGTGGAAAGAGAGCACTCATCTTTGTAATTCAAGCTCAGCTACCTACGAACACTACTGACAGAGGGACTTTGAACCTCATTTCTCCCATTCCTTAAGTAGGAACAAAGTACCTATTTCAAACTGTTTCTGTGCAAATTGAATGAAACAACATATATAAGACTCTTCTCACCTGTGACATAGATTGTCAATACATAGTGAAACACATGCACATACACACATGTACCCCAAACTTGTTTTAATGTTAAAAAGAAGACTCTTCTTTGGAATCAAGAATTAACTTGAGAAAAATTTTGAAATATGAAGATTTAAATTTTCACTCCTGGTACACTATAAATGTAAGCCCAATGGATGGCAACACATTTTTAGTAAATTCATTTTGAAAATACACATAGGAATAAAAAGAATATCATAAAGAGATCATGTAACAAGGCTAAGGGAAGGCCTGTCAGAAAGTTTGTGTGATTATACCCATTTTCTTTTGCCACAAATGTAGCCCATAGCATCTCCAGACCTGAGAAGAGGTCCTCAACCAAAAAATAAAAAATATTTTCAATGGAAAACAAATGCAATTGTTTGCTAGATTCTTATCTGAATTTTTTTACTCCAACTGTGAAATAGATTGATAGTCTTAAGGCCCCCAAGGTATCTCTGCTGGAAGCCATAGTTGCTGTTTCAAAATAAAGGGTAAAAGAGGACAAAGTCAATTAAAGAAAATGATCCATCTGATTTTATCTTTAAAATTTGGAACGAGGTAGAAGAAATACAGGGGAAAGAAAAAGGTAATAGAAACATATTTACAAAGAAATTTTAAAGGTCATTTTATTTCACTGTGAATTTGAATAGCACTGTGCCACATTTTTAATTTTTCTTTTCTCATTTTGTATAATTGATTAATAGTTCAGTATATTTAGCAGCAGAAAGATGTTGCTAATTTCTCTTCATTAAACACACAAGTAAGAGTACTAACCGTCTCAAATAGAGGTTTTATAACATTGTAGCTGATACTATTACTTAAATATTTTATAAATTTTGTATTAAGCCCCCTATTTGATGATAAACCTGATTAGGTTATTTTTACCTGAGGAGCACTAGCAGTATGCCTTTAAAAATACAAAGTGGGGGGCACACTGTCATTCTCCGAAAGACCCAATTCTTTCCTGTGAACAGATTTGTACCTATATGTGAGGAAGGGTCACTTCATGGCTGCTGGCAATCCAGGAAGTACTTTCTCAGAAAGTTTCTGACTGTGTATTTCGTTACAAGAATCTACCCACAGAAGGTATTAGATTTGGCTGAAATAGTGGAGAAGATGGGAATGGCAACCCACCTGTTCCACTGTCCGTGGTACTGAACTGGTCGTACATCAATGCCTAGCTACTCAAAGTGTGGTCTGAGGATCAGAAACACTGGCATCACCGAAAATTGTTAGAATAGCAGGATCTCAGGCTTCAGCCCAAACCTGCTGGATTATACTCCACAATTAACAACATCCTCAAATGATTCATCAGCTTGTTAAAATTTCAGCAGTGCTGCACTAGGACGCAGTTTACATTACCTTGTGATTATCCTAGGACTTTGCTTTTATCACCCCTCATTTCAATCCCTTCCTGAGGCACAGCCCAAATGCTGCATTTTTAGCTATGTTTTATTTGTTGATGGAAGTGTGGTGTTATACAGAGAGCATAGCTTTTGAATCAAACAACTGGGTTAAAATCTCAACTTGTACTGACCACTCTGAGCTCCGTTGTCCTCATCCATAAAGTGTCAATAATTATAGTATGTCCTTATAATGCCATTTTAAGGATTCAATGATAATAAAGTAGTATTTGTAAAGCACTTAGTCTGGCATATAGCAGATGTTCAACAAGTGTCTCAATCACCTTGTCAGTGCTACATTCTTTACCAAAGAGGGGTACCCTCTTGGCATCACACTCTTGGGCATGGTGAAAATTTATTGTAAAACAATTTAGTCTTTAATTTTTGCTCAATTGGGGTGCCTGGGTAGCTCAGTTGGTTAAACATCTAACTCTTGATTTCAGCTCAGGTCATGATCTCAGTGTCATGAGATCAAGCCCCGCATCGAGCTCCACACTGGGCATGGAGTCTGCTTAAGATTCTCTCTCTCTCTCCCTCTGCCCCTTCCCTCTCTCTCTTTCTAATAAATAAATAAATAATAATAATTTCTGCTTAATCAAATCACGGTACATGCACATTAAATTAGTTAATAAAATAAGATTTTAATACCCACCAAATCTTCTTTCAGTATTCTGTTTCTCCACCTGTAATTATGATCCAGAGTAAAGAAGCATAAGTTCTTTCTTGACAATTATATGAGATCTGTTTTTATTAAATTAGAGCAAGATGACTTGGTATTTTGAATTCTAAAATGTTTATAAATATCTAGATGCCTTAATTCTACTACCAACAAAATACTATACACATGTACAGCTGACTTTGTAAATAGTACCATTTACACTTATGTATAGTCTCTAATGAAGCCACAATGTTGGTAAAATAGAGTGCAGTTTAAATTGCGCCATTTAGGAGCCCTGGGAATACCCTTCACACACTTATTTCGAAACATGAGGAAATGTTGTCACATTCATTTTTCAACAGAAATGTCAAACCTGATCATCTGTTCTATTACAATAGTCATTTAATGAGTTTTGACACTTGGGATCATTGCTCACTGTGCCACTGCTGATCTGGAAACACCTGTTTCCATAAAGGAATGAGTTAGAATGAACTTGAGCAGGCCACATCTTCTTTTAGGCACTATATTCTTTTTTTTTAATTATTGGAAAAATAACCTTTGAAATATTTTAAATATCATTTCTTTCGGACCCCCCATTTTTTAGTTTATGAAGACAAGTTAAGTGCCTATCTCAGGATCATATAACTAGAGAGTGATAAGGGCATGACTACAACCTGGGTCTTTTTAGTCCTCGTTCAGGGCTTATTCAACATTCACTCACATGATCCATGTTAGGCTGCTTTAAAATCCCCAGGTGATTATTTGAGAGATTTTAGCCTATCCCCAGAAGTAGATGCATTTCCCCAGCCTTACCACACCTCCCCACCTAAGGGAACAGGCTTATAATAAAACATGAATAGAAATTCAGTTTTAGATTGTTCATTCATTAATTCAGAAAGCATTCCCATAATGTATTGGACGTTATATTCAGTTAGGGCCATATAAAAATGAGTGAGCTGGAATCCGTTTCCTCATATTTATTGTGGCTTGGTGTGTTTTGGCCCTTTTATAAGCATACAATCGCAATATGAACAGTGCCCTAATAGGAGTACAAAATGATGATATAAAGTAGGTGTTCTCAGAAATCCTTTGGGGAGCTATAGTTCAAAGGAGATTTCAAAGACATGGGGATACAAGATATTGGTCTTAAAAGACGAAGAGGCTTCAGAGGATGGCCTGGGCCGGGGGTGGGGGGCGTGCAGAATTCAAAGAGACAGAACTGTGTGTGCAATTTCCAGAGGAGAAAACAGTGTGGTCCTTTCAGAAGGGTGTAGGTAAAGCCAGGATGGCGGGAGTGTGGAAGGAAGCCAGAGCTATAAAAAGGAATCTGGAGAGTTAGACAAGGACCAGGTCACAGAGGGCTTTGCACTCCAGGTTAAGGAGTTTAGGTTTTAACCTGGAGACATTAAGGAACATTAGAATGTCCTTTTGACAGAAGTGGTAGAGGTTTTGTGGAAGGGGTGAGAAACTCAGAAGCAGGCAGGCAAAAATGTTAGAGATTTTTATAATAGCCCAGGTAAGGGAAGGTTATGGACTGAACCAGGACATTGGGAATAATGATGAGTTGGAGAAATTAAAAAAACACGTATTTTTATTTACACTGTCTAGCACTGGTATTCATGCCATGCACTGCCTTTTCTCTTCATTCTTCTGCTAAATAAGAAATGAAGACTAAGAGTTCATTGGCTGTTTTCACCATGGTCTAAATTCCATGTCTTCAAAAACATCTGATTTATTCAAGAGTTAAAATTCAGATATATATAAAAGCAATGGATTGCAGGATTGTCCATAGTAACCAAAATATCATAGCAAACCTTCATATAGTACTTACTATGAGGTAGGCACAATTCTAAGCATTTTATATCCATTAGCTCTTCACGAAAATCTTCTAGAGTAAATACTAATTTTCCCCCCATTTTACAGCTGAAATAACTGAGAACTACAGAGGTTAAGTGACTTACACAAGTTAGTAAGTAGAGGAACTGGGCTTATGAGCCATGCAGGCTGATGCCAGAGTTGGGGTTCTCAAGGACTGTTAGCTGTCTTTCAGTGAAAACGGGAAAGCACCTCTGTGCTCATCAGTCGGAGACTAGTCAAGTTATGATATGTTGACACAATGGAATACCATGTAGCCCTAAACAGAAAAGATCCATATCCACTGACATAGGTAGATGTCAAAGAGATACTGTGAACTGTGAAGAAAAGAAGTCATAGAACACCTTGGATAGTGGGATCCCATCTTTGTTAAAGTGTGTGTGTGTGTGTGTGTGTGTATAAAAGTGTAAGGCGTGGAAGGATACGCACCAGAATATTAACAGAGACTATCAATGGAGAATCAAACTAAATTCATTCTAATTTTTATTTTATACCATTTTGTTCCTTTAATTTTTTATAATGACTTTGTTTTAATTTTATAATAATATTTTTAAAGTAACAGTAACAATCATTAAGACTTTTCTCTTCTCTGTAACTGTGGACCTAGCAACAGAAGGATCTTACTGATAAATGACAGATGTAGGAAGTTTGTGTTCACATTTTCAGACTTTTCTTCAAACCTAGAATATACACACACAACAACAAAGTTAAATACCAGATTTCACCTTAATTCATCAAATAAAATCCAAAATGTTTGGAATCCTTACTGGAGATGTGCAATCTGAATTAAAAACTTCCTGAAAGAAAGTTCTAGGGGATCTTCTGGCAAATGCAATCAATCTGCAGCTTCATTTTATTTCCATCTTTTCAATGTATGAAAGAATAATTTACTTCAAAAGGCAAGGTAATGGTTGCTTGATTTTTTGACATCTTACTAGCAAGAACATTATCTAATTATACTCTTCTGCCTTTATGAGAACGCAACTTTTTGCCATACTGTATTTGATTAGCAACTTTTAAATGATTTAAAAAACAGAAAGTGACATGTTATTGCTATGAGAGAAACTAACCCTATTAACTAGCCTGATGCCTCACATAGCCTTCCTTTTCCTAGTGACAAAATAAATCCTCATTCCTCAAATGCATGTTAACTCAGCTCTTTTATTTTCCTGTCAGCTTCCTCATTAATTATTTAAACAAAAGTTAATGTGTGCCAACCAAAAAATCTGAGAATGCTTTTACAATGTTTACCCAAATATACTCAAGAACAATTCTCTCTTACAATGTCTTATGAAGTGTATAGTGTATCAGTAGATTTTCCTTCCCAGATTGATCAATTACCCAATAGAGGATTTGAAATTACTTTTTTAACCTTGAAAGAAAATGTACACATTAGAATGTTGGAGCTCAAAGAGTTTAACTTGCTCAGAATCTGACAACTAACAAATATTAGGGCTAGGACAAGGATACAGGTCTCCTGTCTTGTTGCTCAATACCCTCCTATGCAAAAATACTGTCTTCTGGTAAATGGTTGTAGTGAGAATACAGGTGATTTTCCAGAGGGCTTTGCAAATCTAGAGATTAATGAGGGCCAGCTTACTGGATCCACGATTTTGCTGGATGATGGAGGAAAGAATTTTTGTTGAAATGTAAAGATGACCTATGAGAAAATTTTTAAAATTACGGGGACTTTAAAGACAAAACACAATATAGCAAAGACGTTCTGAATTCCCATCTAATGATTTGACATATGCTCCTAGTTCATGGCACAGCAGATATAAAGGTAAAAATCCACTTTCCTCAGCAAAAAAAAAACATTTGGATGAAATTGTCTGTCAATCCCTTGCAAAATTAGAAGCTAAGCAACATTGAGACGAGTCACTCAGGTTTGAGAGCTTATGAAATTGAATTAATTACTGCAAACCTGTAAGTATTTGATTGTCCTCTTATTTTTTTCCCTACAGTTCCACAGGTAAGGGAACCTACTAGGTGAAGGATTGACAGCAGAGCACATTTTGATGAACTTCACCCTCAGGAAAAGAAAAAAAAAAGAAAACCAAGAAGGCTGTTAGGGCCTCTTACCATCTATGGGAAGGTCAGAAAGTATAATCTTGTGATAACAATTGTTCTTTTATTCAACATAGTTCTCATGAGCACCTACTACTTTGTACCAGGTCCTGTTCTGGCCCGACTGTCTCTACCATTAATGACTTGGATCTTAGAGGGGCAGAAAATCATTACATACGAAGTATAGCAAAAGGAAGTGATAAGTGCTACGAAGACATAAAACAGGGGAAGAGTCTAGAGAGTGATCGGAGCAGGAGTGTAGTTTTACGTAGAGGCATCAGCGAAGTCTTCTCTGGGGGCAGATGTCTGAGGGGAATATCTAAATGGGATAAGATACAGCTTCAAAAATATCTGCAGCAGGGACAGACCAGGTTGAGGGAACAGCAAATGCAAAACAAACAAACAAACAAACAAAAAAACTCTGAGGTGGAATGTCCTGGGCATGTTTGGGGACCAACCAGAGGGCCAGGATGGCCAGGTAGATCAGGAAGAGGGTGAGTGGTGAGAGATGAGAAAGAGGAAGAGTCTGGGGCTGAGCATCCAGGGCCTTGTAGGACTCAAGCTTTGGTTGCAAATCACATCATTTGAAGTTGTACCCTTATTTCCTATATAACAAGTGCAGTGATAGAATTTGAAATTTTTAGGGACACTTGGCTGGATCAGTCGGTGGAGCAAGTGATTCTTGATCTCAGGGTCGTGAGTTCAAGCCTCACACTGGGTGTGGAGCCTACTAAAAAAAAATAAGTAAAAAAAAAAGAAAAGAAAAATTAAAAAAAAAGAAATTGAGATTTTATTTCTGGACGCCCATTTCAAACTATTAAAATGTCAAAATTCATAACCTGAATAAATAAAACAAAAACATATGTGTAGGTGCTTAGGTTCTAGAAGGCTCTTGTCCTCCACTCTGGGTTTGAGCAATTGTACCTACACAGAAAAACCTGGTAGCCAAGAAGGGAGCAGAGTAGCAGCTTTACAAAGGCTATGCAAATACATTAAGCAAACTCCAAAATGAAGAGTTGTCAAATTTAAGCTGAATTGGAAACACTGCTACCGTCCAAATCATTCTACTCCTGCTCTCGTCATCACTGGGCCCTCTGTATCAGGCTGTTAAGCTAGAGCACAGCATTGGCCTTTTTAACTGAGGAGTCGAAAATTTCAAAGGTAAAGGGATGTGGACCAGAGGAACCTTTAACACAGAGATCCCAAAGGGAGTCAGGAAAGAAGCAAGAAGTATGTACTCCAACACTCTCCTGTTTGCTCTTTGCCCACAGAAACAGTAGGAAATGGGAATACACATGATCTCACTTATATGTAGAAGCTAGGAAAAACAAAGAAACAAGTGCATGGATACAGAGAACAGACTGGTGGTAGCAGAGGTGGGGGATGGCGGTTGGAAGAAATGGGTACAGGGGGTCAAAAGGTACAAACTTCCAGTTATAGAGTAAATAAGGCCTGGGATGTAATGTACAGCATGGTGATAGAAGTTTGTAATACTGTATCACATATTTGAAAGCTACTAAAAGAGTAGATCTTAAAAGTTCTCATCAAAAGAAAAAAAATTCTAACTATGTGTGGTGGTGGGTGTTGACCAGACCTACTGTGATCATTCTTTGATATATACAAATATCAAATCATTATGTTGTCCATCTGAAACTGATACAATGTTCTATGTCAGTTACACTTTGATAAAAGCAAACAAAAAAGAAACACAAGAAAATGAAAAATGTTTCAACTTCTTCCCACTTTATAGTTTTTAAAGAATTATAAACCAAAAATAGGTAAGCTATATCATACTAATCCTTTTTGCTGAGGCTCCTTAATAAAAAAGCTCTAAAACTCTCAGAATGAAGACTTGTTTGTTACAGGTAAATCTCCCTCAGGTAGCATATGCTTTCTTTGTTGCTTACAGAAACCGGGAATTCCATTCAAAATAAGGATTGACTGCTCAAAATGTTTAATTTCTAGCTCAGTGAGCATGAAGACCCCACTGGAATGATAAGTTTTGAGAAAGAGAAAATTTCATAGTCTTCAAGGACCTTCACTCAGGTGTAGCTAGATTGTCCTATTCACTCGGCATTAGCATTGGTGTTGATAGAATGGGTATTTAGGGTCCTTTTGATTGGAGATAATTTGCAATCCTAAATATGAGACTTGGTTGTTACTAGTGGCAGAGGTGAAGTTTTATATATAGTAAGAAAAGTCATAAAGTGAAGAGGTTTCAATTCAAAACCCCTTAAGCTGTGAGTCGCACTTGAGTTTTAACATATAAGTAAAACCATCTGCCGAAATAATTTTAATGGACTTTTCCTCATAAAGCCTTAATATCTTTATTCATTAATATAGCTCCCTAAAAAAAATAGCTCCTAGACAGGAATTGACCCCCCTTTCTTTCATAAAACCACCATATGAATTTTTAATGAAGTCATTTTCTTGCCTAGAAACTTCAATGGCTGCTTATCGCAACAAGATAAATGCAAAATATTCAGCTTGTCCTAACAACCTAATTTGTTTTTGACCCCTCTAGACTTATCTGTAACCCCTCTCATGGCACTAATAGAACTGCTTTATCTGAATGTCCTAACATTCAACTTGGGAATAGGACAAAATCCATGACTCATGACAAGATACTGAGAATTTTCAAGTTCCCCTTAGTTGAATCTGTTTTCTGTCTTTCCTCCTTGTGCTCCCTGTGTGCTTATGTGAAATGAGGCAGCCTGCCTTCTTTTGTACCACCTGAGGACAACTGGCAAATTCTTACTTCCTTACTGTGAAGAGGGGCTTAGAAGGTCAGTTTCTGTTTACTCACTGAGTGAACAGTGTCCCTTGCCTGCTATGGGCCAGGCATGGAGGACTCACGGCATCCCGAATGCCCCTGTCTCTGAAGGGGTTTCAGGACACGTGGATGCTCTCCCTATCCCCAGCTCCCCCAAACCAATTTCATTCATAGTTTTGTCTATGGCTGTCCTAGCCTAGGGAATTCTTTTTTTTTTGTATTTTATTTTATTATGTTATGTTAATCACCATACATTACATCATTAGTTTTTGATGTCGTGCTCCATTCAATACGTGCCCTCTTTAATACCCATCACCAGGCTAACCCATTCCCCCACCCCCCTCCCCTCTAGAACCCTCAGTTTGTTTCTCAGAGTCCATAGTCTCTCATGGAGTCTCTCCCATTCGTCTCCCCCTCCAATTCCCTCCCCTTCATTTTTCCCTTCCTACTATCTTCTTCCTTTTTTTTTTTTTTTAACATATAATGTATGATTTGTTTCAGAGGTACAGGTCTGTGATTCATCAGTCTTACACAGCTCACAGCGCTCACCATAGCACATACCCACCCCAATGTCTGTCATCCAGCCACCCCATCCCTCCCACCCCCCACCACTCCAGCAATCCTCAGTTTCCTGAGATTAAGAATTCCTCATATCATAGCCCAGGGAGTTCTTATTCGTCCACACAAATACACAAATACAGTTCTATCTAGACTAACCCAGCTTTATCTGTTTAATCCAACCCATTCCTTTCAGCATGAGGAACACCTTCCCAGGCAGGAGAAGCTGAGGAGTTGCTTCCACAGCTGTTTCACAGGAAATGTCTCACTGGATGGAAGTGTCTGCTTGAAGAAAAAAGAGATTGCGAGTTTTTGAGATTTGCCTTCTTCATGCCTGAGCCCTTTGTCCTAACACTTCTCTCCCTTGAGCGCGGATCCCTGGCCCACTGCCTCCATCTCCATGCAGGCATCCAATGCCTTCCTGTTCTCTTCAGGCTTCTTTCCTCTTCCGTCCAACAACACCAAAAAAACCCCATAAAATTCAGCTCAATTAGGCACTTATTTATTAAGTCCTTATTAACTATTGGGCCACTTGATCATCGCCCCCCTTAAGGAATTTTAGAGCAAACTGAGTGATTAATTTGATGGAAAATTATTCGTAGCCCAGGTTTAGATCAATGAAGCATCTTTTCTTCCTCCATTTGTATACTATTCTGTGTTCTGGGTATAAACAAATAGTGCAGAAATTTTGATAGGGGAGATGGAGGGGGTTAGTTAGGTGTAGTGGGGATCAGTATCCTGAAATAGCAGAGGAAAAGGTCCTAAGTCAAAGTAAGTCTTTCTTTTCTTCCTTCTTCCTTCCCTCCTTCTGTCTTTGGAGAATATGTATAATGGGGAGGGGTTGGCATCAGTAGGGAGGGATTGCCCATCAAGGCCCAGCAACATGAGAAGCCAGTGTCTCTGGAAAAAAGCGTTAGTGTATAAAACATTAAGAGAATAAGGTTGGATTACAAATTAGATTCCAGGATTTTGATGGTGTGCAAACAAACAGGTGGCTAGAGATGTACATGTAGGAAAAATACTAGGAAGAAAATAACCAAATGTCAGCAGTTGTCCTTACTGATTGGGGTGGTTAGGGGTGAATTTTCTTTTTTAAGTACTACCAAATTTTCTACAATGAATGTTGGGTACTCTACAATAAGAAAAATAAATTGTTCATAAGAGGAGGAAAACAAACCCAGAAACATTTTCCTCACTGAGGGTTATCTGCTGCCTTTGGGGGTCCAGTGGGCCCCTCTCTCAGGGCATCCAATTGGGTAGAAGAAGTTCCCCTATTTCTGTGTTGGTGATTTATCCTCAACCAGCACTTTCTCTCCTGTCATTTCCAGTTCATAGCCACTTCTCAGGACACCTAGTCTCTAATCTGCCCAGCTCACACTGCACCCCCCCCTCCTTTCCCCTTGGGACTAAGTACTCGTTGTCTGACCCCAGGAGAGGAAAATGTGAGCAATGTAAGAACTGGGGCTTTAGGATACCTTTAGCTTTGCCACACTACCCCAGAGACATGCCTTTTATTACTTAGTCATTTCTTCCCCCATGCATCGGTAAGTTATTTTTGTGCTGACCAGAAGTTTCAAACAAAGTCCTGTGTGACTACAAAACATCCTTTCCATTCTCTGGGTGATGACTTACAATATCAGTAGTTCACTTCAGATCTTGAGTTGTGGAGATTTCGGGCTGACCTAAGGGATCTCAGGGAGATTTCAGTGAAATGAAATCTTTTCTAAGTTAAAAAGGCTATTTGAAAAAGATTCTGAGAGCTATTGATAATGCATCCCTGAAATTGCATTCTATACCTGATTCAATATAAAATTACCCAAAGGGATAACTGGGTGGCTCAGTCGGTTAAGTGACTGCCTTCAGCTCAGGTCATGATACCAGCGTCCTGGGATCGAGTCCCACATCAGGCTCCCTGCTCGGTGGGGGGCCTGCTTCTCCCTCTCCCCCTGCCTGCCGCTCTCTCGCTCTCTCTCTCTCTGACAAATAAATAAAATCTTAAAAAAAAAAATAAAATAAAATAAAATTACCCAAAAAACCCAAAAGTACATTTAAAAAATCAATAATAATAATCACAGAAGTAATCAAATTCCATCATCATCTCCAAAAAGTTAAGTTTTTTTTCCAGAAGTTTCCTAAAATTACTGACTTAACTCCATTCTAGAAAAGTCAAGTTTTGTTCCTAATAGTTTTGAATCAAGGCCCCCCAGGATGGTCTGAATTTTCTAGGTTCACCAGCCACGTGCTTACTTACCAAAACATGGTCAACATTTTCTTTTATACACTATAGATAAAGCCTTTGATAATTTTGTAAAATTTTAAGAATATTTGTTATGGCTACCTTTCAAGGAAATGATTTAGCTTCTTACCATAGATCCAAAATAGTTAAAATGAATTAAAATACTGCATTTCATATGAAACTTACTATATATTGAATATTGAGTTAAATAATTTTCCTTTTTTTCTTTCTTTTAACAATAGAGTGTCACTTTTTGAGCTCTCATTAAGGAAAAGAATGTGTACATTTCCGGTATTCTGGAACTCTGTCAAGACAATATGATGTTTCATAATTTTAAAAGGAGAGAAATCCTTGAATAAACAAAAACATGCTATGGTTTGGAGAGCCTCTAAAGTGAGTTTTAAAGTGATTAACTTTAATTATAAATGTGATTATAAGATACTAAAATTAATAGCCCAATTCTTAGCTAAAATTAATTGAAAATGTGCTTAATACACAGCTTGCTTAGCAATTACATTTTTTATGTTTTCACATTAATTTTCCAAAGCTGCTGCTCCGTTTATTCATGGTAGCCAAAAAACATCTCATCATAAACCCAAAACATTTCTTTTCTGAGGTTTATAAACAACATCTTGGTGGGGGAAGAAAAGATTCTAAATTTCTGGTCCTGAGCCATTTTATTTTCTTTGTTATTACATTTTAGATACAAGGTCATTTGAGAATCTGGTGAAAGTTATGGCTCCTCATCCCAGGAAAAGCCTAATGCCCCCATATCCATAATATTTCCCTGTGCTTGTAGAGAATTCACTGTTGGCCCAATATCCTTTTGGACCATCCAATTATTCATAAGCCTGAGGTTAAGAATTTCTGTCCCAAGACCAGGTCAATATTTCATATTAAGTCAAGAGACATGTCTGTGGTTTGGGTTTGTAGGAACTCTCTATTTTTCTTCCCAGTTTAGTCTATTGATAGGATAACAGGAATAGCTAAGAATATCTGAAATTCATTGAACTGAATTTGCAAGTGTGTTTGGGTGTGGAAAGCACATAGTTACACATTTTAGTATTTCATCCAGTTATCAGAGTTAGAGAAGGTAGAGGAAGAAATGTCATCCTTTGGTCACTCAGTTTCTGGAAGGCTTTCAAAGAGCATGTTTCGATGCATCTAACAACCTGCTACCATAGCAAATGTCTTGCTCACAAGGGCTGCCACCGACCCCTCTTATAGTCTGCCAATCCCAAGACACCCTCCAGGGCTTTGCCCACCAACAGATGAAAGTCAGTCTGCATGGACACCGGGTTGTCACTGTAATACACCTCTATCACGTGTGCCACGGAATGCGCTGCCCTGAAATATCTTCATCCACCTGTATATCCCTGAAATGTTATTGGAATGTTTAGTCAGAGTTGGTTCAACCAACCAGAATGGGCTTCACTTAGTTTGGAGGCAGGTTAAGCCCGATTCTATTCCGTTTCTCATTCAACAAATCTCTGTAGGTTCTCAAGCGAGAGAAAACAACGAACAAACCAACCACTGAAACCTGAATTAAAAACAAAAAGCAGGGGTGCCTGGGTGGCTCAGTCAGTTGAGCGTCCAACTCTTGGTTTCGGCTCAGGTGATGATCTCAGGGTTGGTGATCGAGGCCTGTGTCAGGCTCCGTGCTCTGTGGGGAGTCTGCTTGAGATTCTTTCCCTCTCCCTCTGTTCCTCCCCCAACTCTCTCTTAAAAAAAAAAAAGTAAAACTAGGTCTTCCTACTTATCTTTACTTACTTAAAATTCATTGATGTTTGACCATTTTGCATTGTCCATAGAATAGTCTCACTTGTCAATTAGCTGAAGAATTCTGATGTCATGTGTTGTGTTAAAGCAAGATAAAGTGATAGACCATATTGGTTATTATCATGTAGCTTCCTTGCTTGCCTGTTTGACAGCAAATTGTCAAACAATAAACAAACATTAGTGCTGAGAGTTTGTGGAATCTAATGTCAATAAGGCTCAATTATTAGAGGCACCTAAAAACCTTATATGGCCCAAATGTATTGGAAACATTTTAATGCTTCTGACATCATATTTTGCTTCCAGACAGATTTCACTCAAAGATGACACACCTGGGTGCCTGGGTGGCTCAGTTGGTTAAGCAACTGCCTTCGGCTCAGGTCATGATCCTGGAGTCCCAGGATCGAGTCCCGCATCGGGCTCCCTGCTCAGCGGGGAGTCTGCTTCTCCCTCTGACCCTCCCCCCTCTCATACTCTATCTCATTCTCTCTCTTTCAAATAAATAAATAAAATCTTTAAAAAAAAAAGATGACACACCTTGTCTGGCAGTCTGACTGTATCAGGGAAATTAAACATCATCAGGAAAAAAAAAAAAGTTTCAAGAAGAGACACAATTTGAAGCAGTGTAACCTTGAACTTTATCATAAAGAATGCCAGATGGCTGACTACAATAGCAGAAAACCTTACACTAAGGTGTTTGTAAAAAAAGAAAAAAAGTCTCAAAATGATATAAATATAAATATGATCCGAATATTAAATGGGATCAGATCTAGTGTTTTCTTCCTTTAGAATTTCCAGAAAATTCTTGTGGAATTAAAAGACAAGATTTTTGAGAATCCATTCTGATTTTACTTTAACCCTTTTTGTGTTTACTTACCTGATTAGTGTTTGTGGAAGGGAGAGTAACAGCTTCCCAAAGATGTCCATGCCCCAAACGTCCAGAAAAGGTGAATATATTATGTTACTTAACAATGAGAAATTAAGTTGTAGATGGAATTAAGGTTGTTTGCTAATCAGCTGACCTTGACATGGGGAGATTATCCTGGATTATCCAGGTGGGCATAATATGATTACCAGAGTCCTTCTAAGTGAAAGATAAAGGCAGGAGAGTCAGAGTCAGGGAGGAATTTGAAGATGCTATGCTGCTGGCTGAGCACTGGGTGTTCTATGCAAACAATGAATCATGGAACACTACATCAAAAACTAATGATGCAGTGTATGGTGATTAACATAACATAAAAAAAAAAAAGTTGGAGGAAAGGGGTGACAAAGCCAAGACATATTGGAAAAGGAAAGGAAAGTGATTTTCCTCTCAAGCCTCCAGAAGAAAGCAGCCCTGACAACACCTTGACTTCAGCCTAGGGAGACTCACGGTGGACTTCTGACCTCCTTTTTTTTTTTTTTTTTAAGTGGGCTTCACACTCAGCTCAGCATGGAGCCCAACGCAGGGCTCAAACTCACAACCCCGAGATCAAGACCTGAGCTGAAATCAAGAGTCAGACACTCAACTGACTGAGCCACCCAAGTGCCCCCTAACCTCCAGAATTCTAAGAATAACTTTGTATTGTTCAAACCACCAATATAACAGCAATAGAAAACAAATACAGTATTACTGAACACATATCATGTAACCACCTCTGCATTATAGATTGGGTACATATTGAAGTAGAAGTCACGGTCCCTAATAAGTTTAGCAGAGGGTAAGATTATATGTACAAAATATCTCCTCTGCATATCATAGTGAATCTTATGGGAAAATTTTCACAATCTTAAGAATCCTCTGACTTTTGAGGGCCTACATTAGGAGGATAAACTTGATCATATAAACTGAGAGAAATCGACTTAGAAATTTATATAGGATATTTGAATTGGAAAGACCAGCATCTTACGTTGACTCAGAAGTCATGTCTGGACTACTGATGGTCTTTCTTCTACATCCAAGCACTTGTTACAGAAGGTAACAGTGGAAATTAATTCTTAGAAGTCCTGTTTTCTGAAAGAAGAGTTTGGAAAGGAGAAAGCATGGTTGTGGATTTAAGAGCCCAAGTGTACTGAGTGCAAGCGCCGGATGGTGAATGCTGGTAGCACTGAAAACGAACACTCCCCAACTTGCGGTTTGCTCCTGGCTGCTCTTACCGTCTGCTGGTGGTGGTAAGCATCTGATGGTCTAGTGAAGGTTTGGTTGTAACTTACATTCAGTACTTTATAACTGAGTCATAACACTTTACATAAACCCTCCTGAGTACAAACACTGCCTGAGGTGCACTTACGAAGTGGCTGGAAACCAGTCCTGTACACAGTTCGTCACAGGATTGTGTAGCAAGGTGCAAATACCGCATCTTGCTTGGAGGGGTTGAGATTCGGAAAAGGGTATATTACATGTCCAGCTTCTGACAAGTACAAGGAAGTGCTATCTCCCCCTCAAAGGGTCACAGTTTATAGCAATTAACTTTTCCTTTTGGCACAGAGAACCAAAGACTCATCAAAGACTTTGTCGGGTGTTTGGGCACCATATATAGATGTGAAGAAGAGTGATCAGGTGCTCCCCCAATATTAATGTGAATAGCTGAATTTTTAGGGGCAATGACCAGCATTTTAGATAATGAGTTTCCCAGCTTAGGAGTCCATACACTCGCATTTTAGAGCACTTACAGAACACTACCTACTATAGCACAATTGATTTCTTCATTTTCATGCAGGAAATGACTATATTACAGTAAGTGCTCACTTAAGACTACTACTTAAGTGTGAAAATATGGTGAATTTTTCCTCTGAATGTTTCTGAATAGAAATCACTCTGAGATGCCTATTTTACCTGTGGTAAATACACAAACAGGATCAGTTATCAGAAATGTTACTTCCACTTACCTGGTCTATCCTCTATAATTGTCATTAGTATTCCTTCTTCCTTTTCTAGAATGGAGATTTCCCAGAGATGGTGGCATGCACTAGGTTGGACCCTAGAATGCAGTATCATACATTGATTGAACACAGGCAAATCAGGATTCAAATCCCAGGTCTACCACTGTATGTGTCTAGCAATCTGAACCTCATTTTCCTCGTCTGTAAGGCAGGATACCAGAAAATATCTCATAGGTGTTTTCTGATAATTAAAGAGGTAACTCATGTAAGGTGCTTAGTGCATTGTTTTGATAAATGTTGGCTTTCATTTTAATAGCTAATGCATAGAAATCCACTGACACAGAGTATGTGTTTGATAATGTTGATTTAGAAAACCTCAGGTCTGGGGCACCTGAGCGGCTCAGTCGTTTAGGAGTCCAACTCTTGGTTTCGATCTCAGGGTCATGGGATCAAGTCCTGCATCAGACTCCGTGGTCAGCATGGAGTCTGTTTGAGATTCTCTCCCTCTACCCTTCCCCCCACTCGCACTCTCTCTCTTTCTCTAAAATAAATAAATAAAATCTTAGAAGAGAAAAAAGAAAACCTCCGGTTTGATAATGTTGGTTGAGTGAATAAATGAATTAATAATTATGGATCCAATTTGCTTAAGTCTAAAACACATAGTAAGCATAAGTACATTGTTCTTCACTTAGCAGGATACAGGTGGTCCTCTGTCAGGAAGATTCACTTATGGGATTATCTCCTCCATGGTGACTGGCTTGAGCTGAACCGTCACCTCCTCTGATGTCCTTGCCCTGGTGACAGGTTATCCATGTCGGAGAGTTGCTTGGTCAGGATCAGGGCTGGACTCATCAGTCTTGACACATTGTTTTCCCTTTCTGGAGTGCACCCACCCTTAAGGGAAGAGAATTCACAACTTGGCCTCATTTCCATTCACCCTGAAGCATGACAAATGCTGCTAATCGACTGCCTGCTGACCACTTGGCTCGTCTTTAGGAATGGGAAAGCCAGCTTGAGAAAAATAGCAGCTGGGAGCCTCACCCTTTGCCACTGTCAGGCCTAGGCCCATCCCCTGCAGCTCAGAAACAAAGGCGATTGGTGCTGCCAAGTGTTTTTGCAAATATTATGAATCTTTTAAATGAAAAGTGTTGATTGATAAATGCCATGTCCTTTTCCCACTGAGTGTGCATACCACCTGTCTGCTGGTAACAAGTTTGTCTCCTGTCAATAGGGCCTGCTCGTCCACATCTCACTGCCTTTCTTTTTTTTTTTTTAAAGATTTTATTTATTTATTTATTTGGGAGAAAGAGAGAGAGACAGAGAAACAGCATGAGAGGGGAGAGGGTCAGAAGGAGAAGCAGGCTCCCTGCTGAGCTGGGAGCCCGATGTGGGACTTGATCCCAGGACTCCGGGATCATGACCTGAGCCGAAGGCAGTTGCTTAACCAACTGAGCCACCCAGGCGCCCTCTCACTGCCTTTCTCAGAGGACCACAGTGATGGTGCACTATGAAAGGAAGTGCACGGGAAGTAGGAGAACCGGGGATTTCATTCTGGACCTGCCACAGCCTGCATGTATGGCTGTGAGCCAGGGCGACGAGACTAGCATTGTTGGATGCCTTCTCTGGACCAGTTCTATGTATGCATGTCAGTGCTTTAAATCTCCTGACAACCCTGCAAGGTAGGTGTCATGATCCCCCTTCATAGATGAAGACATTGAATCTCAGAGAGACTATATAACTTGCCCAAGATCACTGAACTCATAAGGCACAGAACCGGGGAGCTAACTTCATTCTGCTAATTGCAAAACCTTTGCTGTCTCTACTATGCCGTGTTGTCTCTGGAACTCAGTCACCTTAGCCATAAAAAGAGAGAGATGACGTAGGTGGAGGGCATCCCCATTTTCTCAATAGTCACACAAGGTCAAAATCCAATACCACGCAGACCACAGTTTTTCCTTTTTTTCTTTCTTAAAAAAAAAATTCTTTAATAACAAGCCCATGCATTATATAGAAATGTTGCAGGATTATTCGCTGAGATAGTAATTGTTTAACTGTGTTGCCCTCCTCCCCTCTCTTCCCACTGCTAATTTCAAGCAGGGCTCAGAGCTGTGCTCCTTCAACTCAGAGGATAATCATGGCAGAATGAAAAGCAGAAGCCACTTGAAATAACAGAATTTTCCTGGTTTTTGTGAAAGCCTAACCTCTTTGATATTATTCGGATAAGTGCAGCAGGGGTAGAGGTGAGAGGAGGTAGTGACTTTGAGATCAACAGAGGGAGGTGGAAAGATTCCAACAGAGAAGGAAAAGAATGGAGTTCTATGTGCAGGATTCTGAGCATGGCTCCAGAGCAGAGCCCCAGAGAAATAGCAGTTCTGGGGAGGGGTCTGGCTGTCGTCTAGCCCCACCGAGGCTGGGTCTCAAGCATAGGCTGCCCAGCCTCCATGTGGTATGGCTGCAGAGGGCATGGGCATAAAGCATGGGGATAAGATGACCATGATGAACTAGAGGCGAGACAGTCTTCCCCCAATTTGTCAGCACCACATACACTTTCTCGATTCTTCTGCAGCCTTAATGACTAAGACTGAATTTCTCACCTGTCTGACAGCATAGGAGCTTAGAGCGGATTTTATATGGATTTAAAATAATAAATAAATGTGATATTTCCTGCCAGCAGAGTCTATAGACTGAATTACAGCTGCTCTACAGCACTGGATGTGACTCAAACAAGAGTCAAGTGCGTATGGAAGCTTTATTCAAACTCATCTTCCTTTTGTTTATCATCTCTCATAAGGTCCCTTTTTCATGGTGTAATTTTAAAGGAATTAAATATGAGCTACTCAAAATTCTGTATTAAATCATGCAGCATCCATTGGAATTGCTAATTGATCCAAGTCTATTTAACAATATAACTGCTAGTTGTCACTCATGAGACAATTATGCAGGAAGGCATTAGGATGCACTAGATCACTAGCTTATACTTATGTTACAACACACATTTCAAAATCTTGGTTGCTTTTGGGGAGGAGACAGAGCAACAGGATCAGGAAGGAGTACCCAGGCATGTGAGTGGTTGTGGTCAAGTTCTAAAGTGTAGCTCTTAAGTGGGTGGGAGGAGCCCAGGACTTCCTTTTACTATGTATACTTCATAACAAACACGCTTTTGCATGTATCAAAGATGCATTAAAATATGTTTAAATGCTGAAAACCTGTACCAAGATCCAGGTTATAAACCTAGCACATCAACTGCGGCTGTCTTGGACTTTATTGAGGAAATAAACACGATGATTATATTCCAATCACTAAATCCACCAGCTGCTTGTATCTGACCTTGACTTTCTTCCCTCTCTTTTGCTACAGTGGGAAAATTGTAGCAGTCCCTCTGTGTCTGAAGCCAGTCCCCTCAAGCACACCAAGATGTTCCCCTTGTATCAGTTTACAACCTTGCTGTAGTACCTCTCTCCACTTACAACAACCACTGACAGCCCTCCACGACCTCAGGTCCCCCTCAGCTAATACTCCTCCCCCTTCCCAGCAAAACTTCTTTATAAAAACCTGTCCATCCTACCAGCCTACATTTTCTTATCCCCCAGTTTCTTTGCAGCACACTTGGCTCCAAACCTCCACTCAATTTACTCATGCCAACATCACAAATGTCCCTCATGTTGTCAAACCCACTCAAACCGTGATATTTAAAGAATAATCTCAGTACAGGACTGCGCCAAAAGTGCAAAGAAATACATAGATCCTAACTTGAACAGCAATGAGATTTCTGCCAAACTAAAAGCCTTGCACAACTCTTGTTTGTGAATGCATACAGTTCTCCGTGGCCCAATGGTACCTGCGATTTCACTTAAGGTTATACTGGTATTTATGGCAATAAAAGTATTTTTAATTTAAAATCGGCAAGATTATCCTTTAAAACAAGAACAAACCAACAAGATCCCCTGATTCCTTGGCAAACTTGCATGGGAAGGTCCCAGTGTGGCAAAAGGAAAGGATTAGTTTTTGTGTGCAGACTGCGCCTAAACCACACTAGGTGATTGTGTCTGGGCAAGTTTTGTGCATGAATTAACATCTTCCTGTTCCAAAGAATTTTCTCCAAAATATAATATATGTTATTCTAGTTGCAGCTGTTTTCAAGAATAATGCTCAGATCTTTTGAGTTTAAAATTTTACTTGATACATTTAAAAGATCACTTGTCTACTCTGAGCCTAATTTTTCTGATAAGTAGAGTTTTAACCTAGTTCCTTCAAGGAAAGAGAAGCAGTGTCAAAGGGGAAGAAAGCACACAGTAAATTGGTGCAAACAGCTAAAAGTGCTTCATAATTTGAAAAGGGCTAAGTACAGATTTAAGAATACATTTTTATATTTTGATGGTAAAGAAGCCAGTTCCAAAAATTATGCTTCAATATTATATAAATGGATACAACCATATAAAAATATAAAATGTCAAGAGTATTCCTCACCTACGTTTTTAACAGCAAAATCTAACCACACTTAATATACTCATACTAATGGCTTTTGCCAAACTGGGGAAGAAAATATTTAAAAAAAAAAAAAAAAAAAAGGCACACTGAATTTAAAGGCCTGGTTTCTAGTCCAAAAATAAGAGGGTTAGCCTATTTTTCTCAAAGGTAACTTCTCACTGAAAATGTCTACTATTTTAAATCAATACTTTGGTTGGGGGGGGGTCTGGGTGGCTCAGTTGGTTGAGCGTCTGCCTTCAGCTCAGGTCATGATCCCAGGGTCCTGGGATCGAGTCCCGCATCAGGCTCCCTGCTCAGTAGGGAGTTTGCTTCTCTCTCCCTCTGCCGCTCCCCCTGCTTGTGCTCTCTCTCTCTCTCTCAAATACAGAAAATCTTTTTAAAAAATCAATATTTTGGGATTCAGCTAATCTTTCTTAACTATTATCCTGATATTTAATAACATTTGGTCAATCTAAAATGTAAAGAAATATTTTAAAGGCTTATTTAAGAAGTGTTCTATCTTTAATCATGCAAGAATATGTTCTTTAAATGTGCCAGGGGTGTCTGGCTGGCTCAGTCGGTGGAGCATGCGACGACTCTTGATCTCAGGGTTGTGAGTTCGAGCCCCGGGTTGGATGTAGAGATTACTTAAAAATAAAATCTTTAAGAAAAAAAGGTGTTCCAAATGTTAAGGGCTGGATTGTATTTATTAAGTCATCCCTGTGTATCTCAGTGCGCCATCATATTTTAACCATTCATTTGTTCATTCATCGATTTAAATATTTATTGAGCATTTATGCTATATATTCAGCAGTTAAAAGGCACTAATAAAAAGGGAACCAGAATGCAGTTTCTTCCTTTTTACCTTACTTTCCGGTTGGGAGCAAATTATTACATGGTGTTTACCGTGTAACCCATCAGTCTAAGCACTTCTTATATTAACTCATGTCAGTCCTGCAATAACTTTAAGAGGTTAATACTATCATCATTCCCTTTTACAGATAAAAAAAAAAATGAAGCACAGAAGGGTTATGTAATGTGTCATACATCACACAGCTATTAAGTGATGATCCAAGGAACAAGAAAGAACAGGAAAATTTTACAATGCAAAACATTAGTGTGCTTTGTACATAATTTGGGGGAAATACGAATGAAAAGTACAAGGTAAGATGGTCATATGAGGTGACTTGTCAGGGATTGGTCCCCAGTGGCATCTCCAAAGGCAACAGGGACCGTGGATTGGTGAGGAGGAAGTGAAGCCTGAGACAGAAAACCCTTGAAGCTCGCTAGGTCCAGCTAGGGAGCCCGGCTTTTGTAAGCGCTGGGAGAGAGGTATCCATTGTTTTCTTCTATCACCTATCTATATTTTAGGTACGTCTAACATTCACCTATCAGAAGAATCGTTTAAGAACATAGCAGACGACACTGCTGTTTTGACTTTTTATAAAATGCTCCATTGTTAACTACTTGTAAAACAGTTTTATTTTATAGGTCAATGGCTGCTCACATGGTAGTCATTGTTTGACTTTCCATCCATTATTCCACGCACATCTTCTACTGTGAAATTCTAAATGTCAGAAAAAACCAATAGCTTGAGATTCCGCTCTGTTCTGGGCTGTGTTTCCCAGCAAATCACTACCACCCTGCCACCTAGTGGGTCTTGGCCACAGCCTCCGCGACTGACCAAAATTGTAATTCAAGTATCTCCGGGCCAGAATTCTTTAAAATTTCTGTTTTGACATTGATGGCTTGGAATACACAACTCATTTTAATATAGAAATGATATTATGAGTAGTTGTTAAGTTTCCAGCTTGTTCACACAATCATTCATCCCATAATGTACTCTGAACACTTTCCAGTTCAGCTGACCCATCTGTCCTCACAGTTTCATGGAATCTTCTTGTACCATGTTATATGTTCTTTGTGCTTTTACTGTTCTGAGAGTCCATGAGCAAATGCCTCGTTCCCAGCCTTCCACTCCAGCCATGCTGTCTCAACCTTCAGTCTGGCCTTGGGCAGAAAAAGAACCCCACTGGGGGGTCAGTCTCTTTCTCTCAGTCCGCTCCTGATTGCTGATGCTGTGACTTAAGCTTCAGAAGGGCCTGGCCTCTGTCCCCTGCCCCCAGTTGTGTATCTCTGCCACTTCTACCCTTACCTGGCCCACTTGGACCCTCTGTCTGGCTTTGCCTTGCTGATGACTCAGTGGAATCCTCGCTGATGAGCTCCTGTCAGTGATCCTCATCCTGCCCTCGTGGATCCTCTTGACCAAAGAAGTATTCTTCCCTACTTATTTCTCCTATCCAAATATTTTGAGAGCATGATGAATTAATACCGTTGCCTGATTATAGGAAAAAGGGAACATAGCTGCTTAAGGAATTCTCTCATTCTTCTGGTTTCCTGTGAAAGTCCCTCTCCTTAAATTGAGTTCCTCATAGACCTATGAGACAATTATTAGCTAAGGAAAACCCGTCTTGCGGTCTGGACTTCTTTCCAAATTCTATGTGAAGGTGTCAAGTGTACCCTAGGTATGTGGTTACTTGTATATTACCACAGTAGAGACTTTCATACACTTCACTGCATCGCCAGTGCTTGGAATTGTACCTAACACATAGTAGATCTTCAAGAAATACTTTTATGAATGTTCCGTGACTCCTTCTAATTCTTCTTGGGAAGATCTCATGGACTGGCTGCCAACTCATCTAAATCTGGGCAGTCAGCTTTCCCATCAGCATTTCAGGATTCTAGGAATGGGTTGGACTCTGCCACTGTCTTCCTTTTCCCACTCACTTGTCACCTAGCGGCTTATGGTTGCTAGGGAAAATGACAACCCATAGAAACAGTAAGAAAAATAACGTGGATGGTTGGTAGTAGCTGTGAACTAAGACCAAATTGTGTCTCTTAGGACTTCTCATCGTCCATCTGCATTGAATTCTTAAAATACCATAGACCTGGACTCAGAAGACCAGAATTTAAGTCAGCTTGGTCACCTGCTGTCTGTGCAAACCAGGGCTACTACTAACTTCCTGGAGCCATTCTCTCATTGGTTAAATGGGATGATAATAATACAGGTTTACGATCCCTCATCTGTAATTCCAAAGTCCTAAAAGCTAGGAAAAGAAAATGCTTTTTCATAGCTTTTTTGGGCATCAAAATCTGACTTGTATGGAATAAACTAATGGGAATCTTTTTAAAACTTTTATTTATGCCTCTACGATTATGAGGCGATCTCTCAGAACCACTTGGATGTATTGTTTAATGTATGGTCAAGGCATCAACTCACCTTTCTAAAAACGTAAAAATTCTGGCCCCAACATATGCACCTTAATATGACATATACTTGGACTCAAGCACTTCCCAAAAGGTGCTGTGGATCTTTTCCTCTCTCATGAGGTTGTCGTGGGCATAGTCAACGAACGAAAGCTGTTATCACAGTGCCTGTACTGAGCCCTCCGTGAATGTAAGTTACAATGTCCAAATGTGAACTTCATTCCCCCCTCCCAGAAAAAGACATTTTCTCCATCCTTCTGGAGGGGCACAGACCACCTATAGCACATTCTTCCTAGGGATGTATATTCTTCCTAGAAAATCCCCCCTTAGCACACACACACACACTTTCATGGGTACTTTCAATGAAGCCACAAAGTCCCCCCAAAGTCTAACAAGGGACCCTACTTCGGGGAGTTCATCTCTATGGAATTAAGTAATATCATCTGTGTCAGAAGAATCCCATTTTACTTAATTTAAAATTATTTTCAAAACTATTTCATGCTAAAAAAAGGTTATGCCTTATTTTAATAAATATAATTTTTAAATGTTTGGAGAAAATTGAAATACTATAAAATATGTCAAAGGCATATACAGGTAAGTTACTCTCCTGAGTGGCTTAGGTAGGTAAATGAACCAACCTCCTGTGGACACCACTAGTTCTATTTTCCTATGATTCTGTTTTTGTTAACAATTTACATTCATATAATACATGTAACTTATAAAGGGATTTCACATATATTATCTCAGTAAGTCTTCACAGACTCTTGAGAGCTAAGACAGATATTGTCTTCATTTTACAAATGAAAAAAAAATGTAATTTTAGAGAAGCCAGATGATTTCTATTTGAGGTCACATAACTGGCTCTCCAAATGTCTAATCTAGTGATTATGCCCCCATACTTCACTGGCTCTTATGACAAATTATTCTCATGTATACCTTCTTCATTTCCAAGTTCTCAGAGACACTCTAAATCATATTTGCATTTGACTTCTTTTTGATAAATATGTATTATTCTTACATATATTGTATTATATATTTGTAGAGAATATAGATCCTATAGTCTAATATATCTAGATCTGGATCTGGATATATACTTTGGACATACTCTAGTATGTCTATGACCTCTTCTTCCTCCTCCCACATTTTCCATTGACTTTGCATCTTAGCACATTCAGGTTGCACCATACGCCATTGTAAGTCAACAGGTGTGAAAATCAAGGGCAAGAACTCCATATTATTTCTTAGAGCTTGTTAGCTTGAAAGCACCAGACAATACACAGTTTTAGCAGAAATCTTGTGGCCTGTCTATATATTGGGATTCAAGTAAGTCATAATGCAATGGAAATATGAATTTATATTTAATGAACATGCGTTAACCAAAATTTTTCAAAGTGCTAGTATAAAAAAAGCACTGATCATTTCTAGAAGTAGCTGGAGGGCATTTCGTCAATATGACTATACCCGTAGAAAGCTCAAAAAGAAGTCAAATGCCAAGTCAAAGTTTGATTCATAGGACAGGCAGTCCATTTCAGCTGTGATATTTTTACAATTCCTCTCCTGAGAGAGATTTACTCCTGAGGGATCTGGTAATTTTCCCAGAGCCAGATATTTATTTGTGAAGAATTTTCACTTGTCATTTTGTTAATTATTGAATTTAAATTCAATATCCCCTTTGGTTACTTATGGCTAAATCCCACCTGATCCCCAAAAGTCACGAGCTGGGCCCTCTCTCAAAAATAAGAAAAGTTACACATGAGCAAGTCTGACTTAAGACCTAAATCACACTTTCGGATTGCGTTCCGATTTCAGATTGTTAGTATTTGGGGAAGCAGCCAAGTGGTTCCACTGACTAGAATATTAATAACAACAATAAACAAAAAAAAAAACACCCACCTCTAAATGCTTCAAGGGGTTTAATTCTCACTTCTAAGCTATTTGGTTTAGTGCCAGTGTTAATTTCAAAGTGGAGAGCAAGTCTACTGTAAGAATATATTGCTTTGATTTTATGGGTAAAATGAAGGCCAATAATCTTTATATTTTTAAGTGAGGAATCATAACCTAACATAGGTATATATTTGACACTTATAAAAGGTTTTAATAAATATTGTCTTACTCGATGTTTCAGAGTCTCTTAAGGGCTATATTTTCCATGGCAAATGTTGTTTTTATTGAATAGGTGATAACAAAGTGTAACAATCAGGGCTTTAGGCAAAAAAATAAATTGAAATATGAATAGAATGTATCTTATACCTTCAAATTTCTTTCCTGCATTTTTAGCCAAAATCATTAATAACACCTCCCCAACTCACATACCTTTATGCCCCTTGTATTCTCCCTCTTACCGAAACCTAATTTCCAAAAAGCAGCTGGGAATTCTGGTTATACACAGCAGATTAAACACACATGCTATTGTTGCTCCTTTGCAATACTCCAGATTGAAAGTAAATGCATAAAAGGGCACAGAGCCACAAGAACAAAGAGAATGGGAGGAGAGATGACAGCAGATGAAAGATGTCAACAAAACCCTGGACTCGGGAAAGCAGCGGGGTGAACGGTAACCGATTCAGCAGACCCGGGAAAATGGACCTGTGGGCTTGCAGGAGAGGAAGCTGCTTAGCTCGGCCAAACCTCAGAAAGTCTCCAATCCCAGCGACAGCGGACATTTCTGAAAGCAGAACTTCAGAGCAAAGCTGCCACTGGAGGGTAGGTCGAAAGTTCATGCGAGGGTCGGTCAGACTCCCAGGTTCCCTCCCCAGGACCGTGGCTCGCTTCTCCCCTGTTGAAGAGACTTATCTTTAGAGACAGGTACAGGTGCAAATGTAGAGTTGGGTCAGACTGGTGAGAGGCAATGCCGAAAATAAGGGCGTTAAATAGACTCTCTCAACTGAATGGTCGGTCTCTCGAGGGCCCCGTTGCCTCCCAGATTGCTTACATCGGGGCTTTGATTTTCCAGGCAGGAGACACAAGGACTCTTTAGGGTCGTCAGTGGTTTGGCAATGTTTTGAGACATGTTTGGTGCTGGCATCTAGTGGGGAGAAGCCAGGGATCCTACAAATACACAGAGCAGCCCTGCACCACAGAGGATTACCCGGCACAAAATGTCAAGAGTGCCGGGGCTGAGAAACTCTGCACTTCCGGCAGTGATTTGCGGTGTGGTCCCCAGAGCAACAGCATCCGCATCACCTGAGAACTTGACAGAAACGCAAATTCTCCTGCGTCTCTCTCCGGACCTACTGAATCACAAACTGGGGGAGATGAGGCTCAGCCCTCCGTTTGAACAGGCCTTCCAGATGATTCTAATGCAGCTATAATGTGAGAACTACTGCTGAACCATTCTAAGAAAACTGCAACCCGAGGGGAAAGTCCTAGAGATGCTGAGTGCTGGTGATCCTCCAAGGCGAAAAGTTTGTCACAGCCTCAAAGTTCTCATCACGTGCAAACCCAGCTCCCGCCCCGTGGGATTACAATCAGCTTGTTAGTGTCTTACTCTTAAAAAAGAACCAACCGAGGCCCCTGGGTGGCACCGTAGGTTGGGCGTCTGACTTTCGCTTTCCGCTTAGGTTGTGGTCTCAGGGTCATGGGATCGAGTCCCGCATTGGGCTCTGCACTCAGCACGGAGTCTGCTTAAGACTCTCTCTCCCTCTCCCTTGCACCTCCCGCCCCGCCCCCCCCCACTTGCTTGCTCTGCAAGCGCGCTCTCTCTCTCTAAAATAAACAAATAAATCTTTAAAAAAAGAAAAACCAAAAAAAAAAATAAATAAAATAAAATAAAAAAAGAAAAACCAACACCTAGATAAGCCACCAGATTATTAAGAAAATTAGGGATAAAAAAATGATACAAATGATACTATTCTCATAATGACGTCCTATAATTAATATCTCTGACGAAATAAGGTGGGTTTTAAAAATAAGGCACAGAATCAAAACAAAGGGCTCAAAATTAGGACCCAAATTGCATCAAGAATAACTTGACACTAGAACCCAGAGCTTAGAAAGTAAAATTATTTCATTGTCTTCTAAGGACTGGATCGGCCCCAGCCACTCATTAGGAAGAGGTGTTGGCGAGCTATGACTTTTCTCTTTCTGGCTCTGCTTCTGCCACCCTTGCTAACTGTGGTTTTAGCCCTTCAGGTCTGGGAAGTAAGGAGGAAGGAGGGGAAGGAACACTCCCTGGGCTGGATGGAGGTTTTAAGCGGGCTCCTTCCTCCATGGGTACTTTCCCGTGTCCATCAGAGGCCCCTCTCCTAATGCGGATGGAATCTGTTTCTGCCATTACCATACTACTCTTGGTTCCTGGTTTTCCAGTTATCCAAAGAGAGGTCCTATCCTTTGGAAGTTCCTCTAGGACAGGACTTTAAACTTCTCTGGCTCCCTTTGGCTCTTCTACCCTGTCCCTCTCCAACATGGCTGCCGTCTGGACACAAAAAACCCTTACAGATCCTTTGTCCTGATAAACTGGAGTGCACTGGACTGTCTCAAAGCATTCAGCTCCATTCTGCTCACAGACCTCTTAAACTTTCTCAGGTTGACTCAGGCACCAAACCAAGCTCTCTGAGCAGTCTCCTGGCTCCCTAATTGTGGGACTAGAGGTCAGCTCCCCCTCGTCCCTGTGTGTTTGGGTAGGGATGGGGGATTCACAGTATAACAGCTCTCTCTCTTTAAAAACTTCTCATAGTTGCCCATCTTTCTTCCTGCTCTCAACTCTTTTACATTTGAAGTTGGCGAAGAAGTTTAAAAATGTGGAATCGGTTCTCAAACACTTTCTTGGCTAGTTCTACACATAAGGATTTGCCTCAGTCATTTTGATGTCTGACATCTATTGTATTGATGCCTCAGTTGAAAATGAATGCAGGATAAATCCTACTTGTGCCATGATACAGATGGAGGAAAGTGGGAAGCTCAAGCAAGGATGTATATGGTAAACCAGCCTCTCCCCAAATAAATGAAATAATCCCCACCTCCAACTCTGAGTCATAACTCCCCCCATTTTCCTTGGCTAAAGACTGAGTAGTTTACTCTTATAAAAACTCAGTCATGATTGGGGGGGGAAAGGACCTAAGGTTGGATGCCCCATAAAGCTGAGTTAGCCCAGCCAATCCGTGACCAAACCCAGAATTTAGAATAAGAAAGTTGTATTCAGCAAAACATTTCCTTTGATGAAGATTTGATCCCTTTCAATGGGATGTTTCCCGGCCAGAACCTAAGAGATGAATCAGAAAAAAGAGACTAAGAGAAAGCAGTAGACCCATGGACATCTTTACAAATTTTATTTTTAATACTTCAGGTGCCCCCCCTTTTCCAAATCTCAGCCAATTTAAAAAAGTGTAGCACAGTCCCTGGAAGACTCTCCCCTCAGTTTTTGGGGGTTTTTAAGGAAGGCTTAGATACTGCTCTATGGGCATATAATCCCAGGCAAGTGGCTGCAGCAATATCCAGGGCAGGAAAGTGGGCCGGCGAGCCTGCTCTTGCCTCAGCCTTCGGCTGGGCACATAGCTTCTCTAGGCCCCAGTGCCCTCACCTCTCATAAAACACATCTTTAATAGAATTTCACTGATTTCTAAATAACCTTCCAGCCCTACCATGTTGTAATTCTTGCCACATAAATAAAACACTATTTTGGTAGATGGGTGAATAAAATTGATATTCACAGTAGGAAAAAAACTCAATAATAATAAAAGGTTCAATTCAAATAATTCTAACATCACTTCTGAAAGTATGGAAAATGCAAGAGTGGGTAGGAGGTTGATGCTGTTTGCTCACTTTATCAGTTTTCCTTTTTAAGTATAGTTCCTCCTCTCTGTAGCTCCCTGATTTGGTGGGGGAAGTGAGATGGTGCACAGCACTGTGGCTCTTTCTCAGGGCTCCCTGGATCGATTTCAGTCATATTCACTCCTCCAGAGCAACCCAGTGTGGGGTCATCTATCCAAGGTACACTTTGCTAAAATGCAGCATTGGGTTTACCACCAATGGACTTGCCCTTCTCAATCCCCAGGGGAAGAATATTAGCTACAATTGTAGTTAATTTTTTAAAGATCTAAACCTGCTAAATCTAACATATTGCTATGGTTATTGAATGACTCACACTCCGATCTGTCTATTCAATGCAATAGAAAAATTCATGGCTATGTTAATAGATACACATTTGCAATCAGTCTTCAACTCATTATTTTTGCAATATAATTCAGATCCTTAATTCTCTAAGATATGCAATCTATAATCCTAGGGCTTGGGGATTTACAGGTGTTAAATTATCTGCACGGAGCACATTTACTGTAATTTTAAATTCAATAGAAGTACATTATTTATTGCCAGGAAAAATTATAGCACTAAAATAGAATAGAAAAACTATAACATTCAAGGAAACTGTGTTCCCTAGCTCATAACCAGAACTGTGTATATGCACAGTGTATTGAAATTTTGTTAGAACGTGGTATGTTGTGCCTTGCTTTTTAAAGTTATTTTTATTAACCAAAAATATTTTTATTTCTTTAAAAGATTTATTTATTTATTTATTTATTTGAGGGAGAGACAGAGAGCACAGGGGGAGGGGCAGAGGAAGAGAGAGACAAGCAGACGCCCCAGTGAGCAGGGAACCTGATGTGGGGCTTGATCCCAGGACCATGAGATCTTGACCTGAGCCAAAATCAAGAGTCAGACATTTAACCGACTGAGCCACCCAGGTGCCCCCCACAAAAACTGTATTTTTAGAAGACAGAGATAATTAACCTTGGAAAACAACTCATTTCTTTGCTCAATGAAGAAATAAAATATATGAAGTATTTCTATTAATAAAAATTCTACCCACGAAGGGTCTTAAAGCTCTAGATATGAAATGAAATTTTCTCAAAAGACAATCTAGGTTTTACTAAGATTACATTTACTCTACCAATATTGTAATATTTATAAAGATATGGAGGCAATTATGGTAATGATGTTTTACATTCTTTGAAGCAATTGAAACACACTGAAACAGATTCTGTGACTCAAATGGATAAGCATGCCAGAAAATTCTGGGAGAATATCATTCTTTAATATAAGAATAGAGAAACCATGGGTATTCTATTCTTCAGTCATTTTTTTTAAGTGTCTGCAACGCATTTAGGGTTTCAATTTAGGACAGGAGGTTATGCTCAGGAAAGGGTATTATTTTAATTGAATAACAGATTTACCTGCAATTTTGTAAATTGGAGAAAGATTTTTTTCCCTTTGAATGATATTATTAGGTGATTGCTTTCTGAGCCGAAAGGAGAACACTGGGAAGGCTGAAGAATACAATTAAGGGGAGTAAGGGGTAGAGCTTTGACTTCCCAGTGGCACAGGAGCTTGGAGGAGGACAGTCAAGGAGTTTGGTTAACCCAGCTGATGCCAGTGAAATGATCTGGATTCTGATGCCCCACACTCAGCGCAATAATGGTGCCCGGTCTCTCGGGTCTCCTTCCTTCTTCCGGCAGGATGCCAGGAGGCTCACACTTCTCGGTGACTTTTCCGCTTCTTGCTGCTCTTTTTCATTTCCACTGCTTGGTGGCTGTGCGAACTCAGGCTCTGCTAGGCCCGAGGACCACACCTGTACCTCTCCGTCTGATTGATTTACGCGGTGGCTTCTGACGTCAAGGATTTTCAAAGCACCAGCATCGACTCTGGGGCTCCACATGACAAGCAACAAAGACCACAATAGGAATTCAAAACATTCAAAAACAATCGCTACCATTTCTTAAGCACTTTCTGAGTGCCAAGTAGAGTGCTAAGTACAGTATCATCTTGTCTGATTACCACAACTACTCTGCAAAGTGAGGAAGAATAGTATCCCCATTTTTCAAGCAGGGAAAAGGAAACTGACAATCACACAACAAGCTAGCACTCGGTTACAAACCAGAACTTAGAATCTAACACCTAAACTTTTGTCCTTTACCGTCGAGTTTCCAGCATCATAAATAATATTTTCTGACAGTTTGTAACATGAAATCAAGTATGCTACATGCATTTTCCCATTTGGAACACAATGCTTGAAATACCCTGGCTCTCCTTCAGTGACCTTGGAGAAGGCTCTCTTCCCACAGAGGTCAAAATTACATGATAAGACTGCTGAGGAAGCCACGTGTTAATGCCAGAGATTAGAGTATGAATCTTGATTCTGCTACTCACTAACTTTGTAAGGTTATTTGAATTCTCTGAGCCTAGTGTTCTTTATCACTAAAATAAAGATAATTGTGTTTCATGAGTTATTAAGAGAATTAAGAATTATATAAAGAACAGTGTGTACTCATATTATTCTCTCAGTAAATGTTGGCTATCCTAATATTAATATTGGTTATTTGTCACCTGAAAGGTGGCCTCATAAATCTCCTCCTGAGAATCTTGGGACATCTTTACTTGGAGCTAGGTCAAAAGGCAATTGTGAATCAGCATCTAGGATGCATTTTTAGCACCTTGATTTGCTTCTATATCAGAGTAACTTCATTTCTCAGAAAAGGAATTTTTGCCTTGATTTGAGGTAGATTTTAGCATTCCCTTGTTCCAGAGGCTTAATCTTGTAATCTAGAACCTACCCACCAGCCCCAGAATTTATTCCACTGATACCTTTCACAAGGTCTGATGAGACGCCATCAGAATTAGGGTTTGGGACTCTCTCCAGGTTGGTCAAAGCCCGTTGGTTTGAGGTTTCTCTCCTGGACCTTTCCTACAAACAAAGAAAATAAGATAGCATGGATATTTGAACTTGCTAAATCAAGGAGGCTGAGCTGGAACAAGGGCCTCTTGACCTCTCCAGAATTTATAAACATCTAAAAATCTCCTGGGACTTTATTTTAACATTCTGAGAGAGCCCTTCAGGAATTTTCTGGCCATGTACTCCAGTTCCAGGTTTGATCAAGATTAGCATCAAGCTAAACCAAGCATACCCAAACAAATAAAGTAAAAACAAAACAAAAGCTTGTTTGATCAGAGAGGCCAAACAGAGAACAGAATATGAGAAAAGACTCCCAGGAATATATCATATATAATCCCGTCAAATTGTGTATGTTCTCTAAAAACTTAAATTTAAATACTGGATAGGATGCCCCTGGGCTACATCTGAGTTAGACCTCTTCGTCTGCTTCATGCTCAGCCACTTACATCAATGTCAAAAGACATTATAAAAGTACAGGTCTTAACTGGCAATGTAGAAACTGACTTTGCATAAATGTTTACTTTTAAAACAACTATCTCATATTTGACAGACGCTAAGCTTTTTCAGGCTAACATCTATCTACTCGTATAAAGAAATGATTAGAATGATCAAATTAAATAAACTAGTGATTGGCATGCTATTCTTTGTAAGCAAAGCTATTTAAAAACTTACTCTAACTTGTGGACATAATCACTAACAGCCAACTGACCCAAGTTAATTCCTTAATAAGATCCTATAAAAGTGCCCTGAGGATCACAGTTACTCAATTTTCAATAGCAAATTCTCTGTTTCTTCCACAGTTTGTGGAACAACCCAACTCAATATTAAACCCATTTCTCCTTTGTTACCTTGTAATCCTGGGTTTCCTAAATCAATGCTGTAATTCCTCTCTTAAAGAATATTTGAATTATAGTTTTAATAAGGCCTTAGAAAAATACTTATTTTCACAGTTAATGAATACTTTTTAGCAATTAACGAAAAAAAAAAGAAAAGAAAAAGAAAGCTTAACTCCAAGCCAATCCAATACTCACAACAGAGCCAGCTAGCTACATAATTTGAGGGCCCAGTGCAAAAAAGAAAATGTGGGGTCCCCTTTTCAAAAACTATGAAGAATTTCTACGGAGCACCTGGGTGGCTCAGTCGTTAAGCGTCTGCCTTCGGCTCAGGTCATGATCCCAGGGTCCTGGGATCGAGCCCTGCATTGGGCTCCCTGCTCCGCGGGAAGCCCGCTTCTCCCTCTCCCACTCCCCCTGCTTGTGTTCCCTCTCTAGCTGTGTCTCTCTCTGTCAAATAAATAAATAAAATCTTTAAAAAAAAATGGAGAATTTCTAGACAGACAGCAGAGCAGTAAAACAAGATGGAGTCCTTCTTGGTGTGAAGCCCCAAGCAACTAGCTAACGGTATAGTCTCATGGGCATAAAGGCAGCCCTGCCCACAGCTGCATCCAGCTTCATATGGTCTCTCGCATCGAGCAAATACTTCCTTTCCCACGGTATGCACAAGTTTCCACTGTACATAAAGGTTGAGCTTTCTGAATTAATAAATACTACAGAATATTTTAGATCCATGAAAGTATGTTAAGAAATGCAGAAAATACAAGGGAAAAAAAGGATTAAAATAATTCAAAAAAGTTAGGAGAGAGAATGAAATAGACAGTAAGTCAGAATCATAACTCGATCATCCATATCCTTTGTCACACTATAGAAATGGAACCTCTGTAGTGAATCAACAGTTAAAACTTTAATTGGTAGTTCAGAATCTTTATTAGAAAACACCAGGCTCAGATAGTTTATCAGCTGTGTCTACCAAATATTCAGTTGAGCAAACAGTTTCATGTTCATGAAATCTTCCAGAGAATAGAAAAAGAAAGAACATTCCCTGGCTCATTTTATGAGGTTAGCACAAATCTCCATACCTGTGATGGATAACATATTCCCTCTACTCCGCATTTGTCCTCTATACTTTTTTCTATACCTCTGGGGTTAGAAGCCTGCACACACTGTATCTCGGAGTCTTCTTGCCATCTGGCTTCCTGTTAGTTTCTGCTAATGTGAGGCACTGACAAGAGTCTGGAAAATGAGACTAATGGTGAAATGATTTGTTTCTCATTTCAGCTCCCTTCCAACTGCAAGGAGCCTCAGAATCATGGCAGTCATTAGTACTAGGTAACTTTTTGTTTCTCTAACCCTTATTACCTTCATTGGGTAACTATTCCTTTTGTGCCCCTCTAACTCATCCAATAACTTTGTAACTAATTTCATTCTCTATATTAAGTGTCCTCTTCTTGCAATATCTAGAATGGTCTTATTTTTCTCCTTCTTGGATACTGACTTATGCAGTACTTAAACCATCTGAGAATACTTTGAGAAAGAATTGAATATATTTGTGTAAGTGCAAAATCCTGAACAAAATATTAATTTAGCAATGTATGTAAAAAGATACTATGTGATTGCCAAGTTGTGTTTATTCCAAGATTTCAAGGTTATTTGAATCTTGGCAGATCAATCAATACATTTCCCACCAATAATATTTGACAGGTGAAAAACCATATGATCGTCTTTATAGACTCAGGAAAAACATTTGACAGAATTTAGTATCCATTCATGATTAAAATTCTTACATAACTAGGAATAGAAGGGGATCCTATAACCTGAAAAAGAAAATCTATAATGACTTCAAGCTATCACTTTTCTTAATGCCAAAATGCTATAAACATTCTCTTTAGAATCAAGAAAAAACACAATGACTCCACTATCACAGTATCAATTTAACATTTTTTTGGAGATTAAATCCAGGGAAATAAGGCAAAAAAAAAAAGGAAGAAGACAGAGTGTTGAAAATTAAAAATTAATACTGTAATTGTTTAGATGACATAGATGATACAGTTGATTGTCTAGAAAGAAAACCCAAAGAATCTATAAAAAATTTATTAGGATTAATAAGAGGTTAGCAGAGTTGCTGGAAACAAAATCAATGTAAATAAATCAATTTCATTTCTTTACAATAGCAACAAACAGAAAATGCAGTTTTACTATTTATAGTAGCAACCAAAAAATATCATAAAATCTTTTTCATAGTGCAAGTACTTTGTAGATAAATTTATAAAATATTATTGAAAGGTATTTTTAAATATCTAAGTAAATAGATCCATATATAATATTCTTGGAAAGATTCAATATAATAAAAAATATATATCAATTTTAATCTCATTTGCTTAAAGTTTCGATAGAATTCTAATTAGAAGTTCATCGTGATCTTTTTGTGTGGAACTTGGCAAGGTGATTTTATATACCAAAGATCAAAGGGTCCTGAGAAGGGCCAAACTTCTTTTGAAGCAAAATAATAAATTGGGGAGATTTGTCTTAACCTTAGTAAACAGTTACAAAGCTCTACTAATTAAGATATAAATTTAGAGAACTTGGTCAAGAAACTAAAGATAGAGCCCCCACAAACTAACCCACACATTTTTCAGAAACTTGATTTATAAACAAATTTGGCATTTCAGATAAGAGGGGAAATGAGGGAGTATTCAAGAATGTTGACAGAACAATTGTTTTTACCACATGGGAATAAAAGAAAATGGATATGTACCTCACATGATACACAAAAATCAATCCCAGGAGTTTTTAAAAATCGAGTTTTAAAGAAAAAACATTAAAGTGTTCTGGGGAAATGCATTTAGATACTCGTTAGATTTTATTAAGGGAAAACAGATGACACACTCTAAATGAGAAGATTGGTAAAGTCAACTGCTTTAGATTTAAAGCCTTACGTTAATCAAAACATTTTTTAAAAGATGAAAAACCAGACTGGGAGACTATACTTGCAGCACATATAAATAACAAGAATTAAAATCTAGAATGTATTCAGGAGACAAGTGACATGATTTTATTTATGGTTTTAAAAGCTCACCAGGCCATTGTTCAATAAACTGTATAGGTACGAAAGTGAAATGTGGGGGAGCAGTTAAGAGCCCAGTTAGTTGTGAATAATGGAAATTTGGACTGGGGTAGTAGCAGTGGAGAAAAAGAGATATAGACAGATTCAGGATGGATTTTTGCATGTATGGGCAATAGAACTTGCTGACAAATTGTGTGCTTCAAAGAAAAAGAAAAAAATTCTAATTTGATTCCAAATTTAATTCTAATTTATTTTTTATCTCAATCAACTGGATCCATGGGGTTCTATAAATAAATACATCTATTTCTATTAATGGAGATGCCCGAGGGAGGAAAAGTTTAGCGTTGAGGAGAAATCAAGAGTTCCCTTTGGACCATGTTAAGTTTGAGTTGCCTATTAGATATCTACATGGAAATATTGGCTCCATTAAAATAGACATCGGCTGCTTTAGCTCAGAACTCAATAGAGATATCAAGCTTAAAAGATGAATTTGGAGGTCATTGGCCATATATGGTAGGAGGGTACTGTCACCTGAAACAGAGAAGGTTGTGACCTTTGCCTTTGGGGAATATAGATAAAGAGGACCCCTACTTGGAGGAGACATGCTGTTCCAGATGCGGAACAGTAATATATGATAATTAGTATTAAGTTATTTTCTTCTAATGTCTTCACTCACTTGCCTGGGGTGGGGGGCGGAAGTTAAGCTTGCTCTTATGTTCACAGTGAGGACCAAGTAAGGGAACAAATTAGCTGCAGCCTGGAGAACTAGGTATAATGCAATAAGGGGTAACCCGTAGAAGAGCACAGAACATCATTTCATAGCAGCTTACTATGGAATGACTGACTAGTCAATATCCCTTTTCTATGCTGAGGCAGGGGTTGGGGGGAGGGGGCAAGAATCACTGGTTAATATGAGCCAATTACATTAGTCCCATCTCCCTTGCTTGTTGGTGTACATACCTAAGCCAGTTTACGCCAATGAGAAGTGACGAGAGTTTGGCTGGAGTCTTGACTTTTAAGAGAAAGCTATAACAAGTCAACCTCCTTCTCCCTTGACTTGAAAATGGAACTCTGCAGTTCCAGTTGCTATGGAACCACCATCTTGTGGCCACAAGGGAAATGTGGGATAAAGCTGATCCAGTGGATGTAGTGGGAAAAGAGGGAAAGAACCCAGTCCTTCTCATCAACAACCAACTCTGAACCATACCCTACCCCTGGAGCTCCTCTGATGTGAGCCAATTACATTCCTTATTTTTAAAGCTCTTTTTGGGTCAGATTTCATGCTAGTTGAAGCTGAAAACATTTTAACTGATACAAATGTTGGTACACAATCATCAGGAGGATTTATGGGAAAATTAAACATTCCTGGAGCTCAAAAATATTAAAGGAAAGAAATTCAAGAATGAGATGAACTACTGGCAGAAATTTAAGATGAATGATTGGACTGTAGTTGTTGGATATTGAAGAGAAAACTGATGCTAGATAAAGGACTTGGGATGTTTGGGACATTCAGGGTACTCAATAGTGTACAGATTTCTGCAGAACCAAAAGTCAGGGAGTTATATAATTTTGAGACCATGCTAACAGTCATATTGAAAAATAAATCATTGGAAAAGTTAAAATAAATGCTTGGAATTAGAAGTCTTAATAAATATGTCATAATAATGATTAATATGTTCTTCAGTTGAATGCAATGGAAGAAAAAAAAGAGTAATAACATTTTACCTTGGTACTTAATCATTAATCCTTCTTTCTGAAGTGCTTAAAGAGCTTCACAAATAAGATAAACGTTAATAGCTGGAGACTGAGTAGAATTCCTTCTTAAAAAGTACACACAGTAACTGTTCAGGCAAAGATTTTCTTAGATTAGTCTGAAATACCCTGAAGAAAAGCTTATTCAAAACTTTCTGAAGTGATTTTCAGAGTTGTGTAGAATGCTTAAAGCTTTTTGGAGTCTAGTTTGTATATTATATGACATTCTTAGGCTATTCCTACACATATATTTTTTTTCTCTTAAGTAATCAGTTTCCTTAAAAATATATATAGAACTACAATTTAAAAATGAATAGTTTACTCTTGCTTACCAGCTCTGCACATCCATATCCATCAATGTCTACTGACACTCCCAAAGAAATGTCTTGGGAACGGGCACCTGGGTGGCTCAGACGGTTGAGAGTCAGACTTGATTTCAACTCAGGTCATGATCTCAGGGTCGTGAGATGGAGAGATGGAGAGATCCAGCCCTGCTTCCAGCTTCACGCTGGGCAGAGAGTCCACTTGAGATTGTCTCTCTCCCTCTGCCCTTCCCCACACCGTGTTCTCTCTCTCTCTCTTCCCTTCTCTCTCTCTGCCTCCTTCTCAAATAAATAAATCTTAAAAAAACAAAAAAGAAAAAAGAAATGTCTTGGGAGTAAAATCTGTGTTCCTTACAGAACATGAAGGATCACTTAAATTAAGGTAACCCGAAAGGTTGTCTGCCCTCTTCTGGTCAATCATGAAGTTAAACCAGGCTTGGCTCCCACTGCTATAAATTTTCATGCAGAGCCCAGGCTGTGAGTTTCTCTCCTTGCCCATCTAGCCTAAGACTTATGAAAATCAAAGTCAGTCCTTACCTGGAAAAGTTTAGAGACTTAAGAGACAAATTCTGAAGTCTTTTGTAGCATGGATCACTGAAAACAAATTTTCATTATAAAGTGACATAGAGTGTTCCTAAACTTGAAGATACAGCATACTCACTTCTGACAATAAAATAGTCCACACTGAATTAAAATACGTCAATATCACATATTAATCCTTTATCTTTAGAGAATGACCTTTCTAAAAATGTTTATGAAAACACCACAATTCTGATGTTGTTCTTAGGACCATAACATGACTAAGAAAACCATATCCTACTTAGGAATATTGTTACTTGCCAGGAAAACATGGTCTTATGGTTGTCTGTGCAAGAGAGTAATTGTCTGGATAGTAAGATTTTTTCAGTCTTTGTCAGATGGGCAATGTGTCTGAGAGACATCTGTATCCTAATGACTAGAGTGATGCAATGTATTCTGGGCCAAGGATATTTGTGAGCTTTTTCTCAATAGCTTTGATCAAAGATGACAGAAACAGGATGCCCAGCTCACAGCAGAAATCTTGGGCAGATGTAAGACGCTGTATTCAATCACAGAACATTCCTTTGCACTGGCCTCAAATGTTGTCTCAAAATACTCATCAATCCTGCACCTCAGGCAAATAAAGTGGGGACATAATATAAAACCAAACTGTTCCTCTAGCATCGAGACAACAGTCCAGTGCCTTTTGACCTAACTGTGGACTCTAAGCATAATTTTAAATACTAACTCAGGTTTTCCGAGAATTTAATACCAGGAGAGGGCAATACTCGAGATTAATCCTTGGATGGAAACAGCCTGCAGTGTAAATGAACAAACAGACATTCTGAATTACACAACAATCATTTATGAGTTTGATTCTTAAGAGTCATTTCTGAGAATGGAGTTGAATCAGAACCTGATGAAAATGAGGTTTTATTTATTTTTTTAAAAGATTTTATTTGTCAGAGAGAGAGAGAGAGTGAGTGAGAGAGCACAAGCAGGGGGAGGAGCAGAGGGAGAAGCAGGCTCCCCGCTGAGCAGGGACCCCGATGCGGGACTGGATTCCAGGACCCTGGGATCATGACCTGAGCCGAAGGCAGATGCTTAACTGACTGAGCCACCCAGACATCCTGAAAATGAGGTTTTAAGAAGTAAAGGCCAAGATCTAGGCCCTGGTTCAGAGTAGCCCTGCCAACTCACCACCAACCTGTGAGAGCCCCCCTTGGTGGCCAGTCCTTCATCTCATCTCTGTAAATGTAGCAAAAAATAACATCTTATTTATAATTTAATAAATTCATTTTAAAGTTTTGTCTCAAAAACTTACTTGTTTTAATAATAAATCTTTAATAATAAAGGTCACCTAATGACCTTTTAAAAATTTAATTCCTTTCTTAATTTCTATTTTCTTTTCCTAAGCTAACTTACTTTTCATCTAAACAGAACTGTTGTAGAGACACATTAAGAACCCGTAGATCTGTGCACATATATATATTTTAATGGGATGGAGAACTCATTAAATACACACTTATGTGACTAAAGGAAAGCCCACAGTTAATTAAATAATTCAGAAAAGCCAATAAGGGTTGGAAATGGGAAATCACATGAGTATTAACAGATAAAATCACATATCAACAAATTGTTTTAGATGATGTTGGTATGTACAGATGCAGGGAAGTAAACTATAACCCTCTGAGATTATGGCAAAAAATTAATGAATAACTTTGCCTGAGATTAAGGATCCATCACCAAGACACTGCCTACAAGTGTGAGACTTCTTAGCTGACAGATAGCTAACTAAGTTGATGGTTCTCTATTAAACTATGGAATAAACCATGAGCCTGAGTAGTAAGGCTTAATAACCATCTTAAAAAGGTCAATTGTTTTCAATATTAATGGCATGAATATTGTGTGAATCAATCATCAGAATGAAAGATCTGAAAAATAGAGTGTGCTAAAGGAGATGTTAGGGCAGAATGTTGAAATTGTGACTGTCGTAGTAAATCCAGGATGATTGGTTACTGCCTGAACCCTGAGGGGAAGGAAGACAACGGGACTAATAAACATAAAAATTTATTTTCCATTTAAAACTTGTATATTGTTATATTTCCAGATTTTAGAACAGTGATAATAATAATGTACATTTAATAATAATTGCCATAATTTTCTGCACATTTACTGTGTGCTACTCTATTCTGAACACATTACATGTATCATCCAATCTCAGAACAACTCTGTAAGGTGGTTTATTAGATGAGGAGACTCAATCACAAGATGGATATATAGGCTACAGAGAGGCTCAAGGGAGATCCCAAAGGGCAGAGCTAGAATTAAATCTAGGCAACCTAACTCAAGAGTCACGTTTAATCACAATGTTGTACTGTGATGGTTAATTTCATGTGTCAATTTGGCTAGGCTGTTGTGCCCAGTTATTAGTTAAAACACCAGTGTAGATGTTGCTCTGAAGGTAATTTTTACATGTGACCTGACATTTAAATCAGTAGACTTTAAGTAAAGCAAACTCTCCCCCATAATGTGGGTGGGCCTTATCAAATCCACTGAAGGCCTCAAGAGCAAAGACTGAGGTTTCCCCAAGAAAAAGGAAGTCTACCTCAAGACTGCAACATAAAAACTCTAATGAGTCTCCAGCCTGCAGGTATGGACTCAAGACTGCAGCATCAACCCTTCCTTGAATCTCCAGACTGTTGGCCTACTCTACAGACTTCAGACATGACAGCCTTCATACCTGCATGAACCCATTCCTTAAAATAAATCTCTTTCTCTCAATCTCTCTTCTAGAAATTCTCTGTTTCTATGGAGAATCTAGATTAATTCATGTGTATTAGTATAATCCAAAGGTTGTCTTATATAACACTTTTTAATTTAATTTTCACTATAACCTTATGCCCTAGGTAAAACAAGTTATTATTCACATGTTAGAGATAAAGAAAATAAGCCAATAGAGAGCAGATTATTTATCTAAATCATAGCACTAGTAAGGAATAAAATCTGAACTAAAACGTAAGTTGAAGATGACAAGATCTGCCAGCAGATGTGTTATGTTTGGCTCTAGCAGATGTGTTATATTTCTGTAGGGATTTGAGTTTGCCACCACCTACCTAGGTCTTCTGCCTCCATGGTCTAAAAATATTTCCTCCACCTCACACCACCTCTCAAATACACAAGTACATTTATCAGATAATTCAAACAAAAAGGAAGACGAGAACACTAAATCAAAAGCTTTAGATAAATTCGGCTCTTAGCCACTTTCTGGGGCATGGTATGCAAAATAGGCAAAAATGTAGAAAATAGAATCAAGAAAATCAACATCTTCATTCACTTACTCAAATACATACAGAGTGACTATTGCCCAGTATTTGAGCTTATCCTTTGGAAGATGGCAAAAGGAGTGTGTTAATATTGAGTCACAGAGCAGGGCGTCTATGTCAAAAGCCAAGAAGTGTTTCTAACGTTTAAATTTGTCCCAACAGTTGTATCCTCCTCTTTAAGCTAATATACCATGTCACCTGTGCACCACTCTAAATTTTAATATTTATTATATGCATAATGTTAAAGGCAAACAAGAGTAAGATTGTCAAACAAGCAGACCACAGTTGACACTAGTTGGATCTAATAGATGGAATACGTAGAGTACACAGTGCTTAACTGAAGAGTGGTGTTTTCCAGCAGAAAGTAAAGAGCAGTACTGTGTAAACACTTATAAAGATGTCATCTGAAACAAAGTGAAATGACTATGCAATGAATGTTTATTGAAGAGATTGTACTACTCATAAGATTGTGATTAGCTCTGCTCAGCAATTTGATTCTTTGTTTTAAAAAAAGATTTTATTTATTTATTTGAGAGAGAGTGCGAGAGAGATGAATGCAGGGAGGGATAGAGGGAAAGGGAGAAGCAGACTCCCCGCTGAGCAGGGATTCCCCACATGGGGCTCGATCCCAGGACCCTGAGATCATGACCTGAACTGAAAGCAGAGGCTTAACCCACTGAGCCACCCAGGTACCCCAGTAATTTGATTCTATTTCACTTGGCAACTCACCCTCCCACTCACTTCAGTGAATTTTGCAAACCTATCTACTCTCTTCCAAACTTCAATCCTTTCCTTCCATCCCAGAAGATCTCATTCTACTTCAGAGAGAAATAGAAACCATCTGATAGGAATTCCCTGACCACCCACACGGGTACCCATCATCATTTCCCATTTAAAATGGAGGAGCCTTCTCTTCTTTCTTCTAGAGACAAACCTTTACCTGGTTCTTTGGCTTCCATTCTGTGATGGTGAATTTTATAGGTCAGCTTCACTAGTCTATGGGACCCAGTTTGGGGTCAAATACCAGTCGTTATGCTGCTGTGAATGTGATTTATTTAGAAGTGATTAGCATTTAAATCAGTAGACTAAAAACAGATTATCTTCTACAGTGTATCTTCTACTTCTCTCCCTTATACATTCTATATTTTCTTGACTTTCAAATAAGCCCAACCTATCAGGCCAAAAAAATAGAACATGAATTTCCACAGCATCCTCAAATTACCACCTTATTCTCTTTTCTGCTTCACACTTTTGATAGTTGTTTATTCTGTTTTTCTCCTTTTTGTGCTTGTCATTCATATATTTGTTCAATGAATGAAGAAGTAGATGAATGGAGAGTCTTCTGGATACAAAAATTCTGGGCACTTGGAGACTATAAAAAATATAAAATATAAAAACTATTCCTTAAACAAGGCATAATATAATATAATATAATATAATAAATATAATATAATATAGCCACGTGATAGTTATAAGCAAGGAGGTGTGGAGACAAAGCATTAAAGTATAGGGATTTTTCAGAAGATTTCTAGGAGGAGGTAAAACTTAGATCAAGATCATTGTAGTAAAGGACATAGCCCCAGAGCTCATTTAGCTTACAGAAGGAAAAAATTAGAGCCAACTATGAAGATAGATATGAAGTGAGGCAACCACAAATAATTCTGGAAGTAGGCAAAAGGTGAGGGAGAGGGAGATTTTTAAAGAGAGAGAATGAGGGGAAGTGGGTGGGGGAGACGGGTTAGCTGGGTGATGGGCATTAAGGAGGGCATATGATGTAATGAGAACTGGGTGTTATATGCAACTGATGAATCACTAAACTCTACCCCTGAAAAGAGTAATATACTATATGTTAATTAATTGATTTTAAATAAAAAAATAAAAAGAATGAGCTTTTCTGGGCATAAATCTAATTTTGTGGAGAGGCTGATGAAGGAGAAAATTTAAAGAAAGCAAAGAGGTGTCAAGGAGAATAGAAAAAAAAAGAAGAAATATGTGTATATATTTTCAGTTGGTAGGCCAACAGTCAATATATAGAGAACAGTTTCAAAGAAAAGAGTTGGAGCAGAAGTAGGATTATCATGTGTTAATGAATAGGGGAAGGGTTGGAAGCAATGAATACTAAGTCTTCTTTCAAGGAGTAGGGACCTAAGCAGGATGTCTGGCATCTCCATGATACTTCACTACTCCCCATCCCATGTCCGTCTGTCACCAAGGCTCACTATTCCTCTTACAGATGCCTCCCATCTTGATTTCTTTTTCCCTTCCTATGCTTGCCTCTCTCTTACCTTCATTGGTCCCCTTGGCTCCCATTTCCCCTCCCTGCAAGCCCTCCACTATGAATAATGAAAGAGGAGAAGACAGCTGGCGGCCCAGGAGGGACAGTGTAGCATGAAAGAAAACACGTGAGAGCCTGGAATTGAACAAACCTGGTTTTAACCTGACTGCTGTCTGATTTTGAGCAAATTATTTAAATTCCATGGGCCTCAATTTCTTAATCCATAAAACATAGACAATACCTTCTTTATCGTTTTGATATAAGGTTCGAATGAAATAAAATCTGTTATATAGACAGCTATATGTGTTCAAGGTGCTCAATCACTTTTATTATACCAAACTAATATTCCCAAAATGCTGCCTTTATTATTTTACATCTGTGACCAAAAACTTTCAAGGGCCTGCTCTTTCTTAACATTTAAATGCAAATTTCTTTCTCCTAGGCTGATCTCCTGGGCCAAGAACCTGTCTTAGTCATCTTTGCAACCCTGGTGAATAGCTTAATTCATTTATTCAACAAGACCTTCCTTTATCTGGAAAATAGACGGACTTGTTAGATGGCACTAGGATAGAGTAAGATGCTTTTGGATTCACGTAGCAGAACACGTAAGTAGAAGTGACCTCACAAAATAGATGTTTATCTCCTATAACAAAATTCTAGAGGTAGTGAGTTTCCAGATTGTCAAGCGACTGTATGAGGTCAAATTCTTTCTCTCTTTCTAATCCACCAGCCTCAGTGTGTTGGCTTTTCATCCTCAAGCTTGCTCCCTCATGGTTCCAAAGTGGCTGTTGTAACATTGAGTATCATAGGTCCTCACTAGACCACTTTTGAAGCAGGAAGTATTGATGCCAGGGAACAAGAAAGCTTTCCTTATTTGTGTCCTCTCTACCTTATCAGTAAGGCGGCTTTTCTAGATTTCATTTGCTTGATTCTCTTCCTCTCAATTTGCTCTATTAAATGTTGAAAATCCCCAGAGCTCTAATGGCTTTCTTTTCAACTTACTCTCCTTGGTGACTTTATAACATTCTCATGCTTTGAAGAGACATAGGCAGACAATTGCTAACTTTACATTTCAGTCCAAATCTCACCTCCAAGCACCATGTTCATATATTCGATTCATATCTCCACTTGCCGTCCTACCATATGTAATACTTTTCCATTTCCTTTTGTCATTCTGCATCTTGTTTTTGAGGATGATCCATGTTATCCATGAGAGTGAGTCCATTTTTAACTGTTGAGGACTAACCTAATGTGCAAATAAACCAGTTTAGCTCTCTATTTCCTTAACCTGGGACAGTTTCTACTTTCTGCTCTTGCAAACAGAGCTGCAGATAAATAATTTTTACATGTCTGCTTGATCTATGGTTATGGAATAAGGAACATTTACTTCCCAATATAATGGTTGATTTGTTCATTACTCCTTCTAATTGTGTAAAATGCTCTCTCTGTATGTTGTTGGAGCATAGACATTTGAAATGGTATTACTTATTGTGACTTGAACCTTAGATCAGCATGTAGTAACCATCTATAACTCTAATAATGCTTTTCCCTCCAAGTGTATTTTTCATATTGATAGAGCTACACTAGCTTACTTATGATTTTTATTTACCTGGGCTATTTTTCTCACCCCTTTACAGTGAATTATTTTGTGTCATTATGTTTATGTTCCTATATAAAGATAATTTTGTTAGGTGTTTAAAACCCAATTTATAGCCTCTATTCATCAACTATAGAATTTTGTCCCTTGACATTTCTTGTAATTACTAAAATTTTTAGATTTATCTCTCTTTTCTCTTGTTCTCTTTTTGCTTTCTATTCAAAATGCCTTTATCTTTGTCTGACTTCCGTAAGATTGGCCAAGGTATCTTTATCTCTTTTATCCTCTAATTAATTAAATATTATACAATCGATTTCTGTTGTTGAAGTGATTATGTTGAAATTGCTAACATATATTCTAACCTTCTCCTAAACAATAATTACCCACTTTCCTTATTTAATGTCGTAGGTATTTGGAGTTTTATTATATCTTGGGTTTTTTTATTGCTTAAATTAACAACCATTGAGACACAGCTTTGTTATTATTCCACATAAGAAATGCATGTTTTATTGACCCATATTTTTACTAATTTTTTGCTTACCATTGTTACTTGAAATCTGTATTTGTTTCTGGCTTTTTCCTTACTTACATCTTTTAAAATGTTTCTATTCACCATTTATCTGAGAGTGGTAAATCCTCTGAATTCTGCCTAAAAGTGTGTTGTTTAACCTTCTTTTCCAAATGGCAGTTTGCTATTTTATTCTAGATTAACACTTAATTTATGCTTAGTGTACCCATTAGCTTTTTATTTCTTGAAATTTTATGTATTCTTTTACAAATATATGGTTTTTTCATAGTGCCCTATTGTTTTCTTAGGATTTATTCACATTTTATGTTTTATTCATGTTGGACAAACATTTTATAGATTCTACCAGAGTGTTCCAGGAGCTGAAATTCTTAGGGCTGCACTCCTCCTCATTGTTGAATCTGGTAACTACTGCTCCCTGTGAATTGTTCTCTGTAGCTTAGGTTGAGGGTTACCTCTCTAGAGCATTTGCATTTGCTTCTTGCCCTTGCCCCAAAGGTACCACCCTGCTGGGTCCAATCTTTATGCAAACTTCTTCCTTTCAAGATTTCTAGGCTTTGCAAAAAGTATTATTTTGAATCCTAACCCTTCATGAAACACATATTTGGAGTTGGATTCTCAGAAAATGCACTTTTGATTCATCTTCCTTGTCTTCTTCTTTCTAGACCAATGGGTGGATTTTTGTCTTAAGAATACTTTCTCTGAAAGTTTCCCTGAGATTTAGAGCTTTCAGGGTCCCGTATTTATTCAAAGTTCTCAGTTTCAATCCCCCTTTTCTTTTGAATACAAAGCTTCAATTTCTGTCCCTATGAGAATGGCAAACTCCGAGCCTCTGGATTCCAGAGCCCAAGAATACTGCAGGGCAGCCACAGTAGCTCATGGTCTCACGTGTGTCCTTCTGCCACCAGAGCAGTCTGCTCTTCCTTATATGCTCAACTGTGCATTTAAAAAGGTTTTTTTAAATAACATATATCCAATATTTACTAAGTGTTGGTAGTAGGAGAATTCTCCTTCTCTTTGTTCTCCATTTGTTATAGCTATTTAAGATTGCTATAATCTCTGTAAGGCTAGAAATCAAGGCCATTTCCCTAGTTATAGAAGCCACCATAAAGGCAAAAAGCAAGGTCATGCTTGAGTGTGTGTGTGTGTATACAAGTGTGGCTTGTGTGAATGTGTTAAGTGTGTAAAAATGGCCTCAGTCAGGGAAGACTTTGCTGAGGAACTGTGTCTTGAAGGAAGAAGGGGAGTTTGCTAGCGAGGCATGGTAAGCCTGTTCCAGGCATAAGGGAACATAGATTATTTGGAAATCTTTAAGAAGGTCCGTTCAACAGGAGCATAAACAGAACACAGGCATATGGTCAATGTGTAGGATTGGATGAGAGAAGTCCACTTTAATTCCATGCCAAGAGGCTTAGATTTCATCCTAAAGACAACTGAAAGCCGTTGAAGGTTTCAGGCAGAAGAGTGACATGATTTGATTTCCTGTATAGAATGTCAATATGAAGGGGGACGCCTGGGTGGCTCAGTCAGTTAAATGGCTGCCTTCGGCTCAGGTCATGATCCCAGAGTCCTGGGATCAAGCCCCACATCGGGCTCTCTGCTCAGCAGGGAGCCTGCTTCTCCCTCTGCCTGCCGTTCTCTTGCTTTCTCTCTCTCTCTGACAAATGAATAAATAAAATTTTTAAAAAAAAAAAAAAGAATGTCAATATGAAGAATGATACAGGGAGAGAGCAGATCCTTGCATGAATCCATATGTCTGATTCTCTGTGCTACAGAGAGGCATCTGGGACCAGGGGATGTCAGGGCGTTGGGAGAACAGGGAAATGCCGAGAAAGGATGCCAGGCAGAGATACCTGGTACCATGACACAAAAGCTAAAGGAATGATTGGGGGGTCTGGGAAGAGGGTCTGAAATTCAAGAGAGTCAGAAGGGGATTCATGAGGGTGGCTGAAACTGGATTAGAGGCCAGTATCCAGGTTTGGTTAATGTGCAAAGAAATCTAGGCCAGAAAGATGCAGACCAAATTAGAGAAATGGTGAGAACAAGGATGCAAGTTTGATGCAGTGAGTTATGGGATGTTGTGGTTAGTAATGGTGAAGCTTTCAGAGATGTCCTTTTTCACTGGTTCATAGAACAGGCAGACATGCTTCTTACTTAATGTTACTATCTTTCTTATGGAGTCTCTGATTCATCAGCATCACTAAATATTCATTCTTAAATATAATCCACAATAAAAAGCATGACAAAACATAATGATATGTCAATAATGCATTACACTGCTTTGACTAGGGAGAAATAACTCTTTAATGTAGGTATAGCTGTATTTCTATGGGTACAGGCATAGAAATATCATATGGGGCAAGATGGTAGTATTCCTGCCAGAAGAAACAATCTGGGCTGTCTTGATTTCCCATTTTCTCTGTCAGAGGAATCTGGCAAAGCTCTAGATGCCTGGCAGGTGTTTATCACTCTATTCTTCCTCCAATAGGAGAGAAACAACATGACGATGTGATATTCCAAATTTAAAACAAAACCCACTTTATCCCAGATGATGAGCTCTAACTAGTGTTGCTCCAGGGAAGCAACTGCTTTTATCTAGCTTTTGTGTTCTTTTGGGAAATGCAAGCTGTGTCTTCCCCATCTTGGCAGCAGTGCATCTCTAACCCTAATCAAATATCCACAGTGGTACACGCCGGATAGCCCTGAAATTTAAATAAAGGAGAAATCAGAATTTTATACTGTAAAATCAACAAGGTAGAGACTTTCCCTTTTTCTATCAGTTTGAACTGTGGGGATTCCTACTGTGCTCAATTATGTTATACCGCATTTTTAGCGCAAACAATTATAGCCATGTATATTCTCACACATATTATAATTATCAAATAGATGCTTGATGGTCATGGAGATGGATGATTACTGAATCTTTATAGAATAATAAGGAAAGAAGTCAAAGATGAGGCAAGAAGATAAACACTTTAAGATTACAATTACTGTCCCAAGGAGTTTGCAATCTGCAATACAATGTTCCAAATAACTACAATACAGAACGCCGTGTGATACATGTCAAAATAGGAGCATGAACAATTGCCAAATGGGTACAGAATCCAAGTTATGACACAGTAAATTTGAGGTGCAGGAAAAAAAAGTCATGTGAAAATGTCATTAGGCAACTGAGAAGCTGTAACAGAGCTCAGATGAGAGGCTGGTGTTCAAGGTTAGATTTGGAAGTTGCCCATCTAGAAGTGATATTTTGAAGCTTTGGGATTAAATATGGGTGCCAAGGAGAAGCATGTGAAAGAGCAGGAGAGAACCAAGATGTGAACCTTCTGGAAGATGCTCCTAGAAGTGACAGAAAGAGGAGCCAGTCAGGAAGGGAGGTTTGGGAATGGTGAGAAGGGAAAGAGGTGTGAGATCGTGTACTGTCATCAAAGGCAAAGGAAGTGAGAATGTCAAGCCAGAGGGAAGACCTGCAATGCAAAATGCTTGTGAAGTTTCATAACTTGGTCATGATGAGGCTGGTTATCATCTGCAAGAGAATGGCTTCAGGAAATAGGAAGAGAAAAGGAAGATGATGGCGGATTGAGTAGTAAATGGGAAATTGGAAAGTAGAAGCCATTGAAGGAAAACACTACCTCACAAAACAGAACATTTGAGGAGTCTGGTGATAAGAAAGAGAAAAATGCAAAAATTGCTTATGTTAAAAAAAAAGATAGCAGGAAGGGAAAAATGAAGGGGGGGAAATTGGAGGGGGAGACGAACCATGAGAGACTATGGACTCTGAGAAACAAACTGAGGGTTCTAGAGAGGAGGGGGATGGGGGGATGGGTTAGCCTGGTGATGGGTATTAAAGAGGGCATGTACTGAATGGAGCACTGGGTGTTATACGCAAACAATGAATCATGTAACACCACATCAAAAACTAATGATGTAATACATGGTGATTAACATAACATAATAATAAAAAAAAAGAAATGCAAAAATAGCTTAAAGGGCCAATGAGCTTGAGGGTCAGATGTTCTAGTTTGTTTCGATTGGTTTGGTTTTATTTTTAACTTAGGGGAGATAATTTTGATTCCCAATTAAAGATGAGTCAAAAAAGGCAAAAGAGATTTAAATTTGAGAAGGAAAGGGAGAATAAAATAGGGTTCCTGAGGGATAGTAGGTCAAAGACTCACACAATAATAAAGGATATTTTTTATTTACTGCTTACTATATGCCAGGTAGAATGCTAGAAACTTTATATACATTAAGTAATGTAATCTTTACAACAATACTTTTAGAGAGGTGTTGTTAAGCTCACTTTATGATATACTACTGAGACTCAGAATGATAAGGTAACTTACCATGGTCATACAGCAAGTTAAGTCGTGGGGCTAGGAATGAAATCAGATCTAACTGGACTCCTAGACTCATTTTCCAACTTCTATGCTAGGTTGATCCTAACAAGGCAGAATATTCAATAGAATTGCAAAAAATGTGATTATATCTGTATTTCCCACCTTCTCTTTAATCAGTGATGCCAAGCTCAGTGTGTGTAGTGGGCATTACTGTTCTATTTATTCTACTTGTTGCCTATGTAACCTCTGTTCATCTTTAGGAATAACTTAGCTTTTATCCCTTTCAAGAACCTTTTAATGAATGTCCCAGGTATAGACTGGATGTTCCTCCTCAGTTCTGCTGTGGCATAAGTTTGGTTTGTAACATGGTAACAAGCAATCCCTAAATATTAGCAGGTTAACACAATACAAGAATATATTTTTTTAAAGATTGTATTTATTTATTTGACAGAGAGAGACACAGCGAGAGAGGGAACACAAGCAGGGGGAGTGGGAGAGGGAGAAGCAGGCTTCCCGCCGAGCAGGGAGCCCGATGCGGGGCTCAATCCCAGGACCCCGGGATCATGACCTGAGCGGAAGGCAGACGCTTAACGACTGAGCCACCCAGGCGCCCAAGAATATTTTTTTCCACACAAAGTCCACTGCTGCTCCTGGCCAACTCTTCAAAGTTGTTGCCCTCCATACAGTGAATGAGTGTCTTTTGGCCTTGCCACCTCAATTCAAGATCTTCCTCTATAAGTGGTGCAATGGCAGAAGGGTGAAATAAGACAATCATGCTTTTCACTGCCTCAGCCCAAAAGCACTGGGTTACTTTTGTTCACATTTCATCTGCTTGAACTATTCACATAGCCCCACCCAACAACACGATAGCTCTATTATCAGAAGGGCAGCCGAACAAGAAGGCAGGGGATCATTCCCAAAGCTACCTTGCCCTGTTGAGGCTCCATTTGGGACCTGGTACCATCAGATTAGATACTTCGAGACAGATGTTACCGAACATGGAGCTAAGTTAATAATACAACTAATAGAACTATAGTTTGAAACAGGTCCAGGAACTAAGCATCCAGCCTCAGCACTGGTATAGAGATAAGTGTGGGATAGAGATACCTTCCATTTACAGGAAGTATGGGGACGGAGAAACAAGTAAATGACCCCCACAAGGAAGCAAAGAGACAAATACAGAACGAAAGGCATTCTTGGGCATTTAGTGGGGCATACAACTCATCCAGGGAGCTTGTTAAAATACAGCTTCTGATTCAATAGGTCTGGGGTGGGACCTGAAATTCTACATTTCAGATAAGCTCATAGGTGATGCCAGGACTACTGATCAGTAGACTATATTTTGAGAAGCAAGAGTCCAAAAAGCCATTAAGTTGATTTATCCAACAAGTTAATGGTATGAAGGAAAAAAAAAAAAAAAAAAACAAGGTGGGAGCAGTGAGCAACTGAACTTGAGAATCTCAAGAGACACTGCAATCAAATGTAATGAGTGGTACTTCTTTGGATCATGATTTGAACAAATGAACTGTAAAAAAAAAAAAAGTTACAAAACTGTTCTGAGACTATGGGATACTTTGATTCTGAACTGGGTTTTAGAATTCCAAAGAATTCTCATTCATTTCATTAGGTGGGGTAATGGCTTACTGGTCATGCGAGGTAATACCCATATATTTTAGAAATGCATATTGAAGTATGTGGGAGTCAAATGCTTTAAAATACTTCACTAAAAAGAAAAAACTGTAATGAAAGTATTGATAATTGTTAAATTTAGCTGATTGGTGAATGGGGGCTTACTGTGTTTTTCTTTCTACCTGTATGTAGAAAGAATTGAAATAATTCTAAGAAAAAAATTCCAAGTTGGTATGGTAGCAGAGGATGAGGATGCTAATACGCTACCAGTCTATTAAATTTTTCCTATGAATTCTACCTGGTGCTCTAAATTTACTATAAATGAATGAGCCATAGTTAAAAGTTGAGATCCAATGCTGTACACCAGCAAAAACAATAAAACCTAAAGCTCCCTTGGATGGATTAATTCACTTCTTCACAAAGCACAATATTTAATATTTTATTATTATTAGCTGAAGATTTATTATCTCTTACTGGCCAGCCAGCTAATCATCCTGGTAGTTTTTAAGGGAACACATTCCTGGCTCTCTAGTTATTCCTTATTATTTATAAAAATCAGAAGTATTGGAGCTTTCTTTTTCTCTTTTTTTTTCTTTCTTTCTTTCTTTTTTTTTTTTTTGGCTGCTCCAGGACACTGTAAAACTATGACTTAGGTGTGAAATAATTTAAAATAAGGAGTGGATAAATAAGTAAATCATTTTAGGAAGTGGCTATTCCAATCTGATCCCTGATTCTATGATAATCTCAGACAAGTAATTGATTTTAGATATCCCCAAATTTAATCCATTAAATAAATACTGATAAATAGACATGGGTATAAGTATATGATAAAGATGGCATTTCAAAATAGAGAAAAGATAAATGATTTAATAAACAAAAATGGGATAACGGTCAGCCATCTGGAAAATAAATATAACTGTGCCTTTCCTCACTCTTTTTACAAAAATAAATTACAAGGGGATCAAAGCTTTAAGCATAACAAGAGAATTATTTGTAATCTTGGCAAAAAATAGGACTTTTTAAGGACAAATACGAAACTCAATAAACCATGAAGAAAAGGATAGATGAGTGTGTCCATGTAAAATTTTTAAATTCTGCTCAGGGGAAAAAAAAACCATAAACAAAATCAAACACAGATGACAAAAACTGAAAGAATATTTGTAATATATGGCAGACTAAATGTTATTTTCTAAATATATGAAGATCTTTAACAAACCAAGTAATAAAATAATTCAATAGAAACTGGAGGAAAGAACATTTTAAAAAGTCTCAAAACATAAGAAAAGATGCTCATTCATAATCTTAAAGATGATCATTAAAATGAGAAACCTTTTTAACCCAGTCAAATTTGTAAGCAGCAGATAGATAGTATACAGTGTTAGTGAGGTTGAGGGGAAACAGGAATTCTTGTATACTATTGACAGCAACAAAATTTAGTAGTATCTAGCCATACTTAAAATGCTCATGATCTTTGACCCAGCAAATTCACTTCTAGGAATTTTCAACAGATATATTCATACAGATGTTCTAAGGAATACATACATGAATATTTCTTGCAGTATTATTTATTAAAAACAACAATAACCCTGAGAATATCTTAAAATCCAGTAGTAAAAGACTAGTTAAATAAATTATTATTTATTCATACAATGGAATGCTCTGTAGCTATTAAAGTGAATAAGATAAGTCTGTGTATTAATGTATTTACAAGATCACATGAGGGCCATAAGAAAATACTTGGGGGAGGGACTTTCTGAAAAAAATGATTTTTAGACTATCCATGGTTTACATTTGCAAGTGATCACATCTTGGTTTAGGTGTAACTATATAGGCAAATTCTTGCTTATTTAACCCTCTTACTTAAAATACTTGGGAGGAATGCTGAAGCTGAAACAGAAAGAGGAGATTGCTTCAGGCCAAAAAAGTCTCAGTAAACATCATGAGATCTGGAGCTAATCTGTATGTTTGACTCATAGTTTCATGGGAACTATTAAAATATCCACGTCTACCTCCAGGCTTTACAGATGTAGAATTGGAGGTCCAAGAATATTTATGGAACCAGTAATATTTGGTGCTCATTTGCGTATTAGAGAGTTAACATATCTTAAAGGATATATACTTTAAAGTAGTTTTGATTTAACTTTAAAGGCAGTACCACATGTATAATTCATGGAATGATTTGCATTTTGCTATGAAATGATAGTAACACTTTAAAGAAGAGTTGTTTTAATAATCAGAGACTTGTTGCTCACAATTAAAAGTTATTTTGAGCAAAATGACAACCGTTTTTTGTACACTGTCCAGGTTGCTATGGTTGTTAAAAATTTTTTTTCTATGAATTGCAATGATAAAGTTGAATCTCTAGATCACCAAGATATCTGTAAATATAGAAACCTGGCTTTGAAGGCACTAATAGAAGTAACCCATTCTATTCTGTCCATCTGTTTCCATTTAGGACCACAGATAAATCTTCAAAACCACAGGGCTGGTCATTCATTTCTCAAAGACTCAGACTTTTCTCACAGAGTTTAATGTGTAATCTTGCTCTTAATAGGTGCTCAATAAATACTGGAATCGATTAGTTGTTTGAGGAGACTGAACCAAGTGGAAAGAGCTTGGTCTTTAGAGTGAGACAGACTGGATCCCAATTCTGGCTCTTCTACTCACTGACTGTGATGATTTAGATATGGATAGAAGTTGGTTTCACCAACCTTTTTTTCTGTGCCATTTTGGGCATAAATGACATTTCATTAACAAGAATCACTCAAATTTCACCTGCTCATTTTCCCCACCTGCAAATTTTATAACCTTGGTATCCTGTACAGCTCTAAGAAATCCTTAAGGGACTCACATACCAAGTTGCTCTTTCTGGATACTGCCTTGCTCATGGACACTGCAGCTCTCCACTGTGTCCTACTGCTCCCCTGGGTACCAGCCCTGCTTCTATCTACTCTGTGTACCTCAGCCATATTATGAACTCACCTGGGTTATTAAGTCCCTTGTGCTTATTCTCCCTTTGCTACCACTCCACCTCTGGTCCCAGCAGAAACCTCTGTTCCTCCCCCAAGGTGCCATCCCAGACAACTGTGCTCAGGGGCTCAAAGTTGCTTGGTGAGCTGTAGTGATGTATCCTCCAGGACAGTACTCTCTGTGAGAGTTCCCCCAAACATGGTGCTTTTGTGTGCTGGTAACAGAACTCTTTCTTTCTCTCTTTCTTTCCTATCTTCCTTTCCTTCCTTGTTCCCCTCTCTCCCATTCCTCATTTCTCTTTCTAATTTATAGACCCCCTGCTCTCTGGAAGACTAAGGCTTCAACAGAGGCTGTGCTGGAAGTCAGTATCAAGTGATGAATCTCGTATTGTATTCAGAATTCCTTTTCTTCTTCTAACTAACTACACTTGACCCTTGAAGAATATGGGGAATGGGGTTAAGGGCGCTAGCCCTGCGCAGTCAAAAAATCCACATATAATTTCTGACTTCCCAAAAACTTAACTACTAATAGCCTACTGTTGACCAGAAGCCTTACCAGTAACACAGTCGATTAATACATATTTTGTATATTTTATGTAATATATACTGTAATCTTATAATAAAGTAAGCTACAGAAAAGAAAACATTAAGAAATCATAAGGAAGAGAAAATACAAAATACAATACATACATTTTTACTGAAAAAAAAAATCTGTGTATAAGTGAACCTGCTCAGTTCAAACCTATGTTGTTCAAAGATCAACTGTATTTACTACAGGTTCAGCTCTGTATGCCTGGCTTCTCCTTCCCTTAGAAAATTCTTTCTCTTAGAACACATTTCAGCCTGCATTAAAATAGAATTGTGTTGGCCCATATAACCAGTTTGTTATATATTCCAGATATGATTGTAGACAGCCTGTACTCAAAGTGAAATCCCCATTAAACACAGAATACATATAGGGATACCCAAATTCTAAAATTCTTGTAATATCTTATGATATCCTTACTAGGCTTGTTGGAATTTTAAAATAATTACTGACACATTGAAAACAGTCAATAAATGTTAGCTAATGGTACTAATAGTAGTAGTAGTATATAATAATTTTTATTATATTTATATGGCTAACTTAAGATGACTTTACTTAGTGTGTTACTTATGTTCAGTATAAATTTCTTTTGATACATTTTTTAAAGTATTTCTATTACTATATTTAGTTTCTTTTGCTGCATCCCTTCCTATCAATAACCTATAGAATAACTAGGAAAATAAACAAATTATGTTCATCTACATTCAAGTTAAGAATTTTTTTTTTTTTTAGAGAGAGAGAACATGTGTGAGCAAGGGTTGTGAGAGGGGCAGGGAGAGAGGGAGAGGGAGAGAATCTCAAGCAGACTCTCCACTGAGCACAGAGTCCCAAGCACAGCCCTGAGATCATGACCTGAGCTGAAATCAAGAGTTGGACGCTTAACCCACTGAGCCACGCAGGCACCCCTTAAGTTAAGAACTTTTAGGAGAGTTACTTTTGACCCAAAATTTTAACAAAAATTTTAACTGTAAATTCTTAGCTATGAATTAAACTTAAAAGTAAGTTGTTTGGTTTGAAAAATGAAAAAAAAATAGCAGGAGGGTTTAATTAATTAATAAATATATATGGAGTGCTATATGTCCAGCACTAAACTCAATACTAAAGGAGAAACAAAAGAATTAAAACATCCGAGGCCAGTCCTTCTCAAAAAATATAGGATAGATATGATTAAATTTAAAAATAAAAAATAATAATAGCTAAGAGTTAACCCACATGGTAATTACAAAATCTACGATAGGATATGAAAGAAAAGGTATGGTAGGAAAGGCTGAATTAGTTGCCTACAGCTTGGTGAAGAGACTAGAATTAGTAAAGGAGTCAATGAGTGAATTCAACCAGTGAGAAGATGAAGCATGGGATTATGGAAAGTGTTTTAGCCAAAGATTCAGGAGATTTGTTTCCTGGATCTGATTCCAACTTGATCCATTCAGTGAGACTTTCAAAAACTGACTTAAACTCTATTTTAGTCTCTATGTTATTATCTCTGTTGTTTTAATTTTAAAATGAGGGGTTGCACAAAATTATTTTAAAGTATTTTCGTAGCCTTAAAAATTCTACAGTTATGATTTCAATAGGTGGAATCATGCAGAGTTTATTTTTGGACCACAATGAAATTTAAATGAAACTTGAGAACAGAAAGATAACTAGAAATGTTTGATAATTAAGCAACACACTAGTAAACATCCCATTGGTCAAAGAAGCGATCACAATGGAAATTTGGAAATACATGAGGTGCAGCTAAAGCACCACAAAGAGGAAAATTTATAGCACTAATTTCTCCTCCTAGAATGGAGGGAAAGTCTCAAACAATAAGAGTTCCCAACTCAATAGAGAAGAAAAAGAGCAAAATAAACCCAAAGCAAACAAAAGGAAGGATGTAATAAAGTTAAGAGCAGACATTATTTAAATTGAAAATAGGGCAACAGTAAAGAAAATAAAATAAACAAAATGCTTGTTCTTTAAAAAAAATCAATAAGTTGATAAACTTTTTTCAAGATAACAAACTAAAAGGAAAGAAGACACGAGTCACCAATATCAGGACTGAAATCAAGGATATAATTACCAATCCTCAGCCATTAAAATGTGGTAAAGCAATACTACAAACAACTTTATGCTCACAAATTCAACAACTTAGGAGAAATGGACAAAGTTCTAAAAAACACAAACTCTAAAACTCAACCAACATGAAATATATAATCTGGAAAGTCCTAGAATCATGAAAAAGTGAAGTAATATTTTTTAAAAGCTCTGAGGAAAGGAATCTCTAGCCCCACATGGTTTCACCAGAGAATTCTAGTGAACATTTGAAGAATTAACACCTATTTTAGAATTAAACCTATTTCTCTCCCAGAAAATAGAAAAGGAGGAAAACTTCCAAACTAATTTTATGAGGCCAATATATATGAAATATATATGAAACACGCATTCATGAGAAAAACTCTGAGAGTTAGGAATGGAAGGGAACTTTAGATATTCAGGGAGAAAGAAATGAAAAGTAAAAGGGTAGAAAAGAATATACCATGAAAACAATAAAAATAAGGAAACTGGTGTGATTATATCAAAGTAGATCAAAAGACATATACAAGAATGTTCAAAACAGCTTTATTAGTAAGAGGCAAAAACTAGAATCCCCACATGTCCATGAAAATAGCCCAATGAAAAAATAATAAATGGCTGTGTATATATTCAATGGGATACTAACAATAACAATAAGAAAGAAGTACTACAATGCAGTAACACGTATGAACATGAACAAGCAATAACATGCATTTCTACAAGCAACATAGGTGAATCTCACAGAAATAAGTGCATAGATTGTATGATTCCATTTATATGAAGTTCAGGAAGAAGTAAAACTACTTATTCTGTGATAATACATGTCAGAATAATGGTGACCTCGGGGGGTAGCAGCAGTAAGGGGTGCAATGCAGTCTCCTGGACAGCTGGACATGTTCTACATCTTGATCTGAATGCTGGGATGCTGGGTATGTATGTATATTTATGTTAAAATCCATCAAGCTGTACACGTTAAATGTATACATTTTGCTCTGTGTATAACTTCAATAAGAATACTGTAAAAGTAGGATTAAAAGCTCATAAATTAAAAGTTCAATAATCCTATAGCATTTTGAGTAAATTAGATATGAAGGATTACTAGAAACTTCGATCCAACTAGAGGTAGAGTTGGTGTTGAGAGGTGGTGGGAGTAATAGTTGAGGGGTATAACATACTGTTTTTCTTAATCTGTCAGCAGTTAAAATATTCTTCTAATTTATTTTAAAAATAGATTAAATGAATGCCAACTATTTATATTAACCCAATTTCTCTATTATTCTCAAAGTACTTTAGATCAGGCCAAGGCAGCTGTGGGACTTTGTACACTAGGACAGAGAAAAAAGTTTTAGAGAATCATTTACAGAGCAGCTATCTCCAAAAAAAAAAAAAAATGTGAGCTAGCCAAATAATAATTTTGAGTACTTGTAAAATACCTTTGTTTTACACCATTCCATAAAGCAAAGTTAAGCATCTTACAGAATGATAGAAAAGTGAACCCATCCTTTAATAACATCTGGATCAGCTGGAACATCTGGGCTGGATGTTTAAAATAAATTTGAAACCAGAAATGTTTTATTTTTTATTCCAATCCTGTTTCATTTATTACATTGCGGAAAGCATAGGGAGCAAAATCTGTTTCCAGGAACACTGGAAGAGGAGTGCATATAGACAAAACATGCAGTCATAAACAGACAAGTCAGGAGACCAAGACTCTCCTAGTTTATAAACGGAATGGCAGGAAGCAGTAAAAACCAGAGGGGTCATTGAGCAAGAAGATTTTTTTAAAAAAGAATTATAGCAGGCAAAGAAAGATTCTACAAAAAGTAATGGTGTACAGATCTCCAGAACTGATTCATCTTGCATAACTGGAACTTTGTCTCCTTTGGTTAACAACTCCCCATTTTTCTATCCTTCCAGCCCTGGGAACTATTATTCCACTCCCCGGTTTTGTCAGTTTGACTATTTTATTTTTTTATTTTCTGAAAGTAAGCTGTGCACCCAACGTGGGGTGTGAACTCATGACCCCAAGATCAAGAGTCATATGCTCTACCAACTAACTAAGCCAGCCAGGTGCCCCTCAGCTTGACTCTTTTAAATTCTTCATAAACTTGGGATTATGCAGTGAGCCTAGAGTTAACAATACTGTATTGTATACTTAAAATTCACTAAGAGGGTAGATCTACATTAAGTTCTCTTACAGCAAAAGAAAAAAAAATACTGTCAATACATACACACATACATACATAGGACAGAAGGAAACTTTTGGAGGTGATGGATAAGCCTATGGCCTTGGCTGTGGCAATGGTCCCACAGGTGTACAGTTCTCTCCAAACTCATCAGGCTACATGAATTAAATATGCACAGCTTTTTTGTATGTCAGTCATGCCTCCAAAAAGTGGTTTAAAAATGATAATGAGTATGCATAAGCAAAAACAGTCCTTCATTTTCACAAGACCATGAATAGCGAAGATTTAGTGCAGAGTCTTCACTGGTCTTAAAAGATTTCTGAAGTACAATTATAAACGATTGTCTTGGATCCTGATATACAGGGCATCTAACAACTTAAATAACAAATTCTTCTATGTTATAATGTTATAACTACTAGCTACAGAAGAGACGCTGGTATGCGTATCTCATTGCTGATTGTGCTAAAGAACGAGAAGCCTGGAGTGCCACGCTTAATCAAGCAGCTCATCAACGAAATCAAGGGTCCAACCCCTCTTCATGTTTCCCGGATGCCATGGGCAGCTTATCTGCTTCATGCTTACACTTCTTCCCCTCATGGCTACAAAGTGGCTGCTGCAGTCCCAAACATGTAGACATGAATGTGGCTGAGAAAATGGAAATACTTCCTACTATGCATTGTTTTTGTTGTTGAAGAAGAAAACCCTGCCCAGATGATTCCCAGCAGACTCCTGCTCAGTCCCCTTGACTAGAATTATGTCCTTTATGAGCGCAGGATGAGCAGGACTGGAGGTACCTGATATTGTCAGCCTTTCTAGTAGGAGGAAAATTCGAGTATCAAAGAAGAGAGCTGAGGAGGATAAGTAAACTGTTGGGTGTATGACTGGTTATGTCTGCTACACTCTCACTGTACAGATTTGAGGAGGGGGTGAGTGAAAGAACATAGCAGAATTGGTAAGCACAGTTATGGTGTCTCACAGAATTTGTTAGAATCCTGGCTCTGTGCTCTGTAAGCTTCAGGCTAGCTGTTCTGGTCCTTAGTTTGCTCATACATAATAAAAAAATAAATAATGCATAAATCACAACCTTTTTAGTAATAAAGGATTTTAGTAATAAAGGATTTGTGTGGTGCCTGATCCATAGAACACACTCAATAAATAGCACTATTATTACATTAAAGCAGCTCTACTAGCCCATGACTATTATTTTTTTTTTTAAAGATTTTATTTATTTATTTGAGACAGAGAGAATGAGAGACAGAGAGCATGAGAGGGAGGAGGGTCAGAGGGAGAAGTGGACTCCCTGCCGAGCAGGGAGCCCGATGCGGGACTCGATCCAGGGACTCCAAGATCATGACCTGAGCCGAAGGCAGTTGCTTAACCAACTGAGCCACCCAGGCGCCCCTAGCCCATGACTATTATTAACAGGGTAGGGTTTCTGTTCAATTATACATTTAAATGTTTTCTTATTCTTTACAGGTTCACCTTCACATTCTTTTATTTCCTCATTTCTAGGGCTAATGTTTTTACAGACTGTTATGCATTAAATTGTTTAATGGTATAGAAAAATGTCTATAAAGGAAGATCAGTTGATAAGTATAGATATCAAAGAATGGTAAAATATCAGTGCTAAAAATTCAAAACCTCATTTTACTAAGAGAGGACCTAATACATAGCAGACATTTAATGATCTCAAGTGAATGACTAAAGTCCTGTAGGTAAGTAAGTAAGCTGGCTAGCAGCTGGATATTGCAGTTCAAGGAGAATAATGACTTTGAATAAAATACTGATTTCAAACATGGATAATGTTATTAATTGGCTTCTAGTGTACACGTGGTGGCATGAATTCAAAATTCCTCCCTTTGGCTCCTGGAAATCACCTTAAAGCTTCAATCCACATTGGCTTATTTTTTTATGAAACTGGGAGAAGCTAAATTTTCCAGACTTTAAAGTAGAGGCAAGAGCTACTGAGAATAGCTGAGACTGAACAGGAAGATCAAGAATCACAAGGAAAGAAGTGGAGAGAATGTATCACAAAAAAGATAACCTTGGGGCAATGAAACTCAGTAGCTTCTGGTAAGAAGGGCCAGAGAGGTATACTCTTGAAGATGAAAGACACCCACTAAAGTGCAACAGCTGTTGACAGGAGACCCTTCAACTATTTTTAGTTGTGAGGAGGCAGAGGGAAATGGCAAATTCACACAGGCAGCCCTGTTTTCTAGAAGGAATCTGTTTCTGGAGGCCGTGGATGAAGAGGGACTCTATATCGATTAATGTGACTCTCTCCATTGTCTGAGGGAAACAAAGGCAATATAACTTATGCCAGTGTGATGAGTGGGGAGAAACAAAATAAGGTGTATTAATACACTGGAATATTATGCGATCATGGGAAGGAATGAAGTACTGATCCATGCTACAATATGGATGAACCATGATAACATTCTAAGTGAAAGAAGGGAGACACGGAAGACCACACTCTGTATGATTCCATTTATATGAAGTGTCTAGAATAGGCCAATTCAGAGATAGAAGGTAGATTAGTGGTTGTCTGGGGCTCGGCAATGGGGAGGGAGGGGTGGGAGTGACTTCTAAGATGTGTGCAGTTTCTTTGGGGTGTGATATAAATCTTCTGAAATTTAATTGTGGTTATGACAGCACAATTCTGTGAGTATACCCCAAACCACTGTACTATACCCTTACATATGTGAATTCCATGTTATGGGAACTCTATGTCAGTGAAGATGTGAAAGGGAGGAAGCTTTTATTTTGTGGGTATAACTGCTTCTACAGCCTTTCCTCACCCCCTCTCTCCCCAGTCCTTTTGCACTGGACCGAGGGTAAGAGCACTTGGTAGACTTTCTGTCGAGAGCTTAGAGCAGGAGGGAGAAAGCTTTGGAGGATATCAAATGGGTTATGGTGCTATGTCCAAAAGAGGTCTTTGTAAATACTTTCATTAAATATGCTAAGCTTATGCCTCTTTGGCCTCAAATCTTAGCCAAACCTGTCTCACTGTGGTGTTGATGATTCTAATCTGCACACCTAGTTGTAGGTACATGTTGTAGAGCAGTCTGAGGGCTCATGTGCATCTGCATCCCCACCTCTTGCCCATTACGTCATTCCTGGGACCGCCATGTTGTTTAGTATTGAACCCCATGTTTGACCAGGGTTGGGTAATGTAAGTCAGAAGCCCTTCTTTACACTGTGACCACAGAGCTTGTATCTGGACTTCTTTTCAGAGTTTATGGGTCTCAGTCAAACTATTTTGAATATGAGATGACCAAAGAGGGTCCCCACCTGATAACCTTCAGTATTATATAAAGTTCTACTCAGGGGCACCTGGCTGGCTCAGTCGGTAGAGCATCCGACTCTTGATCTCAAGGTCATGAGTTCAAGCCCCACATTGGGGATGGAGCCTACTTAAAATAAAATAAAATAAAAAATAAAGTTCTACTCAGAATTATAACTTCTCTGGGATTTCTTCTTTGATAAAGGACTTTCCCTGAAACTGGTCCTCCTGGGCACCTTCAAATCAATGGTTCTCCCTGTCCTACAGCCCATGTGCTTACAAGCTGGGTCCAGACTAATAGTTTTTTTGAAACTAGTATAGACTGTGTCAAGTATCTTTTGAACTTATCATATTATTGTGCCTAGTCAGCATGTCTCTTCTCCTGGTTTCTCACTCTTGTTCCTTCACCCTGTATAATAGGATAAAAAGATATACCTTACAGTTCAAGCGTATCTGCTGTGCATACATGTATACAAGTCATTAAAGTACAGATGCTGGGGTTGCAAAACTCCAGTCAGCGCTCAGGATGCTCACTGCTGCAAAATGTAGATAAATTAGAGTGAAAGCACCATTGTCTCTCTCCTCAAGGTCCGCAGACACCATTCCTTCTCAAATATGAGGTTCAGATATATTAGAGAAAGAATTAAAACAAAGTTATTTTGTAAAAATCCGTTTTTACCAGAGGAAGACAAATGGCTTTGGAAGAGAGACTCTTTGGGCAATTAGAGTAAGTTATGTTAGCATCATGAAGATGAGGAGGAGCTAAATTCAGGACCTCATGTCCAAATCACACTGATTAGGCCCTAGCTGTTTTATTTCCTTTCCTGGGGCTTCTGATAACCAGCATGGCCCAGACTTATGGCTGTAGGGCACGCATCTGGTCCCAGCCCAAGCTGTATTACCAAGTTTTCCAGGAAAGGGAAGGAGGTCTGGAAGGACTGATATCTGAACAATTAGCTCCCGAATGATTTTTATTTTATCTTTTCAGAAGTGCCCAATACAATCTTGTTTTTAAACTTTGGTATTGAGCCCTATGTCAGATGCTCTGTGGGCCAGACATAGATGATATCTTTGCCCTTGAGGGCTGGTTTTAGTCAAATTTTATCCTGATAGCCACCTAATAATTTAAAATTTCCTGTTGCTCCAGGAATAAGAGCAGGATTCCTTGCTAAGACTTCCAGAAGGCATCTTAGCTGAACTGCTTATAAATGGAGCCCAGGTCTTTTCTCTAAACCCTTCTCTACCTTACCCCTCGTCCTCAAGGAGAGCCTGGCTTTTTACTGCAGAGTTCTTCATTGGTTGGGTCAGCCTTAATCTTCAGTGCCAGCTACTGCCGTGCTTGGAGTCTCTTTCTTGCCTTTTTCTCTCTACCGAGTCTCTACCAGGCCCTAGGTGATGGAAGGCTGAGGGTGGGGCATCCCCTGGTGACAAGCAGTGCTCTCCCTGTGTGTTCCCCAGACACCGGACATCTTTCCTTGTTAACAAAGTGGGTGCCAACTGCTCTAAGTTGATTTTGTTTCCAAGCCTTTTGTAACTACCAGAGGTATTAGTGAGATATAAGAAAAGACGAGATTAGGATGCTGAAGGGGAAGAACTGGAGGGGGCGGAGCTCCCTGCAGTACAACTATGATCTGGACATTAGGTGGTCATTTGCTGGGACCACTGCTACAGCGTTTGAATAAATTTCAAAATACTGTGACTTTTTGTTAATAAAGGCAAAAAAGCAAATCAAAATCTGCAGATTGCATCACAAAAGACAGCTAAAATAAAATGATTCATAGCAGTTCAAAATAACAGGGTAATCAACAGTATACCAAATGAATGCTAATAAAATGAAAGCCTATCTAGGACTCTTAATTTCAACAAGGTCAAAATATGGCCAAAAATACTACACAACACAATGAAGGGCAGTTGATAATCCTATAGGACGTACTTCATGCCAAAAATATTATGAATATTGATGAATCAAATGCTATAGCAACCATAATCATAAAAGAAAGAGGATACAAGCAGAAATCTACAGATGTACTCCAGAGATGGACAATCGTGAAGTACCCTGCTCATACTAGGACGGATACAATGGCCAACACAGAGGTAGAGACATAGAAATGCTCAAGAGCCAGAAGTTATTCTTCATGTACTAGCCAAATACTTCTATAAAAAGAAACTTATCCTGAGGTGTACTTCATACAAGAAAGATAGGATATATACCTGACTTTGTTGTGGTTGTCCTCTTATTTACCAGTTTTCAAAATAACTTGATGTGTTTCAATCCCTTCTAGGTATTACTCATACTAAGGCTCAAATTGTCTCATCTTTGTTCACCGGGAGCATTTCCAGGTTGATTCCTGAGTCCTTTTGATATGACAACAGTCATTTTTAATAGCTCCTTCAGTTTCTGATATGACAAGATGACTTGGGCTCATTTTATTCACTTTATGCCCTAGGCTGGGAATCAGTCATTTCCTCAAGGAGAACAGGTTTCTTTGGAAATAGTTTTTAGAGGTAATAATCTGAGTTCTAGGAGTGCTCAATGTTTCTAGGTCAAAATTATATGTGAATATAATAAATTGTGAGCTCATAATGGAATTTCACATTCAAATTTATAAGTAGAAGGATTTTACTTCTTTTCAACCTTGTATTTTTATCTGCTTTTATCCCTACACCTGAAATCCTATTTTCCAACATCAACATAATTACCCATTTAATATACACATAACAGTCTTTAAAAAAAATACCAACACTACCACCAAAGATATGATTAATGAAAACAGTTTATACATGTTTTGATTGTTTTTGTCCTTAGGGTATATCCACTAGTGATGTACTGTACAGTCAAGTTAAGATGTATTAAAGCCATTTGAAATAATTCCACTTCTGTGTGTTTATGCAACCCACTTGACATACTATTGTATTCCTTTGTTTCATTTTGTTTTCAGTTTTTAGGGATGGCTTTTAAATTTTTTAATTTTGTTTTATAATTACATAACGTATTTACATGGTTTCAAAGTTAAAGCTACTATATATATATACACTTCAAAAATATTTTGGGAGCACCTGGGTGGCTCAGTCAGTTAAGTGTCTGCCTTCGGCTCAGGTAATGATCCCAGGCCGTGTTGAGCTCCCTGCTCAGCAGGGGAGTCTGCTTGAGATTCTCTCTCTCCCTCTCCTTCTGCCCCTCCCCCTACATGCTCGCTCTCTCTTTAAATAAAATCTGAATGTGTGTGTGTGTGTG
>NC_138376.1:100021002-100073264 GCF_054177405.1 Leptonychotes weddellii | reverse complement strand
CACTGCCTTCCAAGCATGTATGCTAACATTCTTCATATCCATCATCCCCTAGAAAATGGTATGGGAGTAAAAATAGCGAATATTTACTGAGGTCTCACGTGCTGCCAAGCACAGTCCTATGGCTTTGTTCTACATCATCATCTTGGTTAATCACAACAATCCTATCAAATTGGTACTGTTTTACAGATGAAAAACTGGGGCACAGAGATATTAAACCATTTACTTCATAGTATACAACTGAATGTACGTTGTACCGTAAATGAAGGAGCCAGGAATCAAACCTAGACATTATGACTTTTGAGGCCATTCTTAACTGCTACACTTGCTGCCTTCAAACGAAAAATGCTACCAGAGAAGCATCTCAATCATTTCTATGCTTTTATGACACATCTCATAAGGTTAGTGAGGCTTCAAATTGTCTATTGTGTAGAAGGCTTATTCTTTGTCAAAGGCATGAAATATTTCCCTCTGAATCAAATCATCCAATAAAACTAAATTTGCAACCAAATTAAAATACACTTCTAACTTATTAGGAGCAAATTTAACAGCCTTATTTATATAGGAAAAGAACCATTATTTGAAATCTCTCTTCTATTTGGTATTTGCAAACTGATTAAAATTTTGTTAGTCATTTATCTAATGAGAATTTCACGGTTACCTACTCTTTTTATCTAAGGTCATAAACAAAGAATCCAAAATCAAGTTGCTGACAATATATATTCATGAGACTATTAGAGAGCAAAACAGCAATACAAGTAGCAGCAGATGAATTTTTAAAATTTTTATTACACAGTGTGTGTGTGCGTCTGTGTGTGCGCACATGCGCGTGCACTTGTGTGTGGGTAACACGGGCAGGAGACAACTTTCTCCCCAACTATTGGACCTCGGAGGAAATCCCTAATTTTCATCAAGCCTCATGGTTTTTAAAAGAATTAGTGGAAGGGCGCCTGGGTGGCTCAGTCGGTTAAGCATCTGCCTTTGGCTCAGGTCATGATCTGGGGGTCCTGGGATCGAGCCCTGTGTGGGCTCCCTACTCAATGGGGAGTCTGCTTGTCCTTCTCCCTCTTCCTCTGCCCCTCCCCCTTGTTCATGCTCTCTCTCTCTCTCAAATAAAATCTTAGGAAAAAAAAAAAGAATTAGTGAGATTATATAATGTCTAGCACATAGTATTTTCTGTGGTTGAAAGAGCCCAAAAGTTGGGAAGAACTCAGTTCAAATCTTGGTTCTGTACTCAATAGTCTCATGACTTTGTGCTAGTTATTAAAACTTGCTGAGCCTCAGTTTCTTAACCTGAAAACAAATGGGGATCCTACCTATCCTGTAAGTAGTCAAGATTAAGGGAGATAATATATATTAGGCACACAGCATCTAACATGATAAATGTCCATTCCAATTTCCTCTTCCCCTCTGTCTTGTATTCTCTCATCTCCTAGAAAGGAGCGGTAGACATGGGGGGCACAGTTTGGAAGCAGAGGTGCCTCCTACTCAGGAGAAACCTTTGTCACTGAAGAAACCCAGCCAAGCGTGGTGGGCTCAGAGAGGAGGAATCGGAGAGCAGAGTTCTCGGGTTCTAAATTTTAAGGCAGAGATTAAAAAAAAAAAAGAGGGCTTTAAAATTTCTTCCCACCTATCCCGACCCAACCCACCAGGACAACAAAGTAGTTAGGGAGTCAAGTGGAGACATAATGAGCAAGCACGTGCCCCTTCACCTGGGGGAGCTCGGAAGCAAAGATGAGCTTCCTGGAATTGCTGGGGAGGAGGCGACTGTTCTCGGCCTCTGTGATGTGAGCGGACACTACAGATGCCTCAGTGTCCCGGAGCGGCCTGGCACAATCCCTGAGGTGCCCCCGGCACAGAAGGACCCCAGCTGGTGCCCCACTGACAACGTGCTGCCGCCCCGACACTTGCTCCCCTCACCCTCAGTGCTGACTCCAGCCATTAGAGGGAGGCCTGCTTAGCCGTCGGAGCTCAGCGTGCCTGCGAAGCGGAAGCAACACTACGCCCAGCGCGTAGGCCCGCCCACAGGGTGTCTCCCGTGTCCTTCCGCCTCGGCTTCCGGGTTCTGGCCGCCGGAGCGCGCCTGTGGTGGGCCAGCCCTGGCCGTTGTCCTATAGGCCCCTCCCGGACGCTTCCCGGCCGGCTCCTGCCCGGCGGTCCTCCCTGTTCCCTGCCTGCCTCCCAAACCCGGATAAACCCGAGTCCTCATTTCCCCGCCGGTGTTTGCGGGAGCGCCGCTTTCAGTTTTCTGGGAACACTACTATTCAAAATGTCTTCTTCTATTTGTTTACTTATTTATGAGTATTCCTTCCCTCGCCTGAAAACATGCTCTAGCAGCACAGGGACTTTGCCTGTAGGCCAAATCTGGCTTACTGCCTATTTTTGGTAAATAAAGTTTTATTGAAATGCACCCACACACATTAGTTGACCGTATGGTCTGTGGGAGCTCTGTGCTGTACAAGGGCATAGAGTGTTTATTCACTTTATAGAGAAAGTTTGCCGTCTCGTAGTCTGGTTCATTGTTCTCACAATAGAACAGTGTTTGGGACAAAGCAGGCACTAAGTGATATTTGATGAATAAATAAATAAGCACTAGACAGAGAAGTGAGGCCACCTGCTTCAGGGAAAAACTTCCCCCTTGGAAGACTTTAGATGCTGTTGCTAGGAAGGGTTATATTAATATAAGTAGCTGAAGAATCATAACAGATAATATTTCCATTTATTTTTTAAGCTTTTTTCCCACTGTTTTTTTGGTTTGGTTTGGTTTGGTTTCATAGTTTTGGTAGAGGCTTGGTAGCAATCAGGTCTAAAGTTCCTACTTTAATTTCAGAGCTACATTAAAATAACTGGATTTGATCCAGGAATATATCAGGCTTACTAAATATAATTATTTTTCTCTAGCTAAAGTTATTTTATTTTATTTTATTTTAAAGATTTTATTTATTTATTTGAGAGAGAGAGAATGAGAGAGAGAGAGCACATGAGAGGGGGGAGGGTCAGAGGGAGAAGCAGACTCCCTGCTAAGCAGGGAGCCCGATGCGGGACTTGATCCCTGGACTCCAGGATCATGACCTGAGCCAAAGGCAGTCGCTTAATCAACTGAGCCACCCAGGCACCCTAAAGTTATTTTAAAAGATAATGTAGATCCATTATTGAAAATGTAGAAGAGGAAAAAATTACCTCGATCCCATTTCTCAAAGACAGATGTTAACCATGCTTTCCTTTGCAGCATTTATTCCAGATATAAGAAGTTTTTCAAAGTTGTGTTTTTATTGATGTGAAAATTTTTCTGCTTTGATTTTCAATTTAAAATAGAAAATATTTTTGTGTGCTTTAGTAAGGGTTCATTGGTTGCAAGCCACAGAAACAAACAAGCGAGGGCTTAAGTAAAAAATGGAATGTATTAGAAAGAGCTGGGGTAGCAAATAGAATCAAAGGCAAGTTTGTGTAACACAACAGGCTCTTCAGCTGCAGCTGTTTCGAGGCTTGTGTCCTTCCGATCAATGTTCAAATTCCAGGCAAACAGAATCTGACCGGCACAGCAGGAGTCCTATGGCCTCCCCTCCTACTCACCCTCCACCCGTCACCCCCCAGGGAGCCTGGGCTGTCTTGATGGACAGTTCGCCAAGGGTGAAGAAAAAGGAAGTGTGCCCCAAAACACTGAGGTGATGTTACCAAAAGGAGAGAAAGGAATGCAGATAAACAGATGCCCACTGTAACATGTTATACGCTCTCCATAAATAAGTTTATTTTTTTAATGGAATGCTTTATTGGAAAGTTATTGATTGTTAGCAAGAATTCTTTGCAAATGGTTAGATTTTTCTTTTAAGTAATCTCTACACCCAACATGGGCTCAAACTCACAACCCCGAGATCAAGAGCCTCATGCTCTACCAACTGAACCAGCCAGGCGCCCCACTCTTCATAAAAAGGTTGAGAAATTACTTTTGAAATTGATGTAAGAATCAATAATTTAAAAAGCTAGAAAGATGGGGCGCCTGGGTGGCTCAGTCGGTTAAGCGTCTGCCTTCGGCTCAGGTCATGATCTCAGGGTCCTGGGATTGAGTCCCATGTCGGGCTCCCCGCTCAGCAGGGAGTCTGCTTCTCCCTCTCCCTCTGCCCCTGCCTCTGCTCTCTTTGTCTCTCTCTCTCAAATAAATAAAATCTTTTAAAAAAAAGCTAGAAAGAAGGGCACCCGGGTGGCTCAGTCGGTTGAATGTCCAACTCTTGATTTTGGCTCAGCTCACAGTCTCGGGGTCGTGAGATGGAACACTGCGTCAGGCTCCATACTCGTTGTTGGGGAGTTTGCTTGGGATTTTTTCTCTCCCTCTCTCTTCCCCTCTGCCCCTCCCCCCACTCTCACTCTCAAATAAATAAATCTTTTGAAAAATGCTAGAAAGGGGCAAACATTTTCCTTTGCCTCTGAGCCCACAGATGTCTATGATTACTTACCTCCCTGACATTTTCCCATCTGAGCGTTATAGCTTATTCCAGATGGTCCCTCTTTGACCCTCTTTGGTCGCATGATTATTAAGACATTTTGAGACACTGTTGATTAGGTGTTTGTTACAGTGTTTATTATACCAGGTAGCTTCATCAGCATTGGTGCCCAGGGCTCTGAAGGATTCCCTGCATCCTGCAGCATGGGTTAAAGAAAAAAGCGATTTGAGAAGAGGAAACTTCAGGAGTCCAGGTCAGCAAGAGAGGAAAATGCTTTTTCCTCCCACTTCCCCATGGAGAGGCATGCTAAGGCCAGGCACTGTGCCAGTAACACATGCAGCTTGGGATTGCACTGCAGCAGAGAGAGCCGATTCTTCTGGTGCTCTGCCTTCATACGGAGCAAATGTGAGAATAGCTTTTCTAGAGAAGGTGTTCGCATGCTAACAGCACCGTGGGAAGTCAGTCTTGCTCTGGGGAGCAAACTTGGGTACTATTACTCCTATTAAGAAATCGGGGCCCTGGTCCCAGCTAGCTCATCATACAGCCAACCCAACAGTGAGTATGTGAGGTGGCATGTTACACTTTTCTCAGGCCCAGGGCCCAAATGTCTGCATTGTGGAAAGAAAAGAGAAGTTCAGAGCAAAATTTCCCCCTCAAACCTTAAACCAACTTTCGCATATAAATGTGTGGTTTTCACTTGGACGGTGGGATGTGCCGGCTGCTCGCATTTCTCTTTTTTTTGCCACTAACTGTGAGACCTCAGATAAGCCAGCCTCTCCTTCCTTCGGTCTGTCGGGCTCTCTGCCACAGTATTTTCACCTATGGTAGAAGTTAGTTGGACTTGATAAATCTTAGGCCCCTTCTTGATCTTAACTCTTAAAAATCTATAGCTCTGTGATGGACAAACCCTGAAATGCCTCCACAGGCTAAGTTTTCTTTAATTATGTATTTAAAATTTCTTTCTAGATTTTTATATTAAATCAGTCTAGTCTTAGAATAGCTTATAAAGTACCTCAGTATATCTACCGACAGGTACTTGTTGTAGCTGGCTTATGGTTTGCTCATCTTTTGCTCATGGTTACAAAGCAGACCCTGCAACACTCCACACCATTGAGTAATCTGGTGGAAAGGGCGAGAAAGTGGGAATCAGGACATAAAAGGCTTCAAGGTACTGTACATGCTAACTAATTCTCATTGTGAACTGTATTGGCAAAATCAACTGAACTGGGGTTTCTTTCTTTCTTTTTTTTTTAAGCTTTGTAGACTTGGAATTGAACCTTTATTACATATTTTTAAACACTTAGTTTCGGGGCGCCTGGGTGGCTCAGTTGGTTAAGCGGCTGCCTTCGGCTCAGGTCATGATCCTGGAGTCCTGGGATCGAGCCCCGCATCCGGCTCCCTGCTCAGTGGAGAGCCGGCTTCTCCCTCTCCCTCTGCCTGCGACTCTGCCTACTTGTGTTCTCTTTCTCTCTCTGTCAAATAAATAAATAAAATCTTAAAAAAAATAATTTCTTGTAATGAGCATTTTTACAAAAATTAAATCCTCTGATCCTCACAACTAATAAACTAGCCTGAAATAACCCCCAAATCTGTGATTTGGGGGTTGCATTTGCTTTTAGAGGCAGTGCCTCATAGGGATCAGAATCAAATCTTGGCTCAAGACATTTATTAGTTATTTGAGTTGAGTATGTTACTTACCCCTCTGAACCTTGCTTTGTCTGCACAGTAAAGATGATTGTGTTTGCTTCAAAGGATTGTGGTAAAGTGTAAATACACATGTATGTGTGATGTCTGGCAATCAATAACGCCAGGTGCTATTCTTAGTGCTTAGCTACCAGTTGTTTTTAAAGCAGTAAAACAGTCTGACCTTTATCAAAACATATCTGTCATCGTTTTTATCCAGTGTATGGTCATTGGGCTTCAGCTTTAGGTAAAAACAAACAATTCAGGACAGCTCAGAAATTTAGATCAACCCAAAATTCATCAAGTACTAAATGCCAGGTGCTTTGGGAAGCATTAGGGATGCCAGAATGAGAGAGAGCTAGGAAAGAACTACACAAAGGGCTGATGCAAGTTACAACAGAGCGGGAGGTGCTCTAACACACGCAACTGATGTTTGAATACATATATCTTTTAAAACGAAATGGTTGGAAATGTTTTGCTATTAAGTAAAATTCATAAAAAATGTGTTTACATAGATTTAGAAAAATGAAATCAATACATTCATTTAAAAATCTGTAATATATGTAACAAATTGAACACTTGAAAGTATAATTCAAGTCCCATAATTTAAAAATTGTTTACGTTATGGGTATTAGAGTTTGACCTCGGAGTTTGAAACTTAGCAACTTTACTTATTGGTTAATAAGCTAAGCTTGCTTATAACTCTACATCTGAACTACCAAATGCACATAATAATAGGACTACGAGGCTGATAATTATATGAGACAATGCCTGTAAATCATTTTGCACAGTTCCTAAAACCTAGAAATTGCTCAATAAATGTTACGCTTGTTACTCTTACCATTATTCTTAAGTGCAAACTGAAAACAATTAGCTTCTACTGCATAATTTGAACTTTAACCAAATGTTACATTTACTTGTGTTTCAGACTTTTTCAAATATTGGGAAGTAACTACTTTTTCCTTTAATTTTTGAGGAAATTGATTTAGATTTGTTTTGAATGTTCTTTTACTGTTTGGGAGTCTAAAGGCATGTAGTTTGAGCTGTATGTTTTGTAAACCTCAGGATTTGGTCTAGGTGGAAAATCTTCCTTTTAATTTTTTTGACTACTGATATTTTGTGTTCATTCTAAGTGACCTTATACTGACAGATCTTGGTTTTAGATCAGTGAATGGGAATCTAAGAGAAAGATTCTATCATTAAAGAAGCCACTATTAAGCTCAAAACTCACCACAATGGGCAAACTCAATAGGAAATCAAATTACTGTTTTCAAACTCAATGCAAACACTTGGAATTGGTTTGTAAAAAGCATTTGTAAAAATATCAGCCTTATATTAAGTTTGAATGATGAGAGTTCTGAACAAGTTAGATAGCTTGCATAAAAATTGCATTTTGTGGCATCACATACATTGTTGCCAGGCATAAATATATGCATACTTTTCCATCAGTAGCTCATTTAACTCATTAGAGAAAAACAGTATTTCCATATTTATTATGATAAAGCCAAAATAGAAATTCAATTAAATAAGTATAATTTTTCCATTTCTTTTTAAAACTTACTGAAATTTTAAACAGTTTAGAGAAATATGTAAAGATTATAGTTCAAAGAAAAACAAGCTTTCAATCCCAAGTTTGTTATGCAGATTTGGTAGTACTCAGGGACATGAAACTTTTGGGGTGATGGAAATGTTTGTTTTCTTGATTATGGTGACAGTTTCCTTCATATATATATGTGTATATATACATATGTATACTGTACATATACACATATATATACTATACATAGTAGACACCTCTCTCTCTATATGTGTGTGTATATGTATATATATAGTGACATACACTCATAGATATATGTGTGTATGTGAAAATCCACCAAGTTGTGCTCTTTAAATGTGTGCCATTTACCAATTAAACTTTAATAAACACCAATTAATTTAATAAATAATTTAGTAAACATCAATTAAACTTTAATAAAGTTGCTTTTTAAAAAAAAACCTCTTTGGTATTGAGAAGAAATAGTCAAACAATCTAATAAAGAAATAGGGGCTTCACATAAAAATAAAGACAAATGCATCTTGAACATACGAGGAAATGATTAACTACCCATATAAGAGAAATACAAATGAAGCCTCAGCAAACAACATAACGGTGACACAATTCCTACAGTTCGGGAACGCACAACAGTAAGAAAGGGTGGGGGTGAGGAACCACTCTCCCACATTGCTAAGGGAAATTTAAAAAAAAGGATAAAACCCTAAGAAGGGCAATTTGGCAATTTCTCCCCAAATTTCTAACAAACGGTAAGTACATTTAATTTTGATCCAGCAGTCATTCTCTGGGGAAGACAATCAACAGATGCTTTCACTCATAATAAACAGTGTGTACCATTTATACATTAATATTCTACATATGCGTATAATGAATAATTATACAATGTGTAACATTGTATCTATTAGCAAGAGTTTGGAAACAACCCAGGTGAATCACTACCCCACTGGCCGAGGAAGCAGAGGTACCAACACAGGGTGCTACACGGCTGTGGAAAAGAATAAGGATGCTCTCTGCTTTGATAGGGAAATACTTGTGAAACTTAGTTTGAATAAAAACGGCAATGTAGGATCGTGAGGATGACTGCGCAACCGTGCACCTTTAACAAACTAATGAACTCTATACTCACAACAGGCAAATGTTATGTTATATAAGTTAGACCTCAAGAAAGCTTTAAAAATAGGTAAATACATATATATAAAGTTAAGGTATTACTATTACCTAACATTTTATGTTGTAAATTCTGTTTCTTTTTTAAAAATAATTTAAAATTGTTGGGTTTTGTGAAGGCAGTGAAAGTGCTTTGAAAGGTGTAAATCTCTATGCAGAGTAATATGATTGATAAAAATAAATAATAACATAAAAAATAGCAATGCATTTTGTGTACTATTTCTACCCAAATAAGGAAACATAAGATTTTATATATATATATATTTTAAAGATTCTATTTGTTTGACAGAGAGAGATAGCGAGAGCAGGAACACAAGCAGGGGGAGTGGGAGAGGGAGAAGCAGGCCTCCCGCTGAGCAGGGAGCCCGATGCGGGGCTAGATCCCAGGACCCTGGGATCACGACCTGAGCCGAAGGCAGATGCTTAACGACTGAGCCACCCAGGTGCCCAAAGATTATATTTTTGCATTATCTTATATTTGCATGCAAAACTAATGAAAGGGTAGTAGAATAAAATAACCAAGGTCACTTGTAGAAGGGGGAAATTTGGTAGAGGAGGGATAGGAATGGGAGCAAAAGATTTCTTTATATTTCTTTTAAAATTATTTCCATCTTTAAGGGAATGTATTTCTAAGTCAAAAATATTAAAATATATTTTTTTATTTATCTAAAACCAAAACAAACAAACAACAGCCAGCCTTTTTATGTCAAATGTTTGTCACATGGGTTTGTTAGTAAGTAAGGAACATTGTCTGATCAGCAGTGATTCAAACTTCATGTAATTGCAATCCCTAATGAAAGGTTTCCTTCCCAAAGATATGCTAGAATTTAGGTATCTTGAGGAACATACCTGCATTCCTATCTAAATGTAATTAAGCAACAAAACTCAGTTCCAAAAAAACCTATCGAGTTATCCAAGAATGACCCTATGAATGAACGGGGTTGTGTTCATGTTGTAGAGGTATATGCAAGGATTACCCATAAACCCCACTTTTTCAAGGGAAGTCATTTGGTCTTAACTACAGAAGCAATTAGCTCATACCAGGGAGTAATGTTCCATAAAATTAATTTTTTTAAATAAAGTTGGTTTTTACATTTCAAGCACTAGATTGATCTTATATTCAGCAAGTCATCTTCCATCGTGATAGCAATCAAATGATTCTACTTCAGGGTTCTGATTAAAAAAAGAAAACCCAGCAAACCCCAAAGGCCAAGGTCACCTTTCAGCCAGTCTTGCTTTTTAAAGCGATTCCTTCCTATGAAATGGCAGTTGAATAGAAACTCAAGCAGATGCTTGACATTTATCCTTCCACTCAACTCGGAATCCTTGATGGCCTCATTTACTTTTCTTTCACATCGCTGGATTGCTGGGAGGACAGTGTGAAGCCTTCATTAGTCTGGAAATTAAATCAAGTCATTTCCATTCTGAGCTTGAAATTTAAAGCGTCAATGATCGTTAAAAATCAAGTCAGAGAGTTAAGGTTGTCTAATAATCAGGGACTTTATACAAGATGACAAATCCATTTAGGGACAATTTCCCTTTCCTAGCAGCTGTCACAGTGCAAATCAAAACTCCTAGCCAGACTGTGTCATCTCCACACTAGGCCAAAAATTAACCGAGAATAATTTTTGCGCTGGCCTGGCTCCTAGCACCAAAAAGGGAAGAGTGAACCCTGGGTGACCTAGGAAGGCGAATGGCCCCATTAACTCAGCCCATACCTCAGTTTGATTTTAGAAATGAATAGACAGAGTTGGGGGTTGCAGGTGCCCGTTTCCTTGAAAAAGGTCAGACAAAAGGAAAAGTTTCGATTTTGCTCTCTGCTCTTTCTGTTTCTCTCCTGGTCTGTTTTCGCCTTTAGATGCAGAGAAGTACAAGTGAAAATTGGGTTCTGGAATACAAAAGAAGGCTGCTGCCTGCATCTGGGTCAGCTCCACCACTGTCCTGTGGCACACTTAGATCGTCTGGGGGAGTCTCGGAAGAGTTCCAGGGCCGGGGTCTGCTGTGGAGTGTGGTTGAGTTCTCCTTGCGTTATTACCTTTTCAGGCTTTGAGACCCAAAGCTTTCTGAGTGATCAGAGAGAATGAGGGCACGGGGACCACACATCACGCTCTATCTCCACAGTGATTATGGGTCTCTTGGACTCACTGTACTCCAGTCCAATTACTCTCAGGATCATAAAGGATTCACCCGGCCTTTGTGCCTGGAAGGTAACTTCTAAGCCCTTGCAGTTTGTCAAGTGATAGATTTGTCTTTGCTGTGATTCAATCAGGAAACCTGTCTGTGTAATGAACCCTCAATAAAACTCTGGACACCGAAGATTGAGCGAAACTCTCTGGTTGGCAATACGCTGAGTATTGTCACTCTCAGGTACTGAAAGGGGGCCAGGTCCTGAGAGCGGCAGAAACTTTACATTTGGAGCCCTCCCAGACTTCATCCTATGGGTCTCTTCTTTGGGCTGCCTCTCATCTGTGTCCCTTCCCTTTGCTATAATAAAACTGTAATTGTACACACAGCACTTCCAGTGAGTTCTGTGAGGCTTTCTAGAGAATTGTGGAACCTAAAATGGTTGTGGGAACCTCCATATTTGCAGCTGGCTGGTCAGAAGTGAGGGTAGCTCTGAAGATCTCTAAATTCAGGTCCATTTTATGGCGGTCTGATGAGCTCACGGTACTTTCTGAAGCTTCCCGCCATACCTGCCTTTGCCTGTCAGAGCAAATGCCGGGAAATGCCCTTTTTGTCTTCCCACTTGCCAACTCTTCTGGTAAGCATCTTGGAAGATACTCCAGTTTTTCAGAAAAGCTGACCCACTGAGCAAATAGCACTCCACACCACTATTAAAACCCCAGTTGATATAATCACCATAAGTGCTGAGTGCCAACATTTGCTGCTTGCTTTTCATGCACCATCACCATTTTATGAGAAGGCACAGTTACCTTCCTTTTTCTTTTTTTTAAGGATTTATTTATTTATTTGAGAGAGAGAGAGCTCATGAATGGGGAGCGGCAGAGGGAGAGGGAGAAAATCTCCAGCAGACTCTGCATGGAGCCTGACACAGGGCTCAATCTCAAGATCCTGAGATCACGACCTGAGCCGAAACCAAGAGTCAGACGCTTAACCAACTTAGCCACCCAGGCGCCCCACAGTTACCTTCCTTTGACAGAAGAGGAAACAGACTTAGGTTATATAATTTGCCCAAGTCATACATCCAGAAAAAGGAAGGGCCAAGATTTAAGCCTCAGCTGTCTGATTCCACTACTTGAGCTCTCAAAGTGAATGCTCTCAGATCACAGTGCCTCCAGTCATCCCCACGTGCAGGTATATTTCTGGAACTTACAGCTCTCAGTTTTGGTTTTTCAAGAAGCAGATCCTGAGGGAACTTGGGTACAAGGAAATACCGGGAGGGAGGTGAAGAGATGACACAGGGCAGGTGTTCAGCCCAAAGCATAGATGAACTAGCCCGTCACCGCGAACGTAACTGGTTTGGAGACTGCCGGCAACTCCTGAGGTTAAGAGTAGAACTTGTGTCTCTGAGATATCTACATTGGTTTCCCCAATCTCACAGGGGTATTTTTACACCAAATCCTGTCAGTCCATTGCCAGTCCTTCCTGCCCCGGGCATCGTGTTGGCAAAGAAAGCCCCTGGGCAGTGGAAGAGGGCCTTTCCCCCACTGGAGTGGTCAGACTTTAGAGGCTCTGGGGGAGCACCGACAAGGTGGGGGACACCTCCCTCCTAGTTCAGGGTTTAGTGTCACAGAAAGAGTCTACCTGTGCTGTCCAATGCAGTAGTCTTTGCAACTATGTAAAATTAATTAAAATTCGATAAAATTAAAAATTCATTTTCTCAACCACATTTCAAATGTTTAATAACCATATGTGGCTAGGGACTACTAAACTGGACAATGCAAATATAGAACATTTTCATTAATGATAAAAGTTCTATTGTTCAGCACTAGTCTATGCTGTTATGTAAGAGGGCTTGGGGGATATCCCTATATATAGGGGCAAAAAAACCTATATATAGAGAGAGAGAGTCGTGAGATCTAGCTCCACGCTAGGTGTGGACCCTGCTTAAGATTCTCTCTCTCCCTCTGCCCTTTCCCCTTCTCTCACGTGCCGTCTCTCTCTAAAAAAAAAAAAAGAAGAAGAAGAAATGTACACCATGCAATTTCTAAGGTCTTTGAAATATTTATTTTCTTATCTAATTCATTGATAACGCTCTTGGACAGAATGTGAGTACAGGCTGAATTGAGAAGCAAGGCACTGAAGATCTTCCCCCAAGCTCTTACCAGAATTTTTCAGCTTTGATTATTCAACTGATTTTAAATATTCCTATCTTAGTATCCAATCCATATTTCTTTATCTTGGCCACAAGATATTAACAAGACTTCTTTAATCAGGACGGAACTTGTTTGTTCATTGAATTTATACAACAAACATTTGTTGAGAAGCCATTCTCCCTCAAATGGGGAGGGTCGTAGGGTTGTGCAAACAAGAGGCAAACAAACAGCCCTCTAAGCTGTAAGCTCAGCAGACGCCAGGTCCTGGGCATGATGAGGGCAGCCCAACAGTCTCCCTGGCCCTTGTCCCCTGCCTGTCCCTGTTTGGTCCCAGCCTGCTGAACCCACCAGAAAGTCCTCTGGATTGTGACCAAAATGTTCTAAGTGCAAAGAGTTTCCATATAATACCATTCTCCTGACGGGCTCAGAAGAATAGCTTCAGCATTTAGGTTCTTAGGATCTCTTCCGGGAACTCGGTGGAAATAAATATGCATTTTTTTTCTTAAACAATTTAATCAACACTGTTCTGCGTCACAGCTTATACTACATGAGCAAGAATATAATACCATCAAGTCCTTCTTTATTTTAAACTTAATTTCTTAAATAAAAATCACAACTTATTGTAAAAGATGGTAGTATTTGTATAAACAAGTACTTGTCTAATTAATCATGAGTAGAGAAAAATAATCTCTCCAACTCTGAAACTTGCCTACGTTTCAGGGTCTACAGTAAATCTGTTTGATAACGATTAACACTGTCACTGTGCTGAGGTTTGCTGACACTTTGGCTTTGAACCTCTCCTCTTCTAGCTATGCAATTCATTTATCATAAAGAGCTCTGCAGTTTACCAGCTATGCAGCTTACTAGCTGTGAGTTTAGTCATAAGGAGCTCTTCATTTACTCATCATTGACAGATGGCTTGCTGTGCACCAGGCATAGTACTAAGTGTTAGAACGACAAAGTTGAATAAGATGCGGTCCTTAGTCTCAAAGAAGTTAGAGTGGAGAAAGCACAGGTTTATGATCAATTTCATTTCTATGCGATCAACGGGCACTGCTAAAACAGGAAGGGTGGAGGGTGGCAGAGTGGTGGCATCTGGCATTTGGTCATTGGACACACAGTTTTCCATCAAAACATCCACTGTCCTAGGGCGCCTGGGTGGCTCCGTCTGTTGAGCATCCAGCTCCTGGTTTCAGCTCAGGTTGTGACCTCAGGGTCGTGGGATCAAGACCTGCACTGGGCTCTGCACTCAGTGTACTGTCTGCTTGAGTTTCTCTCTCTCCCCCTCCTTCTGCCCCTCCCACTTGTGCTCTCTCTTTCCCTCTCTAAAATCAATAAATAATAATGATAACAATCCACTGCCCCTGTTGATGCAGTCCTTGGGTCCAGAGGCTCACTACCACATCTGGGCCATGCTTGGGCACGGGAAACTTGACCCGGGCCTCCCAAGGTCACATCTGTGCAGCTCACAGCATGGCATCGCTGTCTCCCGGCGGTGCTGAGAAGGCGCAGACTCTCTCTCCAGCCTGAAAAGGTCCTCCTCTCTTTGTTTTACCATGATACTCTCTCTAAGCCCACGGAGTACCTTGGAGCTCAGGCTTTTGTTTATAAAAACCAACAACACCATACTCATTTCTGTTATTTCTCCCCAGTGGCAATGAGCCCAGAGCCCACTTAGGAAAGGGGTGATAGTAGGAGGAATGATCTCAGACACACCTAAAAATACGTCTGCCGAGTATTCTTTGCTCACACCTCCCACTGACAGCCCTCCAGGAGAACCTCCCTTGAGTGGATTGCATACAGCCAAGAGGAACCTCAACAAGGAGGTGCTTCCATGGCAGTCTTTCCTTGTTTCTGGAGGTCTGTTCTGTCTGCCTCACGTTACACCATTGCTTCTCAGCCCTGATGCACATTGGAATCCCCTGGGGGAGCTTTAAAAAATACTGATGCCCGTGATCCACCTTCCAGAAATTCTTGTTTAATTGCACTAACTTGGAAGCTGGGCACAAGTTTATTATTTTCGCACCCCGCCCCTGGCCCCGGAGATTAATATGCAGCCAGAGGTAACCGCTCGACCACTGCTGTCTCCATCCCGTCCTAGTTCCCCCAAGCTCCATTCTGCTAGCCTGGCCCTGTCCTTCTCAAACTCTTCGCATCATAGCATGCAGAGAAATGTGTATGTGTGTGTGTGTGTGTGTGTACAGGATGGACTAAGTAAATAAAACTGCTTAAAGCCTCTGTACACCGGGAAAGGTTCTAGTACGGCAAAGAGAGAGATCCAGTCCTTACCATCTGTCAGTGGAGGGCAGGCAACAGGTGTGCTCAGGCACGGGGTTGGGCAAGTCTGGGTTAAGAGAGGCATCTGTCCCTGTAGGTACAACCTGTGTATCATTCCCTTCAAAGCATATTCACACAGTAATTGTACATGTGCCTATGAAATGGAATATTGCTCAATGACCTTCAAGGTCCTGCTATGTGTTGTTAGTGCTCAGCATGGGGAATATAAAGATGAAAAGGCTGTTGTCATCATGCAAGGGCTTCCAGTCTATAGGCAGGTAGCCAATACAATTCATTTTTCTTGCTTTACTGAGCCCGATAAAAAGTGCATCCTCACTCACTTAGCTGTGTGTCCTTGGGCAAGTCACTTGGCATTTCTGAAACTCTCTTTTCCCATCTAGGAAAGGAGAGGATTTTTGCCAGATCTGGAAGATGCTGGTAAGATCTCCATCTCTAGGGGCACCCAGGTGGCTCAGTTGGTTAAGCATCCAACTCTTGATTTCGGCTTAGTCATGATCTCAGGGCCATGAGATCAAGCCCTGCATCCCGCATCGGGCTCCCTGCTCGGTGGGGAGTCTGCTCGAGATTTTGTCGGCCCCTCCCCCTCCTTCCCTCTCGCATGCTCTCTCCCTCTCTCTGTTTCTCTCTCTCTCAAATAAATAAATAAATCTTTAAAGAAAAAGGTCTCCATGTCTACTAATGATGTAACAGAAAATCAGAGTATGTTGAATGATCCCTCTATCTTTATGATCACGAAAATCAGCTTATTAAAGCATGGACCTGAACAGATCTGTACACTCATGTTCATATCAGCATTATTCACAATAGCCAAAAGGTGGGAACAACCCAAATGTCCATCAACACGTGGATGGGTAAACAAAATGTGATATAAACATACAAAGGAATATTATCCAGCCTTAAAAAGGAAGGAAATTCTGATGCACGCTATAACACTGACATTATGTTAAGTGAAAAAAAGCCAGTCACACAAGGACGAATATTATATAATTCCACGTATATGAGGTACCTACACTAGTCCAATTCATAGAGACAGAAAGCAGAATGGTGGTTATCAGGGGCTGGGGGAGGGAGAGGGGAGTTAGGGTTTAATGGGTATAGAGTTTCAGTTTGGGATGATGAGAAAGGTCTGGGTAGTAGTGATGGTTGCACAACAATGTGAATGTACTTAATGCCCCTGAGTTGCACACACAGAAGGGGTTAAAATGGAAATTTTATTTTATATATATTTTATGACATTAAAAATATCAAAAAATATCAGGGTGCTACATTTACCTCACATTCTCAGTTTTATGAAAAATCATCATAAATACAATATTACTACATTAATTTCAGTGACATGTACATATTATTTTTATAAAATGCTAAGAGAATCCTCAAGGGTATAATTTAGACATAATGACATTTTAGGATGAGTTGCAAACTTCGAGCTGTTGGGCCACACAGATTGGAAAAAAATCATCATGAATATTTTTGTTTAAAGATTTTACTTATTTATTTGAGATATAGCGAGAGAGAGAGAGAGAGAGAGCATGGGGGGAGGGGCAGAGGGAGAAGCAGGCTGTCCACTGAGCGGGGAGCCCGGTGCCAGACTTGATCCCAGAACCCTGCGATTATGACCTGAGCTAAAGGCAGACACTTAATGGACTGAGCCACCCAGGCGCCTCCATCATGAATATTTCAATTGCTTCTCAAACATAGCTAATCAGAAGAATCATTGGAAATAATTCAAAATACTTATTACAGGGACTCACCCAAGCCACCTGAAATAGAACCTTCTGGGGAAAGGCGTGGGGATCCATATATTCATGAAGCACCTCCAGTTGACTCTTATATTAGATCAGTTGGGAAATACATCTTTTAGGATAAAATTCTGAGTCCTGAATTCAACAGAGAGAGAAGCAGGGAATCAGCAGCACCCCTCGACCAGAGCAACTCTTACCCCTGGCACCCCCCCCACCAGCTGCTCATCGGGTCCCTCCAGCCCGCAGCCTTCACAAACACCCTGTCCCGGGAATGCTGATGCCCCCCTGAGTTCCTGCAGAGACTTCTGCAACAATGGATGGAAAACCGTACCAGGAAGAGAACAATCTGACATGGATAACCAGACGGAGGACTCGGGCAATTGGAGAAAAAGGGTAACATGATCTGTAGACGATAAAGCCAGGACTGAGCGAGGAGCAGGCTGCCGGCCTCGCTCACTCAGGCATCTTTTCTCAGCGTGTCACCAGGAAGCCCGCACCTGCACTTCTCAAGCTGTGTTCTGAGAGCCAAGACATTTTAAATGACAAGTTAGTTTTAGGCCTGGTTATGGAAATACTGAATTTTTTGTTATATTTTAAGCATTTGGGGAGACCTAATTTCTGAACCAAATTTATTTTTCTTCCTCTTCCTCTAGACTACTCTTAAACTTTTACCCTGGTGTGCCACATTTGTTCCCAAATGGGATTAAACAATGGTGAAAGAGTAAAATGAGAGATTTTTTTTTAATTGTAGAAATTTTTTTACTTATTTATTTATATTTTTTATAGGATTTTTTAAAAAGATTTTATTTATTTATTTATTAGAGATAGAGAGAGAGCATGAGTGGCAGAGGGAGAGGAAGAAGCAGACTCCCCACTGAGCAGGGAGCCCAACGCGGGGCTCGATCCCAGGATCATGACCTGAGCTGAAAGCAGACGCTTAACCGACTGAGCCACCCAGGCCTCCCAACTGTAGAGATTTTTTAAAAATTTGTTCACCATGATACAATCTAAAAAAAGAAAATGTATTTTATTGCAATCCCTACGTCCTTATTTTTTCAGTATGATTATCTCACCACTTATTTGTTATCATTCATGATGACCTTTTCCTCTGCTCTTTACTGTTTTCCCCATGCTCACTTCTTCACTTGTTTGGTCCTTCCGTCTGTCTAACTGTCTTTCTCTCCTTCATTCTCTTTCTATCTCATACAGACACACACACACACACACACACACATTCAAGTACACACACTTTGACTTAACAGAGTACAGTCTACCAATTGGTACCACTTTTACTTTTGGGGGCCAATTTTTAAAAAAGACTAGTTTTAGCTTTGTGTGAATGAAAAGTTTGAACATTGCTGCCTGTCTTCAGAAAAACCCAGGGCTGACAGAGCATGAGCATTTGTCACTCATCCAGTACCAGTTTCGTAGGAGAACCACAGGGTCCTGTGCCTTTTTCAATCCTGCCCGTCCCGTCTGTGGTGTGAGTCTCACTGCATTAAAAAGAATTAAGAAGATCCAGCCGGGCGCCTGGGTGGCTCGGTCAGTTAAGCCTCTGCCTTCGGCTCAAATCATGATCCCGGGGTCCTGGATGGAGCCCCGGGTGGGGCTCTCTGCTCAGCGGGGAGCCTGCTTCTCCCTCTGCCTGCCGCTCCCCCTGCTTGTGCCCTCTCTCTCTCTCTCTCTGTGTCAAATAAATAAATAAAATCTTAAAAAAAATATCCATCATCTTGTGTCCTTTCTTTAGAGAAGGGAGCCACAAAGTCCCACTGATGCTCAGTATCACAGATGAGCAGAGCCCAGCTTGACTCCCAAGCGGAGCCTTATAGGAGGATGCAATAATCAGCTGTCACATGCTCTAACAGAGGAGTGGCTCCCAAGAACAGTTTACTAAACTGCAATATTTCAATAACACAATTTCTTGCCACCATTCAGAACTACAAAACAAGCAATTCTCACCTGCGCTATCCCATGCCCATTGAGCTATGTAATAAACACTACACTAAGCCAGTATCTGTGCTCAATAAAGGTTAGTGCGTGCATTTTACTTCTAGGTACTTACTCCAAGAAAACAAAAGCCCTAACACAGAAGGGCTTTCTTAGACACAAAGCTTTGAGTCCTCGAATCAACACCTACATTCTAATGTATGTGTTACCATCTCTGTCTTAACGTTGCTATGGCAAATGGTTTTCTGATCAGTATAATTTTTTCTAGGAGTTAAAAAAAAGTTAATTAATAAGGAATTAAATACATTCGAAGATGTGCACATATACTTACATATATACTTACATGGGTGTTTATCACTCTTCTCAAGACCTTCTTCTTTCAAGAGTTGATGAACATCAGCTCTCTGAAATCTAGCCTGTTTCAACATGGCTTCCTGCTTCCAATACCTTGCAGTGCATCTTAGAGGGCGTCTTGCTCTTCTTTCAAGGACACAGTCACTGCTCTGTCTGTTGCTGTTCAAAGGTAAAATCCCAGCATTTCCAAAACTTCCAATTTTTTTAAAAGAAATCAAGATTCTGAATTTTTTTTAAAGATTTTATTTATTTATTTGACAGAGAGAGATAGAGAGAGAGCACAAGCAGGGAGGAAAGGGAGAAGCAGGCTCCTGGTGATCAGGGAGCCCAATACAGTACTTGATTCCAGGACTCTGGGATCATGACCTGAGCCGAAGGCAGACGCTTAACCCACGGAGCCACCCAGGTGCCCCAAGATTCTGGATTTTTTAATGAAATCTTCCATTTTTATTTTTTTTTATTTTTTATTTTTTTTTAAAGATTTTATTTATTTATTTGAGAGAGAGAGAGCACATGAGAGGGGGGAGGGTCAGAGGGAGAAGCAGGCTCCCTGCCGAGCAGGGAGCCCGATGCGGGACTCGATCCAGGGACTCCAGGATCATGACCTGAGCTGAAGGCAGTCGCTTAACCAACTGAGCCACCCAGGCGCCCCTTCCATTTTTAAAATACAATAATTAAAACCGCTTCCATGGCTGGTTCGGGCCTAGTGCTCGCTCTTTTGATCATCTGGTATAGAATTGGTGGATTGACGCCTTTCCAGCAATGATCGATAAATATCATTTTTATCTTTTATCTTTAAAACCCTAACTTCCCTGCAAATGAAATTTGTTTTCTAATTTGTTACTCTCAAGATTTTCTCAATGAAAAAGTCTGAGAGTAACAAAATAGAAAACAAAATGCATTAATTTCCCCAAACCAAGGAAACCACTTTTCCCTTTTGGTGCCTGTTTTCCCAGTCTTTGTGTGACCCCTATATGTAGTTCTAGTTTTATTTCATACTTCCTACAACATTGAAGCATATTATAAACTTACTTTCACTTAATGATATTTCATGACTGTTTCTCTGTATTGCTATCTTTAATTACTGCATAATATTCCATTTTAAATATGTTACCATAATTCAGAAGTCAATTCCTATTTCTGGAAACTTAGTCTGTCCAATTTCTTTGCTATTCTAGCTATTGCGAGGTTGCCCATTTTTGTGCTTTTCTCTGGTAATGTCCTTAGGGTAAATTCTTAGAAATGTTATGTTGGGGTCAAAATGTAGGAGTTTTTTGATGATTTTTCACTTATCTTAGCAGCCCTTGAAGTTGGAGAGATTGGGATTCAAAGCTACTCTTTCCCTTACAAGCTATGGGACTTTAGGTGAATTACGTCTATGAATTTCAGCATTTTCATCTATGAAATGGGAATAATACAACAGAATGTTGTAGCAATTTATACTTCCCTTAGCAATATGTAAAAGAAAATTAGACCTCGCATTCTTGCTAACCTTTTCTTTTTAATTTTCACCTTTTTCAATAGAGTAAATGAAAATGGCATTTAGTCATTTTCATTACAAAGAATGTTGAACAGATGTAAAATTTTGTCCATGAATTGCCCATTCCTATTTTTCACTGGTGTATTTAACTTTTTTTTAAAGTTTTTATTTAAATTCCAGTGAGTTAACATACAGTGTAATATTAGTTTCAGGTGTACAATTTAGTGATTCAACACTTCCATACAAAACATTATATTCCTTATAATTATATATTATATATGTGTACATAAATACTTTTCTCTTTTAGCAGTCAAATCTATCAATCTTTTATTTTTATTTTACAATCTTATTTTAGATTATTTTAATTCTTTTTTATTTAATTTTCATATTCAATTATTTAACTCATCTGAGGAATTTAGTTTATAGGTGATATGTGGTTGTGTCCCAACAAAATCGGTTGAATAATCCCTTCTCTACCAATTTGAATCAATGTCTTTTTAATACTTCCATATGTATATTTCTGCTTCCAGATTTCTATTCTGTTTCAATGATCTGTCCTCTTTTGCCCCAGTACCATGCTTTTACATTTATTATAATTTTATAAGACTTTTGAACATCTGGGAAAGCAAATCCTTTGTCAAGAATTTCTGTCTCTTTTTGCCCATTTGTCCTTCCAGATGAACACAAGTACCATAGTTAAGTAAAAACATAAAACAGTGTTTGAACATTAATTGGAATTCATAAATTAATTCTGAAAGAATTGACAGCTTCAGACTATCAAGACTTCTCAGTTACACATTCAGCTTTTGATAAAAGTTAACAGCATAGCTCACAGTATTCTCTGGCAAGAACCCCGAGGATTGCAGTCTGTGTTGCTGACCCATTAGCTTTGACAGTCAACTAGGCAGAAGCGAGGATGAATCATAAGTTTGACACACAGGCAAAAAACCCTGTGTGTTGGTGACTCAAAAGTCCCCAAAGTCCTGGGACACTGACCCTATTTTTTCATTGGTTTGATTAACCTCCCGGATAAATTGCTCTTAAGTTTCTTTACAAATATAAATATATAAAATTTAAGTTACTGTTACTGTGTTCCCCACTTCTCCTCTCCCTCAGATTTCTTGGGGGTGGTGTGAATTACAGATACCTCTGGTGAGTTTTGCTGGACACAAGGAACCCAGAAAGACTTAGTAGTTTTCAGAAGATCAAGATTTTAGTCGGTAAGCTCAACCATAAGAAATTACTGACCTGAGACTCTTGCAGGTACAAAAAATAGCAATTTCATATGATTCAGCTTAATGTCTATTGAGAACCCCTGCTGGTGTGTTTCATTTGCTTGGTGTCAGCTACCTTTGTAGATCTCATTCTGTTTTTGCCAGTGATTTATGAAAAAAATTAAAGTTTTATTTCCATAATTTTTTTAAAAAGATTTATTTATTTCAGAGAGAGAGAGAGAGAGCACAAGCGGGAGGGGCAGAGAGAATCTCAAGCAGACTCTGTGCTGAGTGCAGAGCTGAGGTGGGGCTTGATCTCACCACCCTGAGATCATGACCTGAGCCAAAACCAAGAGTGGGGTGCTTAACCAACTGTGCCATCCAGGTGCCCTTATTTCCATAATTTTTTGAGAGATTAATATAAACATCTGTCTTCCTAAAATGAAGGAAAATTGGTGCATGTAGGAATGTTTAGTAAAAGCTAAACCCTTCATTGTCATACACAATTTACTTCAAGAAAGAACACCCTTTCCTGTAATTTATCTGACTCGGCTGTGTAAATAATCCTTCTGAAGCATGGATTAAGCGACCAAGTCAATGACTTCCCCAAGTTTATGTGTATCTGTAAGCTGGAAACTCAGGATTCCCAGCTCTCCAGTGATCTTTCAGATCTGTCTGCTCTTGCCACTCCAGATATCTTGTCCACCTACAGGTCCCCAAACATGACTTGTTTATTGCTGGCTTTTTACTTTCACTGTTCTGAACTGTATTTTTTGTTCAGATTCCAAGTTAAGATCCATTCAATCCATTTCCAGGAGAGTGGGAAAATCCAGCCCTGAGTGCTTTTTACAACACCTATTAATTGACTCCATATTATATTCTGCTTATGGACATGTCTTATGTTCTTGGTAAGGCTTCTAACTTCTTTATCACCATTCACCTGGCTCGGAGCTCTAGGCAGTAAGCATTTTGATGACAAAGGTGGGCAAGGTATTCCAGTTGACTATTCCAGTTTTCATACTTTCTGGTCTGGTGATGGTTGGAATGAACGATGGCCCAAAGTGGATGAGATGATTCGCTTCATTGGAGTACAATGACATCATTGTTTCCTGCCGTAGCAAGGCTGCTCCAGACGGAATTGGCTCCATGCGACTGCCATATACCTATTTTTTTGTACCTCCCCCTTCCTTCCTTTTCACCAACAGGATCTGTCTTTTTGCTAAATGGAATCTTCCTTCAAGTACAGCCACGGTAAGGAAGGAAGGAAAGAAGCCACGCATGAGGCGCTGATCCAGGAAAGGACTTAATGTCACCAGCAAGGTTTTTAAAAATCTTTCTGTTGCCTCAGCTTTGCGACCCTGGGAAAAGAAAAAGAAAAATGCAAACAGCAAGAAAAGTGAAAAAATGTTCTCATATTTTCTTTAAAAGTCCTTATTTGTGGTTGATGTGTTATATGCCACATCACCCTTGAAGATTATAAACCACATTCATGGCAGCTGATACTATCTTCCTTTGGAGCTTTAATGAATTTATTAAATAAAACTTGCCATGAGGCTGCTTTAGCTGAAGTCTTATCTCTTCCTGGCTTTAATTAGATGTGATCCTTTAGTATTTATGACAAATTTATTAAAGTACAATCTAATCGAATAGTGAAAATGCTTTGGCTATGGTATTCACACATAACGTTCTCTGGTTATTCTCCCTTTATTATTGTGCCTTAAAATATTTAGTGATCATACTTGGCCTCACATTTCAAAATTGCTTCAGATGTTTCTGAAACTGCTGGGTACGCAGTAAGGCTGCTGGATACATATTTTCTCATTTGACATATCTTCTGTTCCTTTATGAAGTATAAGGTCACAAATAATATATCCATTATTTATGTGAGAGGAAGATGCAAGGTTGTTACTTAAAGTTGTTACATTGTCTCGGAAGTGATATTATTTAATTTTCCTAAATATTCAGAAAAACAAATGGTCAAAAACTACACTTCTTTAATCTGATTATGTATGTATGAAGCTATAATTTGATAACTGTTTTGTTTTTCCGGAAGTAGAATTAGGTAAATATCTGGGAATTTAAAAATATGAGGTTTCCAAGCACTTATTTTATTTTCAAATTTCCTTTTATCCATTGATGGCCACAGGGCAGTATCTTCTGCTCTGCATACCTTTTAATCTTGGAGTTTAGAGAATTGTGGATTTTTTTTCTTTTCTTTTCTATTATTTTTTAAAAGCCTTACTCTTCACAAGGAAGGCAGAAGTGTGACAGGAAGGTGTGATTTTTAATTTACACCAGAGTCTTGCAAATAATGACTTTTCACACCGTGCTCTTGCAGCTTAGCCTAAGGGAGGAGTTCTGTGGCTACTGTTGTCTTAGCAAATTAAATCTACTGCTGTAATTCAGCCAGATGTTCTTCTATATTTAACCCTTGTTTTCAGGTTGGCAGCTTGGTGTTTGTGAATGCATATGAGGATGTAGCTTATTACTTTGAAGTGGACTTGTTTTCTAGGAAATGAATTTTGAAGACCATTATCTTTTCAGATTGTTGCAGTATGAAAGGTAAACATGTTTTCCCTTCCTGCCCTGCTAACTGTGATGTTGGAAATTCTAACGGACTTAAATCCACAAAAATGAAAAATACAATAATATTAATTTTGAGAACTTCTAGCAATAAAATTTAAATACACAATCTAATAAATATTTGTATCTTTCCTTATGGTCCCATTTCTCTGAGAGTAGCTTTGTGTGGTCTTTATAGAAGAGTCAGTGTCTCGATGTACAAATAAATCTGCATCATTTAGATTAAAAGATGAAATAGAAAGTAATGCTAAAAGGTGAAAACATTTTAAGTTTTTTCAGTTCCTCCCTGGTCCATTTAAAGTAATTTGGATTGAATTATAAAAAAATAGGGAATGAGCTGCTAAGAGAAATTTTAAAAATTACTAAAATTGATTCACTTTTCTTTAAAGATTATATTTATTTATTTGTCAGAGAGAGAGAGAGAATGCACGAGTGCACAAGCGGCGGGGAGGGGGGGCGAGTGGCAGGCAGAGGGTGAAGCAGGATCCCTGCTGAGCAAGGGGCCCATGGGGGACTCGATGGGGGACTCAATGGGGGACCGATGGGGGACTCCATCCCAGGACCCTGGGATCATGACCTGAGCTGAAGGCAGATGCTTAACCAATTGAATCAGCAAGGGTCCCTGAAATTGACATAATTGTTAAAGTTTTCTAAGCAGTTACAGAATAGCGGCATGTAAAAATAACTGAATAGTTAAAGAACATATCTTGCAAACTTTATATACACATCCTTCACTTAACAGTCATTAACATATTTAATTGTTTTCCTATTTTGAATTTGCCCAACTAAATTTTTTTAAAGTTTTCAATCAACGTGCTTCTTTTTCCTTGTTATCTTACCAACCATAATGCTGTTTGATAAAGTTCTAGTACTGAATAGAATATATGAGTATTAATGGAAGAAAGGAAAGAAACATGCAGATTCTCCTGAGAAATCTAGCTCCTACTTCCTCCTCTTGCTAAACCAAAGTAATCAGAAGCGTGACAAGCTCTCTTTCCTAGCTGGGCGCTACAAGGAGTTAAACAGTCTTGGTTTACTAAGAATCTCTGTCAGGCTTTTATCTGATCCTTCCTCCCTTCCTCCCCTGCCCACCCCTTTTGTAAATGTCAACCACTTCCTGATGAGCCTAGTAGTGGTGAATTTCACACCTTTCTTTTCTTTGTGAAGAGACCTGGGTGTTAATGGTACAGGATTGGGTACCATTGTACAGCTTTGGCGGTCTGTTAGTAAAGCTGAGGGATGCCTATGGAAAAAAAGTAGGAGAAGGTGAAGAAATTCGAGAAATGAGACTAGGAAATAGGTTCAAACCGGTCTCATTTTTTAAAAGAGTATTTGTTTTATTAGCAACTTTTAGATGTGTATTCGGGGAAGAGTAATCTTAAAGAAGCTTTGTATTGAGAGTCTCAAAGAGTCTGGCAAAGGGAGGAGCTGAGATTAGAGAGCTGACTGGGAAAAAATAAAAATAAAAGAACAACAATCAGAAAGAAAACTGAAGAATCCTTCTCTGACCTTTTATTCTACAGGTGTATTCACAGGACACAGCCATGGAAACCTGGTCAGTTGATCAGGTCTGCAGTTGGTTGGTGGAGAAAAACTTAGGAGAGCTAGTTCATAGGTTTCAAGGTGAGTTGTTTACACTTTGAAAAATATTAACAGAGCAGCCTAGAAATTGAGTGTCCTCTGTTACTGATAATTAATTACTCTTGTTGCCTAATGCATGCGAATGTGGGTAGGGAATCGCTGCCTTGGGGAACTTCCCTTTCTTTACGGACTGTGGCAGAGTTTGCATTTGACCTAACATCCAGAGGAGGATGTGATATTCGAAAAAGAACTCAAATAAAGCAAAGTAGTAAGAGCTAGTCCAAATACATCTTGGCTATTTGCATTTGATACCGCTTTTGTGCTTAAAGAATGCAGCCTGTGTTCTGATCAGTGTTGGATTTACAAGTATTGGATATTGCCTGGGAGGTACTCTTAAGAATGGTTTTCTGAGAAACCTTTTTTTCTTATAAAAACAATGCCTCTTAGAGAGAATAATCAGAGGAGGGCGGCCCTCCAGGGAAGCAGAAAGTTTCGTTGTGACTTCCTGTTCTGATACTTTCTTAGGAGCTGGTTGGGAATGATGCGGTGTCAGTGTTCTTTCTTTGTCAAAAAGAGAGATAATTTTATAACTTCAGAGGACAAGTTTAGATGATCCTTTTAACCCCAGAAATGACTTTGCCTGTTCAGAGTGCTGTGTGTGCGGTGCATTACCGGGCAAAGATGTAGAGACATCTTTTTTTTTTTTTTTTCTTTTTCCCAGAGGAAGAAGTAAGTGGGGCCGCTCTTCTAGTACTTAATGATCGGATGGTTCAGCAACTGGTAAAGAAAATTGGGCACCAGGCTGTTCTGATGGATTTAATTAAAAAATATAAGCAGGAGAGTCAAAGACTGGAGTCCTTTGGAAGCCCTAGAGAAACAGCCCCTCTTGCTCAAGCAGGAGCAGACCCAGAGTAAGTCTGTTCCTGAATGGCCTTAGTTTTGATGCTGTGCTTTCTTGATGAGGACTATAGCATGACATGTGGGGGTTAAGACTCTTTGAAAACTGTGACCATTTTCAGCAAATTATATGCATAGTATTCTAGTCTCTTCATTAAGGACACTTATCCAAAGTTTTATGAACCAATCTACATCTTTTTTTTTTTTTTTAAATGCACTGCTTTTTGAACATTGACTCCAATTGTTAGGGAAGTCCTATGAACTGGGAGTTCCTATATAGAAAGCTCTGTAGCGAGTGGTTTGAGTGTACATAGAACACAAATGCAAATGGACTCCTGCAGCTTGGGTCTTTTTAAAATCAGGTTTTAGGAAGGGCATCTTTTACTGCTCCTTTGCTTTTCCCCCAAACTGTTTATTTATTTATGTATTTATTTATTTGCCAAGAATTTCTTATAGTAACTAATTTATATTCTCCTCTAGAGGCTTTTGCAGTATAATTTGCTAAAGACTCTTGCCACAATGTTTTCTAATTTCTCAGGGGTATTCTTACTGAATGCTATGATCACATCCCACAAAAATCATGTAGAAAAATTTGTGGTGCCTTTGAGGTTTAGGGATGGTTTTGTTGTCGTTTTTTTTTTTTTAATGACTCACTTCTGCAATGGAAAGGAGTGATAGCAGGAATTACGAAATTAAAATGGTCACTTTACAAATCTATGCCCCAGGGATCATTTCAAGCATTCTGACTTGGTTTTTCCATATTTGAGACTTTTTGCCAAGTTTCTAGGGTTAAATAATTGCTGCACACCGATTATTCATTAATTTTTTAAAGTAAGATTATGATGTTTGATGAAATCCATTCTATGTCTTTAGTTTTTCAGATTAAACCTATGATAATATATATGGCTGTCTTGCTCTTTGATAAGCAATACAATGTTAGAGAGACTTGGCCTAAATAATTTAATTTCTAGAATATTTGGATATTTGGAACATGGAGGGGGACAGGTGGTCTTGAAGGAGTGGTCCATGGTTGGCCTGAAGATTCTACCATCTGATTTATTTGAAGGATTTCTCCTAAACATTGTTTTGACATATCTATGTAAAATCACAGTCTTCAATATGTGACTTTTGATGAAGTTCCCATTGCATGCTTTTACATCCTTTTCAGCAAAGGGTGGGTGTGAACCTCAAATCGCGCTCGAAGTAATTTCCCAGCATTCTTGGATGAGTTGGACTTCTGAGTTGGAAGTTCCTTTCAGTTGACTGGAATCTTGATATTGCCTGAGGCACAGCTTGGAAGAAAACAGACAGCCTTGTTTCCACTGCAGATCAGTTTACAATGTTCTCCAGTAAATGAGAACTAGCTGGACTGCCAGGAAATCTGGGCTTCATTCCTGGTCTACCACTGCCTTGGATTGATTATGTTAAATGTTGACATTCCTGTTGCTTCATCTGTAGTTTGTGAAAAGTAATACATTACCTAACTTCATGTTAATTCACACTGATGTTGGTTGTATCATAATCTTTGAGAAAATCTTTCCTCCTTCAAAGCAGTCTCATGTTAAATATTAAATGTTGTCAACTTGGTTAAGAAAGCCATTTGCAAGTGTAGCCAAGACTTGGAACATTGGTAGTCCAGGGATTTATGAGTGGGGGCTTTTCACTCTACCCAGTAAGTAGCTTATTCACCTTAAGGATTGGTTGAATTAATCTGGTACAAAGCCACAGTTGCAGGTCGGGTTATTGGTTATACTTGGTTTAAGTGTTTATTGCCTGTATTTGCTTACTGTCAAATATACTGTCGTGTGACAAATATATTGTCACATGGGAGTCATGATAATGGAAAGAGGCATGAGAATATGTTACTTAATTAGACCCTTTCAGGAAGTGCTTACTAAAGATAGGAAACTGGGTGTAGTAGTAAGAACCCTGAAGCTAGGTATCAAAATACTTGATTTCAAACCTCTGTTCTGATGATAGCTACTCATCTAACCTTGGAGATTTGCTTGGCTTTTTTTAGTTTCAACTGCAAAATGAAGTAGGTAGACTAAATGATGCTTAAGACTCCTTCTAAAGCGTTGATAATGGCATTCTAGATCAGAGATTGCAGATGGGTTTCAACTTGAGTGCAGATTTCTTTTAAAGGCTAATGGTTGCCTAGTATGTTATTTTGAAAAGTATTTGTAGGCCACATCTGGACAGAATATTTGCATCCTATTTGGACTTAAGCAAATCACAGAAATATGTAATAGGTAGGAGTATTTGCAGTTGCTTTTTGGTTGTTGTTCTTGTTGGAGCTGGTAGAGAAATCACAGGACAGAAAGTCAGAAGAGTGAGCTCAACTCCTGGCACTGCTACTGAGGAGCCTGAGGTTGTGAGCAACTTGCTTTTCCTTCTGGGCTTCACTCGTACCATTCATAAAGTGAGGGAGTTAGTGGACTCTGGTTCCAAGGGTATTAGATTCCACAGGTAATAAAAGTCTCCCCAAAATGGCAGGGAGTGGAGAAGGAATCTAATGTAGAGTCAATCACTTTGTTTTTTTGGCAGAATAGGGATATTAACCAATAGAATGCATCTTTATTGGTTAACATCCCTATTGGTTAATATCCCTATCATCTAATAAAGATGCACCATCTCAAAGAGGAAAGGATTGCCGTAACACCATTTATAATATGACCGATTGGTGCAAACTGTATTGTGAACAGGCATCAGTCTACCTCCTGGCATATATGAACCACTTTGTGAGATTTGACTCCAGAATGTCCCTTTTTTTTTCAGTTCTCTTAGTCGTAACCTTAGCGTGGAGCTGGAAGGTAGACACAGATTATGGTGTCACTATGGGCTGTCTTCTACCCTCAGAGCTTAGATGAGATTCAACAGTTGTGGCTCCTGTTGAAAAGCCCCTAACCCAACTCTTCTTTCTTGGTGACAGGGATGAAGAGTCCCCTAGTCCTGCCAACCGTGGGAAGCAGACACCATCTTTCTATGCAGCCAAAAACCTTGATAATGGACTAATTGACCAAAGAGTACTGAAACAGAGGTGGGGTTGCTAACTTCTAAACGTTGTAAAGCCAAATGATAATATTTGTCTTTATTTTTTATGAGATTTCATGTGTTTAAATGCATTTCTAAAGTGGGAACCTTTTGTTTTGCTGGAAGGGAATCTTTTATCAAGTGATGAAGAGATTTGGTAAAAGATGAAGATGAAAACTTGTGATCTTTATATTGGAAAAGTGAAATTTTGAGATGATATTGAGCATCTTTCAAGTACATGTTAAGGAGAAAGGATTTCTCTGTTATAAACTGTCAGGGGTGATTGGCAGTATCCACAAAAATGGCATTTATTCAGTGAATAATGTCCCATAGAGTATGCCTTTTGTGGAGTCTTTGGTTTTGTTTTGAATTTTGTAGTTGTGGTTGTTTTAACTTGACTGTTCCTGATGGAGACACTGCTTTGGTAAACATTTCCTTATATTCTACACTGGAATTTGCATGGTATAGTATTTCCATATATGGGCTACATTGGAACAAAGGGAAACTATAAACCTAGAGAACTAGACCCAGGAATATGAAAGTCAGACAAAGTCCTGAGGGCAATTGGTACAGATGTGGTACAGACTCATGACAGCCTTTCCCGGCCTGTGTGGTTCGTGCATCCGTCATGATGCTTATGGTTTTCAGTCACCCACCAAAAAATGTTTTTCGTTAAATGTACTGTCATTGAAAGGAGAGGCATCCACTCACGTAGGAGAATAATCAAGCAATAGTCAAGCCGGGGGCGGGGTGCTTTATAGTTTTCATAAAACTTTCACATTATCATCTCATTTAGTCCACAGCAGTCCTGCAAGGTGGGCATTATTCTCTCTGTTTGGTAAATGAGTGAAACTGAGATTTAGAGAAGTCAAGAGGCTTCTCTCTAGTTTTCCCGAATGTGCCATTCTCACTTCAGGCAGGATCCACTGCCATCAGAGTAGGGTCTCAGGGGACCAAGGGCAGTAGCCTCAGGCCCCAGCAACCCCTCAAAGTCAGGAAAAACCTGCACCTTTGATCAGGAGTTCTTGCAAAGTAGGCTTCGGATCTGGGCTGTCCTCTCTGTCCTCTTTCCTTCTTCACCATCTTCAACCTTGCACTCCCACCCCTGGGCACAAAGGCCCCAGCTCCTGAAGATCTCTTGGTATTAGAGCCCATCTTCCTCGATACCATTGCCTCCTGTTTAGAGAGGTGAACAAAAAGGTGGAAGGCAGGGGCGCCTGGGTGGCTCAGATGGTTGGGCGTCTGCCTTCGGCTCGGGTCATGATCCCAGGGTTCTGGGATCGAGTCCCGCATCGGGCTCCCTGCTAGGCGGGGAGCCTGCTTCTCCCTCTGCCTCTGCCTCTCTCTCTCTGACTTTCATGAATAAATAAAACATTTAAAAAAAAAAAAAAAGGTGGAAGGCAATGACCTAGGTGAGACTTAGTCCTGATGGTCTTCCTGGTCTGAACTATGGTTCAGGAGATGTAAATATATTTTGTTGGTGGCTTTATTCCCCTGCTTTCTGCACATGGGTGCTTGTTGATTTCAAGTGGTTTCCTTTGATAAGCCATGAGTTCTCAACTACTCCTTCCATAGCTTCAGCTTCCAAAAGCAACTAGTCCCTTCTATAATTGTTCAGGTGTGAATAGAGCGAAGAATAGTCCCTGTGGCCCGACTGTGAATCAGTATCCAAATCTGCGCAGTGGGAATAATAACAATAATACTTCCTTCGTGGTGCTTTTGTGGGGACCATTATCTAAAAATGGACAATGCCTGCCAAGTGCTGAGCACAGCAGAGGCCCGTAAAAGTGCTCAGCACACTGCTGTCACCGCTCCTGGAGCACTATTCCAGGTAGTCGTCCCACTTTCCATAGGACTTTTCTCTCCCTGCTGGCTGTCAGTGGGAGATGAGGATGCTGCCTTCTATGAGTTCTGTAGGTCTTTTCTCTTTTCTAAGTCTTCTTCTTCTTCTTCTTTTTTTTTTTTTAAGAGAGAGAGAGCCCTAGTGGGGGTGGGGGGGTGGGTAGGGGCAGAAGGAGAGAGAATCTTAAGCAGACCCTATGCTGAGTGCAGAGCCTGATGCGGGGCTCGATCTCACGATGCCGAGATCATGACCTGAGCCAAAATCAAGAGTTGGAAGCTTCACTGACTGAGCCACCCAGACATCCCTCTCTTTTCTAAACCTTCTGATGACATTTCATCCTCGAAACGGTTCTGTGATACCTGCAGGGAAGGATTATTATTGCCATTTTTTTTCATATGGCTGGTCAAAGGAACACCTCTGTGCCTTGTGGTATTTCTCATCCTTCATAGCGCTTGGCAAGGGGGGGAGAAAAAAACAGAACTGGCTTGGAAATGGTTCTAGAGAAATAGGAGGGTTTGGAAACCAGAGTTGATACTCCCATATCTTTCTCTGTAATCAGTAAGTCTCTCCTAATCTCTCTGACTGCCTGCTGCCCATCACTATCCACAAACACCTCAGAGTGAAATATGTCCAAAAAGTGACCTCATGTCCCCTGCCTTAGTATACACTTGAGTGTAAGAGACACAAATCCACTCAAACTAACGTAAGACAAGGGGAGTCTATTGTAAGAAAAACATTTCACAGCATGCCACAGCAAAGCCTGCAAGTTCCCTGGGCACGGAGGAAGCTGTCCCTCCCCTTATGGAGTCATGTGATGGCCATCTCCGTCTCTGTCCTGCTTTCCTTGTCAGCCTCCTTCTCTTGATTCTCCCTGTGAGATTGGATTTATCCTACTACTCGTGGTTGCCCTGCGCTGTTCAGACTGGCTGACATATGACTACCTTGCCGTAGCACTGACTCCAAAGGAAATTCTCCCTGCAGACAGCTCAGGTCACCCCAGCCAACCGACTCAGTCTTCCAGTGTTGCTTTGTTGGGTATCTGAGGAGGAGAAACTGAGCGCTCCAGCATGGATCACATGTCCCCTCTTGGGCAACCAGCTGTGCTGTGGGCAGAGGCAGATTAAAGACAATGCACCTATTTTAAATATTTTCACTCTGGTCCTGCCCTTCATCTAGAGCCATGCCTGGGTGGGGACAGGGGGGCAGACAGAAGATTCCTTTCCCACATCCTGTCTCAGACAGCGGCTCTGTCATCCAGCTGTGTGATTTAAACTCACTGGAGCCACCCTGCATCCCTTAGTCCTTCCTGCTGCCCTTCTGTCTTGGGTGCTATTGCTTCAACAGGTGTCGATGCAGGGCCTGTTGCAAGGCTTTTGTGTCTGTGCTGTCCCCTTCCTTCCCTACCTGCTCATCCTTGAGGATTTGGCTCCAAATCTCTTTTACAAGCCCCTCCATTTTATTATTCCAGGCCCGGCAAAGAGCCCTTCTTTTATGTGTAGTATCCTCTATGTATCTCTTGCCCTACTTTTAAAAGGAGGCAATGGAATTGATCACTTTAATGTCTTTATTCCCTCATTAGCTGGAAAACACCTGCGCAAAACCACGCCCTTTTTGTAATTGTAAACACGGCCCCAGCACAGTCCTCACAGTCCTTGGCACACAGAGTCTAAGGAGGAATTTTTAAATTGAACTGAGGATGCGTCATCCAATAAAAGACTGAATATCTCCATGGGGTGGGATAAATATTTGAATAGCATCAATTTCTTTTTAGATCTCGATACAATTCGTGTTAAGTATGCTGACTTTGTAACAGAGTTAAACTCCAGAGTTAATACGTCACTCACTCAGGACAGGCTAGAAAGCTTATGGTGTTTGGCTACAAGGCTTTCATGAAGCCATCTACTCTCGAGAGAAGGGGAGGGATCGTGGAAAAAGTGTCCACTTCAGGCTCACATACCTGCTCTGGAATCTTGACTCCTCCATTTGCTTGCCAGGTGGTCTCTGCACAACGCAGGATGGGAAGACCCTCCTGCATATGTAGTTCTTGGCGCCCAAATGGGACGGCACATTCAAGTGCGTGGCACCCATTATCACACCATAGAAGGTGGCTGTCATTATTCTTGTGATATTTTTTCTATGGTCCCTAAAAAGACTATGTGCTTTCCACCTAGATTATTTGCAAACAAGAAGAAAAAGAAGGCTCTAGAGGCAAGCTGATCACCTGATCTTGGCCCTTGAAAAGTTTCTAGTAGAGATATGTGTGTCCCAGTGGATGAATTTTGTGAGCCAGGGAAACACTAGGGTACTGTGATACATTGCAGGTGTCTTTGGGGATAGGTGATACCATGCTCTTGACTGAATTGCTTAAATGCCCTTCCTTGATTATGAGGACCCATCTTCAACATGCACTGGTGACCCTTTGGAAAGAGATTTTTTTTTTTTTTTGCAATGCGGTCCCTTGTTTTTCATTTACACGATTTGCTTCCCTTTTAGTGCTTAATAAGGCATGAAATCAAAGACGTAGAGGTTTCCTAAATGTTACTTAGAAACACTTTGCTTAAACTTTAAGTATATGTGTGCAGATGTTTTGCTTCTCCCTTTGGGCATAATTATAAATTAGTCATGGTTTCATGCATATTTAGAAATTATTTTAATGATTTGTGTCATTGGTCTACATTTCCTTGGAGATGCAGAATGATCTCACTCTTCTGCCTGTGCTCAGTAAGGCAAACATCAGTGGGTCCCCACTTGATCGTCTGCATGATCACACACACAGCCAGATGAGGGGCACCGCGGTCGTCTGCGCATCTTACCCAGCGCATAACAGGGGGAGGTTCAGTGAAGTGCACCAAAGACAATACACGTGATAAATTGTCACAGGTCGGTGGAGTAAGAATCCCTCAGAGGGAAATGCAGGAGCCCACCGTCTCCCACCACAAGGTGTCTAGAATATCTATACCTAAAGGATCTGAGCTTTGGAAGTGTTACATTGTAACTCTAGTCCTTAACTGGAGATTTCCCAGTGTACACAAACACGGTAAATACTATGAGGAGTCCTACAGTGAGAAAACCCATTTGACTTTGTTCAAACCCGAATTCTTTCACTGTGTAAAATCTATTAACAGGGCACCTGGGTGGCTCAGTCGTTAAGCGTCTGCCTTCGGCTCAGGTCGTGATCCCAGGGTCCTGGGATCGAGCCCCGTATTGGGCTCCCTGTTCGGCGGGAAGCCTGCTTCTCCCTCTCCCACTCCCCCTGCTGTGTTCCCTCTCTCGCTGTCTCTCTCTGTCAAAATAAATAAATAAAATCTTTTTAAAAAATTAAAATAAAATAAAGTCTATTAACATTACAAAACACACCCCAGGAAATACTGACTTAAAGATTTCTTACCCAAGCAAGGTTGCATTCATTCCTTTCATACATAAATGTTTACTGAATGCTGATTCTGGGCCAGGCCCTGATGTCAGCACTGAGGATATAGTAGCGAATGAAGCAGACCAAACCTCCTGCCCCGCCCCCCGTTCCAAAGGGGGAGAAAAATAGCAAGTAAATGTGACACTCCATTATAACATATTTAAGTGTTATAACGATCATTAATGCAAAGAAAAAAGGAGGGGGGATAGAGAGTGAGTGGCACCGTGTGTGTGTGTGTGTGTGTGTGAGTGTGTGTGTGAGCGTTCAGGAGGGTTCTATTTCAGATGGTATTTTCAGGGAAGTCTTTTGACTTTGACTAGGTGATGCTTGAGCACAGACCCAGACGAAATGAGAAATACTGGCTCACTAAGCTAGAACTGAAATTTCCTTCAGGGGAGGATATCTGTGGGCCCCGCCAAGCAGGAACTGCAGAATCAGGGGAAATTGGGCTGAGACACTTGATAAATGTTTCTCTAACTCTTACGCATTCCCATTAAGTCTAATATGCAGTCTTCAGAGATCTAAAGTAAGCTTGAGTTCTAAACTGTTCTCCCCCTTTTTGTTCAGTGCGAAAGTTCCTGAATACACACACCATGAGCTCTCGGTGTGATTCAGACTGTGGGGGAGGGGGGTGGGGGCACTTTAGTCCTCGCCCAGGGGACCTCCGCGTCTCATAGACAAGACTGGCGTGTCAGCTGACAATTGCCGTATGGGAAAGAGAGGTAGAAGCAGGAAGGCGCAGGGGAGGGAAAGAAGTTAAGACTTTCAAAGAAGCCAGGATGGAGAAAGCCTCTGGGGGGATACTTCACAAAAACTGAGTGAGGATTTTCAAAGATGATTAGAAATTCAGCTAAAGGAAAGCAGGGCAGGAAAGGAAAAGGACATCCACAGCAAGGCAAACAGCCCGTGCCGACGTACGAACCCCTGAAACAGTCTCGGGGATTCTGTGAAGTATTTTGGGAAAGTGACAGGTAGAGGTGGAGAAAATGGAATTATGGGAGGTGGTAAGAGGTAAGGAGGCTCTGTGCTATGGGCATGAGCAGAGCAACTGTACCTCAGGTTCACCGGCAGGATTTAAACAAAAGACACAAGTGCCCTAGACCAGTGCTTCTCAAGCTCTTCTGTACTTGAAAATCACCTGGGAGTCTTGTTAAAATGCGGGTTCTGGTTTCATAGGTCAGGGGTGGGGCCTGAGATTAAGCATGTCTAACAAGTTCCCAGGGAATGCCAAAGCTAGGGCTACCCTTGAGTAGCAAGGCACGAGGCCAGTAAGAGTTTCTGGTGATGTACAATAGACTAAGTGTCTGTGTCCCTCCAAATTTCATATGTTGAAACTTTAATCCCAATGTGATGGTATTTGGAAGGGGGGCATTGGGAGGTAATTAGGTCATGAGGGTGGAGCCCTAATGGGATGGGATTGGTGCCATTGTAAGAAGAGGCCAGAGAACTTGCTGGTTCTCCCTCCATCATGTGAGGACATGACAGGAGAACAGGCTTCTGCAAGCCAGGAAGAGGGCGCTTACCAAGACCCCAGCTGTGCAGGCACCCAGATCTCAGACTGCCAGCCCCCAGAGCTGTGAGAAATCAAAGTTTGTTGTTTCAGCTACCCAGTGTAATTTGTTCCAGCAGCTCAAACTAAGACAGGATGGGACCTGTGGGCCTGTGCATCAGTATTTTTTATTTATTTATTTATTTGTGAGAGAGAGAGAGAGAGGAGCAGAGGGAGAGCATCTTCAGGCAGACTCCCCGCTGAGCCCGGAGCCCGACCCAGGGCTCAATCCCACGACCCAGAGATCATGACCTGAGCCAAAACCAAGAGTTGGATGCTCAACCTACTGAGCCACCCAGGCGCCCCCTGTGCATTAGTATTTTTTAAAGTTCCACTCACAATTCTAGTACATAATGAGAATCGAGAACCATTGCTATAGATTACAGAGAGTTTTTGTCATTTATTGGGATAGTGATGCAGGGAATGGATTGAAGAAAAAAATGAGAGGAGGAAGATGCTAGACTACAGTTTAAGCAATAGATGATGAAGGTATAAACTAAGACAGTGGTAATGGTGAAAATGATATTTAAAAATAAAATCAAGAGGACTTGATGATTAATTAATGCAGGACATTTACAGCAAGGCAAGGGAAGAGTCTCGCTAGGTGGTTAAGTTTTCTCTTGTATTTTAGGCTTGAGCAACTAGGTGATGGTGGTGCCCTCATCTTAAATAAGAAAACAAATATCAGAATAGCATTGTGAAGGAGATGTATAACAGTCTATTCAATAGAATTCAGTGGGATGAAAAAAAGAGGTTCTGATAAGCCCAGGTCTGCTTCTCACTACTTTTTATCTTATTTTTCTTTTCTTTTCTTTTTATCTTTTCTTTTCACTTTTTTTAAATTATTCTCCTCATTACTTTACATATTAACATTACATATAAGTAAACACCAGACAGGAGTCAGTTGGAACACCAGTTCACTAATACAGCCTGTAAAGGAGAGGGACTACCATTTTTGTTCAGAAGTCTGTTTTTCTACATTCCGCAGTGAACCACTGAATGCCCTTACCTACTGTGATAGTCAGTGATAAATCAGGTTACCTGAATCCTTACAAATGCAAAACTGTGATTTTTATGAAGCTATATAGAGGAGGATCTGGCAAACCCCAGCCCAGGTGAGCAGGGTTGGGGAGAGACCAAGTCACTAAAGGTCTTGCCCTGTAAGGCACATAAAACCAGCCACTCTGGACCAGATTTGAGAAGTGAATTTTGTACCCTAATCTGCATCCCCCCCAAAGATGCTCTGAGGACATATACTGTTCTCTGTGAGGTCAGGATCCAAAAGTCTAGTAGTATGAAGGTGGATTTTTTTTTTTTAAAGCTGCCTTAGATCCATTCAATCCTGAATGATCAGATTTTGATACTTCTAAAGTACAAATAGTAGTATTGAACCATTTTGCGACAACGGAGTAGGTAATGTCTCATTATTTTTGCTTATGTGTGCATGAGGAACAAAAACAAAAAAGAGGGATAGCTCTGTGAGACCTATCTATGAGTTCTTGTGACTGTCATGAAAGGCTAGAAGTTTCTGGATTTTTGTATGTGTGTCAGTACCAAGAGGAATTGAGCAATGGGAAGACATAAAATATTTATTTATTTTAGGCTTCTTTTTGTGATTAGTCAGAGCCCCAAAGGCTGCTGGGTCTCTGAATCTCACACTGGCAGCCAAAGACGGGGAGAATTTGAGAGGAGTCTGTCTGTCTGTGCCACAGTACATGCCTGATTCCATTCACATCTCTACCCTGTTTTTATGTCTGATTATGTGTTCACACATGCACTTCAGAAACTAAATTCCTCTGGAAGCCCGACAGTTTAAATGCAGGATGTGAAAGCCCACAGCTATGAAACATAAATTAAAAGCAAACATCAAAATGCTGAGAATGTGCAGCAAACATTTTCTGAATTAGTGGTGGGGACCGTCAGTTCCGGCAAGAGAAGAGCATATTTCCTTCACGGTCCAGGCGCGTCTTGCAGTGACATTGTTCACTGTTTCCAGAGGAGGTACCTCACCTTGTTCATTCTCTTCACTGAGCTTTTCCACGTATCTCTTCACTCAGCTTTTCCAAACTTCTTGTTCACCTTGTTTTCTTAGCAGTCTTGCTGAGCTAAAGTCTTGCTGATCTAAAGTAAAGCAGGCGATCACCAGAGCACTGGTATGTGACACAGAGCAATGTTTCTGTATCACTTGTAGTTAGGTAAAGTGTGATCACTCTTTTGAAGAGACATATTATAACATCCTTTCCTTTTTTAGGCTAAGATGACAGCGAGTTCTTTAAACAGATGTCTAAGGCTTCAATAGCTTCCTTCCTCTTCTTCTACGTTCCCAAAACCTCTCAGCCTTTAGATGATGCTGTGGTCACATGCTATTCAGCTTTGGAGTTGAACATGTAAAGTTGGGCATGCCAATCGATAACATTGTCAGTGTATAAAATCTGTGAGCTTGGGTGTGGAGAAGAATAAAATGAAAATAAGATCTCAAAAGAAAGTGGCTGGTGAGACACAACCTTTCAGTCCAGTCCCTGGAGAACATAGTATTTGTCATCACTTTCTTTCCAATGATGGGAAGACTATCCCTGGTGGTACTTCAGATATGAAGGCCAAGTCCTGTAGCCAGAATGGATATTCTTCACAGAAAAGTGCCCCATTTGTCCCTTGTTCTTCTTCCTGGAGAACCAGAAAGCCATACTATTTTATAAGATTAAAAAAACATCAAGGTTCCTGAAGGTAGCAGGTGATCTCTAAGCAGGTGCCCTTGGAGAAAGGTGCCATTTGGGCTCTGAAGTTTAAAAAAGCAGGGATGATTCATGAAATGACTGTGGCTCCAAAAGTCAACCAGGATTCAGATGAAAGTGATGCAAACTCTGCCCCTGGTTCTGGAGAGAAGCCTCATGGGATACAGCTGAGGACGGGTGAGACACTGAGATAAACTCCTATGGGAGGCTTTTTTTGGGGGAGGAGGAGTGTGTTTGATCATTTGGTAATTCTCCACAGCTGCAGTCTAATTCTTATATACCTTTTGTGTCTACAGAGGACTCTGCTCCAATCCCAGATCTGCCTCTCTAGGATTTGGGTCCCACTGGTTTTCGTATCTCAAACATAAGGACTCATGTGACCCTTCTTTTTGCTGACACATTGGCTTGATGCCTTGCTAGCCAATGGTTCCTTTGAGAGTGGGCAATTTTTAATGTAACGGAACTCTCCTTTTGGAAAGATATCAATTTTATGTGTGAAAACACAAGTGTATGGAATAGAAGACCGCCTTTATCTGTCATAGAATATTACATTGAATATTTTAGAACTCTCTCAAATGTTCCTAAATCTTTTACAACATTTTTGTTACAAACTGTTCCACTCCACAAATTCACAGGGAAATCAGAGCAGATAAGGAGGCAAGACTTAGTTGAAGCCCATGGGACCAACAGTGGACTAGGCCATGTGGGGGTGCAGACAAGGAAGACCACCTGAAAGCCAGAAGAGTGGAGGAGAGTCCACCTGAAGAGAGAGCTTAAGATGAGCCCAGAAGAATGAAGGGAAACTTAAGGCTTTCTGGGTGAGAGAGAGAGAATGGCTGACACATGTGTAGTGTGTTCTGGAGATACAGAAAGCATGATTTTTGGCTGGATCTGAGCATTCACATTGGATAGTAGCTGATGACAAGATAGCACAAAATTGGACCATAGTATGAATGATCCTAATTATGATGATGATGAATTCAAATTTGGGATGTTCAGAAGTTGTACACCATGAATTTTATCTTTGTTCACAGATTCTAAAAACCCTATCACCTGCTTTATTTGTGGAGATGTACAAAGGGAGAATGAGAAAATTTCCTTGAAGACCAGAGTCAACTAAACTGGAAGCAACAGTTTTGGACTCTTAATATGTTTTAATTCATAAAAAAACACTGAAGCTTTCTGGTCTGGAGGTTCAAGAGTTTATGTTCTCCCTGAAGCAAGGGGAGAATCTGCTTTCAGGGGGATAAAATAACTGCCAACAATCAATAGCTCTGAATGGGGGTTTTATTGCACGGAATAGTTCCAGGTGTTTCCTTCCAAACATACACTTTTACATTCAAATGTATTAATAAATCATGGTTATTTTCCTCTTCTTGGAGAATTCCAGGAACCCAAAGGGCTGATAATTCAAGGATAGGCCTGGTTCAGACTTTCCCTTAGAAATAGGCAATAGTAACTCTATTCTCAGGGAGACCAGATACTGAAGATGCTATTGGTCAAAGAGATGAACATAGTACACTGGGTCCCCGATGGCCTGTCTACTGTGTTCAATGCTTAGTATCTGCTTGCTGGGGACAGAAGAATCCTGAATCACCCATGTCACTCAAAAGTATGAGTTACACTGTTAAGAAAACAGGAAAAGTATCATGCCTATAACAATTGGGAAAAGGGTGAAGTTTGCATGGTGAATCACAAAAGGCAAAACATCCAGCATGGGCAGGTGTTGATGACAAAGTTTCAGCTTTCCCATACACTTGGTCTTTAAACTATGAGACTTTTAGATTTGCAGCTAAATTTCCACATTGGCTTCTGTCTAATCCCAGCAATCTTTCAGTACCTGAGGTATTTTTAATTCTTTTACAGACAGGGAATAGTCCCCCCAAAATGCTGGATTCTTGGGTATTTGGACTGCATGTGGCTCATACATGATGTCCAGTTATCAGATCACATAAGCCCAGAAACAGCTGACCTTCTCTATAGACTCCAGTCACTGTGGCAGTTGTCAGTCACAGACAGATAACCTGTGAGTGGTCCTTCAGAATAAACTGCTTCAAAAGACAAGAGTTGAAGTGATAGTCCAAGTGTTTATCATATTAGGGCAAAATTTGTTATATGATTAGGACAAATGTAGGAGGCCAGCAATAGCCCACTCTCCATGTGATATGCTTCTTTTCCAGTTCTATTTTAGGTTTGAATATCTTGTTTGTCTTCTCTCTGGAGGTAGTTTTCTTATGGATATTCCTCCTGGGCATCCATATTCTTATCATGACAGGGCAACTGGGTGCTAGGAAGAGCTTCTCTGTAGGAACCTGGGAGCCTGGCAAGCTGCAGAGAGATGTTACTTTTGAATAGCATCGTTGACAGCTGTTTTAACACGTCTAGACCTCAGATGTCCAGGTCTGAGTTGGCATAGTTTGCTATGGTCATTCAATTAGACCAGGAGCCATGGGCCTAGAACCTGAGTTGCTTCTTTCTCTTAGGCATGGTTACTATGTCAAGCAAGACTGGTGTAGTATACTGGGTCCCCGGGCTATGTCTTGGGTCAAGGAGTAAACTGGAAGCCATTAACCAGTTCTAGCTGGCTGCTGTACTGACATGATGATATCAGTGTTTAAATAAAATGAGATAGAAGATCAAGAGGAGAAGATTTTATGACTATCTATGGGGATGAAACATGACAACATGGAATTTAAAAAATACACTATTACCATATTGTTTGTCAATCTCTTTTCTCCTTATTTTTTAGATTGGATTATTTCGATTGCTCTGCCTTCAAGCTAACTGACTCTTCTCTATATAATGTCAATTCTACTGTTAATCCTATCTAGTACATTGTTTAATTTCAAATTTTGTGATGTCCTATTATTTTCATCACTCTAGCATATTTTCCTTTAAGTCACTGAACATTGTTATACTAGTGGTCTTAAAGTCCTCATAGACATCTAGATCATCTCAGCATCACACTCTATTAATTGTTTTTACTCTTGAGAAAGGGTCACACTTTTCTGGGGTTTTTGTTTGTTTATATTACATAATTATGGATTGTATCTTAGATATCGTGAATGTCACAATGTGGAGACTCCTGATTCTGTACTATTCACTAGAAGAGTGTTGATTGTTGGTTAGTTTGTTTTAGCAAAGCAACAAAATTGGTTGGGCTCGAACTGAAAACTGTCTCGGGGATCAGCTCAAATTCAAGTTTAGTTCTCTTGTTCTTAGTTGGGCTGTGAACATGTGTAGTTCTAGATCAGCCAAAGATTTGGACAGTTTATACACAGAATTCGTAGTTCCCTCTTATTAGCTATCTCCTTTTGAGGATTCTCTTCCTCTTTCTGGAGAGAAGGTTGCCTAAACTCTGTCCACTAATTCAGTAGTCCAGAAAGACTGCAGGTTTTTAGTAGAGTTTTGAGCAGCACTGCCTGAGGCCTGCCTTCAGACCAAAAGTCATAAAAAGGAAACTCCTTCCGTCTTCTTTTTCTTCCAAGTGTAGATTCTCTTCAGAATCTGCCTGCTTTTTTTCTACTTTCTGGTGTTTTCCGATAATTTTTGTTTGCTTATTTGTTTATTTTTGTATTTTGTCCAGTGCTAATAGTTATTATTCATAGGATAGTTTGTCCAGTGTGAGCTGATTAGGCCATATATAAGAGATAATATATAGAGGAATTTTCATGACACCCAGATGTGAAGAATTAAGACATTTAGGTATTAAGTCTGAGTTGCTAAAGAGATACAATGAAAGAGATACAATGAAAGACACATAGAAATTGGAATGGGGTCTTAGTCAGCTCAGCTGCTGTAATAAAATAGACTGGGTGTTTAAACAACAAATTTATTTCTTACATTCTGGAGGCTGGAAAGCCCAAGATCAAAGTGCCAGCCAATTTAGTTTCTGTTGAGAGCTTTCTTCCTGGCTTGCAAATGGCCAATATGATGGAGAAAGAGAGTGTGCTCTCTGATGCCTCTTCTTACAAGGACACAAATTCTATATATCAGGGGGCTCATTTTACCTTAATTATTTTTATAAAGGTCCTATCTCCTACTATAGCCCCATTGGGGATTAGGGCTCCAACATATGAATGTTGTTGGGGGAGACACAATTTAGTCTATAGCAAATGGAAAACTGGCTTTGAAATGAAAAGATTATACATTATTTTAGACGTGTTGAGTATGAAATGAATAATATACAAATTGCTGGAGATGGAGGCTGAGGCATAGAAAAAAGAAGATTATTGATGATTTATAAACCTTCAACATATAGCTTCAACATGTAGCTTCAACATGTAGAGTTGAGGCCATGGGGGTTGGATGAGCTGTATGAGGAAGAAAGCGTAGATCAAAACTAAGGATTAAGAGGGCAAAGACCAAGCCATGTGCAAACTCTCATAGAAGATAAAGGATGAATAAGTCAGCAAATAAAACAAATTAGTTCTTGGAGAGATAGAAAGAAAGGAGGAAAGTAAAATAGTGTGTAGGAAAATGAGAAAGAAAAGGGGGCTGTGCAAAAGTGGTCAATTGTGCTATATGTGGTGAGAAAGGTCTTGAAAAAGGCCAGTGTTAAAAGGCCCTGGATTTGTAAATTAGGAAACTGTTATTGACTTTTGAGGAGGTAGTCTTACAAAGTGATTGGAAAGATATTAATGTGCAAGAGATTAAGGAAAGGCAGGATGGGAGTGACATGAAGGACATATTTGGAGCCTAGATGGTGAGTTGGATAACTGGCTAGCAAATGCAGTGAGGAGCCACTGAATGTTGAGAACAAATTGAATTCAGCCATTCACAGATAACCACTCCTTTCAGCTGACCACGTTCATCCTTTCATCAGTCATTGTGCATTAACTCTACTAAAGCAAAATTATCTATGCTGGAGATAAAATAGTCTCTGCTCCCGTGTAACACATATGTGTCTTCTGCTCACTGCCAAGGCTCAACCTCTGTCTTCTGTGCATTGAAATCTTTCCTTAGAGAGCTAGAGCTCAACCTGACCTGTTCTTTTTTTTTTTATGTTATATCTTTTTTTAAATTTTATTATGTTATGTTAATCACCATACATTACATCATTAGTTTTTGATGTAGTGTTCCATGATTCATTGTTTGCGTAAAACACCCAGTGCTCCATTCAGTACGTGCCCTCTTTAATACCCATCACCAGGCTAACCCATCCCCCCACCCCCTCCGCTCTAGAAACCTCAGTTTGTTTCTCAGAGTCCGTAGTCTCTCCCCTTAATTTTTCCCTTCCTACTATCTTCTTTTTTTTAACATATAATGTATTATTTGTTTCAGAGGTACAGGTCTGTGATTCAACAGTCTTACACAATTCCTGTGAATTGAGTAAAACCTGACCTGTTCTTAGCAGAGCCATCTTCTTTACCCAAGGTGAGCTCCCTACTGTCTGCAAAATTTGATGATTTTTCACTCTAATTGAAGTAGTGAGCAATGGGTGTTGTACACAACTGATGAATCCCTAAATTCTACCTCTGAACTAATAATACAGTGTATGTTAATTAAATTGAATTTAAATTAAAAACTTTAAAAATCAAAAAAATAAATATAAGGGGCGCCTGAGTGGCTCAGTCGGTTAAGCGTCTGCCTTCGGCTCAGGTCATGATCCTAGGGTCCTGGGATCAAGCCCCGCATCGGGCTCCCTGCCCAGCGGGAAGCCTGCTTTTCCCTCTCCCACTCTTCCTGCTTGTGTCCCCTCTCTCGCTGTGTCTCTCTTTGTCAAATAAATAAACAAAATCTTAAAATAAAATAAAATAAAATAAAATAAGCATGTTTTAAAAAAATAATAAAAAAATAAATATAAGAAAACTAAAAAATGTTATACAACGTTTCAGAATCAATGAGCTTTTTCATGAGAACCTCATGAAAAAATTTTAAATTAGTGCATATTGCAATAATGACTATGTCATTTATCAGATGTATCAACTTTATTATAAGTTTTTATATTACACATATAAACTCTACATATAAACTGAGTATTTAGTTCCATAGACTTTGATTCAGTTAGACTGGGATCAATCCTAGCCATTAATATTGTCTTAAAAGCTTTCCAGTTGATTTTATTGGATACCCAGGATTGAGAGCCATTGGATCAGCATTTTGTTGTTTTGTGGTATTTTGTTGAAGAGCATTGGCACTGAGGTGGGAACAGAAATATTAGTGTCCTCTCAGTTTGGGATTGCTTTTTGCTGCCTGCACTTGCTATAGGGTGACTTCTATTGGTGTTCTGCTCAACTGTACCTCACTAAAGATAAGATGAATAATCTTAACCTCACAGTAAAGATTTTTTTTTGATCCAAAGTCAATATCATTTTATGGATGGTAAATGATTGTGCATGCAATTATCTGCTTCCAAATTAGAGTGTATTTTTAATTTCTGATGAGTCCCTTTACTTGTGTAATATTTGTTTGGACTTGTATTAGTTAGCATAACTTGTATTCTCCTCACTTCCAGAATACCTTGTTAAATTGCTTTAATGTAAAGAAAAAAGTCTGATGCCTCTGATTTTGCCTGATGATGCTATTAAAGGGAAGATGGAATATCTAGCTTTGATAGAGCTTAGTATGTGTCTAGCTACATTTAGGGAGTTTGACAAAAAATAATGCTGTAGAGTCCTACCCTTATTTTGAGGAGAAGTGACATATAGGAAAATCTATAGAACAAGAAGGTAAAAACTGTACGAAGCCCTATCTGATGGCATGGAAATACTGAAGTTACCCATTGATGCAGTACTAAATAAGAGATAGCAACCTCAAAATCCTAAAGGGGTCATGCAGCTAATTTAGCCACTAGAAACTTCTGGGGAAAAGGAGATAAAATGTTCTGAAACCAATTTAACACCTGCGCAGTTATAGCACCTTTTAAAAACATTGGCAAAGCACAAAATACGGCAAACAAAACCTGCCTTACTTTACACCCTTGGTCTGGGTGAGTAAAGGCTAGATCACAGGTGAAAGAAACAAGTTAATGCAATAGGAAAGGAAATTGGGATTGTAGAAGACGAATTGGCATACGGTAGACTCCCAGTAACTATTGGCTGAAAGATTAAAGAAATGAGAAACATACTGGAAGTAGTTTGGGCTGAAGCACAAATTTCATCTGGGAATTGCCTGTTGCTGCATTGGATCAAGCATTATATTATCTGTGTGCTTCTTCTAGCCAGGACATATTCTCCCCACTGATATAGGACTGCCAAAGGGGGAATAAACGAGGGAGCTTATCATGAAAAGAGAGGAGAGTGCTTTCTCTTCTTTAGTCTCTCTGTTTCATTATGCCTCATGTACTCTTATAATATATGACCTCAAATTCCAAAGGAAGCCTGGCCTTTCAAAACTCATGAGAATTTTGTTTGGACAACGGAGGATTCCCTGGGTGTGCCAGAAAATAGACCTACTTAGGCTAATTCAGGAAAACCTTCTGTTCTTTGTCGTCTACTTGGCTCACCTCTACTCCTTTGCTTCCATTCCAAGGCAAGCTGATTGCCTCTGGTAACTTGTTAGGAAATTTTACTAGAGATTCTTCTTTTTACACACTTCATGATCAGTTACTAACTTCAAGGTTTTCAAGTGGTTCTGATATTTAATTCTATAAATAGCTTTATTGTGGTATCATTTAGATAACATAAAATTCATCTATTTAAAATAGACAGCTCAGCTAATTTTAGCCAATTTATACAGGTGCCCAACCACCATCCCAGTCCATTTTGGGATGCTTCCATCCCCCTGAATAACTCCCTTGCACCCCTTTGCAGTCAGTCCCCGCTCTGATCTCCAGCCCCAGGCAAACACTGATCAGCTTGATTTGCTTTCTGTGGCTATAGTTTTCTCTAGTCTTTTTTAGAAACTTCATCTGAATATAAGTATCTGATATGTACTTTTAATTTAGAAACTCAGTTTACCTTATTAAAATGGCCAGTTTATATTTCACTATAAACAGTAACAGAGTAAATCAGTTAGAAGAATTTTCTTAATCAAGTGCAGAGACTTTAATTGTATGCCTCATTTGCTTGGCTGAGTTGCAACTTACTCTCTTTTAGTTGGATATCTTGTTCAGTTTTGAGCTATGCATTACATATTACCTCTTCAAGATGTATGAATCAATCTTCTTTCCAACTTTAGGCTTTATTCCACAGTCAATTTTATTAAGACATGTTTTCCAGAACTACAAATATTTATGTGTGTGCAAAGTGGAAAAAAAACAGAGATACCTAATCAGCCTTCAAACATTTGCGGATAGATGAATGGATGCAAGATGGATTGATGAATTCCATATTTAGCCCTCAGGAAAGTGGTTTATATTGTAAGTTCTCGGATGTAGAGAATTCACAAATTGCTCCTATTTGAAATAGAATTTCACTATCTGTGTGTTTTTATTTAACAGAAGGAATATGAAACATGTTCTAGCAAGGAATAAAGCATTGCAATGGACTAAGTCCTATGTTTTACCAGAGTTTCCCTATGATGTCAAATGCATGTTAGCAGAACAGAAGTGTCCCGATCACAGCATGAGGATAAGGATCATTGAGTTTCTCCAGGCCGACATGACTAAGTATCTGGAAGGCTCACTGTGAGTAATAACAGGGTGGACTTGCTGCTTTGGGAGAGGGTCTGTTTTCAGAGTAGAGTAGAACTCATTTGGAACCAATGTGCTTCAGGTTTTGGATGACGTATTGGTAATAAGCCCAACATTGCCCAATATTTGAATATCTACATTGGTATGTAGGAGGATCTGAAGAACAGTGAGTATAATTTGGACTCAACTTATAGGAAAGAATGTGGGCTGCTGCTTGAAGTGAAAAATGTCCTCCTTGTTGCACTCACCAGGTATCCCAGCACCCAGCAGTACAATGATGTGGTCAACGCCTTGCTGCAGGCCCACCCTTTCCTGGACGAGGATGGCTGTGGCTTTGTAAGTGACCACATGGCGCCATACCATTCATCCCAACCCATCTTAAAATAATAGCATTGTATTGTCCAGTAATCTTATGCCCCATTCCCCTTCTCTCAGTCTCTCTCTATCCATCTATGTCTGTTTCTCTTTCGCTGTCTTCTTGGACTCATTGTCTCTGTCTGGTCTCTCTGATTCTGTTCTGTTAGCTCTATCTCATTCTGTCAGCTCCTGTTTTTTTTCTTAGCTTTGGTCTCTCTCTCTCCACTCCTCCTCCTTTTCCCTCTCTTTGCAAGATTGAGAGGAAGGTACAGAGATCTCTCATGTGCCCCCTGCCCCCACATGCATAGCCTCCCCCATTATGAATATCCCACACCAGAGTGGGACATTTGCTACAATGGGTGAACCTACATCGACATACCATTATCACCCAAAGTCCATAGTTTACATTAGGATTCATGCTTGTGGCTGTACGTTCTATGGGTTTAAACAAATGTATAATGACATGTATCCATCATTATTGTATCTTACAGAGTATTTTCACTGACCCAAAAATCCCCTGCGTCCCACCTATTCATCCCTTCCCCATCTCCTTCCTTTGTCTTCTTTGTCTGTCTGTCATCATCTTTCTGTCTCTCCCTCAAAGCAGTTTGGAAGCCTATGTGTACTGTTGAATCTCCAGGCAGGGTCTTTAGGGGGATGTAATACACAGAAGGAGAAGGACATGACTGTTCCTATGTCATTGCTATCATCACTGGAGTGTTGCTTGCCTTCCTTCCTTCTTTCCTTCCTTCCATTTTCTTTCTATATTTTCTGTGTGGATAGAATCAGAATTTTCTTAGTGGGAGAGGGCCATATATATTCTTATTTACCACCCAGACTCACGAAAGGAATTGTATTCTGTGTCTGGAACTAGGAACTATTGAAGCCCAGAATGGAATTTAGATATTTTTGCTTATAGTCTGACATCATTCCTAAAATATGCTGCTGCATATAAAAAGCATGCTGTAAAATAAACCACATTTTCTCTAAAAAAAAAAAACAAAAACACACACTATATAAAAAACCCTTAAAAACTACAAAAATAAACAAACCTAGAGTCCCAACATTGATAAACACACTGATATGCCTGACAAAATTGATTCTAAAAATGCCTTCTACACTCAAGATATACTATCTGCCAACTAATCATTGTTACTGTGTATAGAGACAGTTGCATTTTAAGAAAGAATTTAAATTTGCTCTTTGAATAAATGATATATTCACAAAGTTCAAAACTCTGAAGCTACAATAAGATATAAATGGAAAAGTCTCCCTCCCACCTCTGTCCCCCAGCTACCTAATCTTCCTCCCCAGAAGTAACTAATGTTATTAGAGATTCTTTCTAGAGAATCTTTGCATACATATAAGCAAATACATATTTATCCAATTACATTTTGACCTTTAGTTTCATGGTTATGAAAGTGAGACAAATAGAAAGTAATGAATAATGCTTACTTTGATCTTGTGTGCATTTTACCCACTTCTATCCCCAGTGGCATTAATGAAAGATGGCTAACTGAAAGAAACCTGAAAAATTGCTTAGCATGTTATGGCCCATGTTTGTACACATTGAATGGAAGGGGAAACTCTGGTGCATAGTAGAGAATGTTCATATGTGAATGCACGTGTGTGTGTGTGTGTGTGTGTATGTGAGAGAGAGAGAGCATGCACAAGTGATCAAGCTCTTTCTTCGTCATTTTTAGGGCTAATTTTATTCTCGACTTCTTATTTTGAAAATTTTCATGTCTACACAGAAGTTGAAAGAATGCTACAGTGACCACCCATATATCCTTTACCTCAATCAAGGTTTCTCCATCTTGGCAGTACTTAGAATTTAGGCTGGATGAGTCTTTGTGGTGGTGGCTGTATCCACATTGTAGGATAGTTAGCAGCATTCCTGGCACTCTCTAGGTGTGAGTAGCCCCCACCCACTCACCCAAAGCATGAGAACAACCACCCTGTCTCCAAACATTGCCACGCGCATTTTGGGAAGAGGGAAAAATCCTGATACTTAAGAATCACTGATCTAGATTCACTAGGTATTAATATTTTGTCATATTTATTTTTCCTGGCTCATATTTATCTCTTTGTTTTGGCTGAGCATTTGGAAACAAAAAATAGGTTTCAGATGCCATTCCTAAATACTTCGGCAGATATCTTGTAAGGACAAGGATGATGTCCTCTATAAGCACAATACCATTTTTATACCTAAGAAAATGAGCAATAATTGCATAATTTCATATGCAGTAACTGCATAAAGACATATATAAACCATATTCCCATTTCTCCAATTATTCCAAAAATGATTTTGTCTTTTCTATGTTCCTATCAGACAGTTAATAAGGAGAGCAGGGAGAGGCTGGGAAATGTCCTAGTATTTGATGGCTGTAATCTTTCCCACCAGATCAGCAGGTTTAGAAGGACTTCAGAGCTGTAGGAAACATGAGGGAAAAATGCATTTGCAATCATTCATATTTTAGAGCTAAGAAAAATGTAAGCCATCCATTCTTTGTGTGTTGTTGTAAAACAGCGGTGGCTGAGGGCAAACCCGCAAGGCTGTGGGAGGTGAGGGAGCGTCTCTGACTCATACATACTTATCATCAGAGTTGAAGCTGTCCGCCAGCCTCAGCCCACAGCAGTCCTCTGCAGGGCCGTGGAAGGCTTTATGAACAGCACTTTCATTTACAAATCACTTCTGTGAGTAGCAATCATGTTGGTCTCCCAAAACCCCAGGGCAGTTGACAGGACTGAGCTTGTTGTTCCATTTTATAGCTGAAGAAACTAAGACTGAAGAGTTACTTGCTGATTTCTTGGCTAAGACACACTAGGCCTAGACCCCGGGTCCTCCCAACATAGATCCTTCCTCTGAAGGGTAGGGAATAACTCTTCTAGAGACTTAAGCCAGGGAAGAAGGAATGGCAGAATCTAACTGCCAGACATGGTACTCATGTGATCTCGGTGGCATTCCCATTTGCCCATGAGGAAATAGAGCTTAGAAGAGGTGCCCAAAGTCACCCCAGTCTTGGGCCTCTTCAAGCACATGGCATGACAAGGAAGGGGAGGGGCTGAGAAGCAGCCTTGAGGCTCAGGTTTTAAGAGGCATTGGGCACATGATGATGAACATTTTTTCAGACACATGAAGAAATGTTCATCATCATTAGCCATCAGGGAAATTCAAATCAAAACCACATTGAAATACCACCTTACACCGGTTAAAATGGCAAAAATGGACAGGGAAAGAAACAACAAATGTTAGAGAGGTTGTGGAGAAAGGGGAACCCTCTTACACTGTTGGTGGGAATGCAAATTGGTACAGCCTCTTTGGAAAACAGTGTGGAGGTTCCTCAAAAAATTAAAAACAGTTACCTATGACCCAGCAATTGCACTCCTGGGTATTTACCCCAAAGACACAGATGTAGTGAAAAGAAGGGCCATATGCACCCCAATGTTCATAGCAGCAATGTCCACAGTAGCCAAACTGTGGAAAGAGCCGAGATGCCCTTCAACAGACGAATGGATAAAGAAGATGTGGTCCATATATACAATGGAA
>NC_138376.1:99940192-100020502 GCF_054177405.1 Leptonychotes weddellii | reverse complement strand
ATAAAATACATCTTATGTTCTTGCTGTTCTTACTGCTGCAGACAGTTTTTAGAAAGCATATTGTAGGGTAGCCTCTATCCTCAAGGTTTCAGGGAAGCATGTAACCCACAGGGATGGATACAAACCCCATCCTACCCTTTCATTGCCCAGAAGACATCACGTACCAACCCAGAGGTGGCTGTAAGGACTTTCAGGCCTAAGGGCCAGACAGCGCCTAGAGATTCCCCCCTCAGCAGTGGGTTTGCTGTAAGTAAGGTGCATGCAGGTCCTAATTACTGAGATCCTATAAATATCCTTTAACTACCTCAGAGCCCCCAGATATGGTCAAAGCCAAAAATGTCCCCTGCTAATAAAGTAAATGAACTCCTTAGGAAGGATGTCCAAACTACCAAGTATAAAAGAAGTCCAATTCCATAACTGCCAATTCTGTTTCCACCCCAGTCCAACATGAACATGTAATCCTAACTCTTCACCACAAACACACTTATGTTAGTGAATGTACTTGGTGTGAACATTCCATTTTCTTTTTTAGCTGGTGTATTTATTTGATAGTAATAGAGCAACCTAGTTGGTCGTCTCAATTTTCTTAGTAATAAGCTCCAGGGGATAGGAAGATTTTTTAAACATATTTTGCAAATCATTCATCCCCACAACATAAAAAAAATTAGATGAAGGTGTATATTTTACATATCTTATTATAATTTTCAAAGAGATTTTCAAGTCATAGGTCAGTTAAGAGAATATAATTTTATGCCTGTTCTTTGACCAGAAGACAGAAGAAAGGTAACAATTTAGTGGTGTAACTTTTTAGAAACTTGGCAATATTCCAGTTATAAACTAAAATCATGATAAGATAGAAATAGATTTATTTTAATTATCTTTTATATTCTTAAAAAGTCACTTTGTAAGGGAACATAATTATGTCATACATAAGTTGGTTTTCTCAAAAAATTTGATTTTCCTTATAATAAAAATGGAGTTCCTTTATAAATAGTTCTGCAAATTCAGTTTTCCTTCTTTTTCTTTGATGCATGACTCACCAAAATTCATTGGAATGAATGAATGGTAAAATCAGAAGATTAGCAATTGTCCCTAGCCCTAGAACTCTCAAAGGTATGTTTGTGGGGTCAGAGATCACACAGGCTAAAGGGCAGCTTCTCCTTTTTGTTGACACATCATCACTGAATGAATATTTACATTTGTCTTCCAGTTCTTTCTCAACACCACCTCAGTTCTTCATGTAATGACACCCTTCGTTGCTCTTCCCTTCTACTCTTCCCTCCCCCCCCTCGGCCCCCAGACAACCCTGAATACTCAGATGAATCCTGCTAGGATCCATGCAGGGACTTTTGCTACGAAAACACATCCCCCTTCTCCCCCCACCCCAAAAAACACAGAAAATTGAATGTACCAGAGTCTGAGATGAGTTAAGTTACAATAGAATTTAGTTTTGACCTTCTTGCCAGCTGGGGCAAAAAGAGATTATAGAGTGACCATTGAAGAGACAGTGTTTTTTCCTGGCAAACAAATCTAATCAGTGAAGATTTACTTTTCTCTTCCTTACAAATGGAGCCACAGATTGCTGATTCTTTCAGAGACTGTAACATCTCTGTATGTGACCTAGTGTTCTCTAGAGCCAAAAGCTTTGAAGAATGGGGAAAAATTCACACTAGAATATTACAGAAACAATGTGTCTCTCTATTTTATACCCTGGATGGCGACAAGGCAAATGGTAAAACCCTAAGAAGAGTGGAAAGACAAATCCATTGAATATACTACTTATCTCACAGAATTGGATACTTCAAATGAATTGCCTAAATTACTTCTCATCTCTGTTTTGAACTTTTGATAGCTCCTTTGCAGTATCTTTAAGATTTCTGAAAATGAAAGACATTTTGGATTAAGATACTTTGGTAACTTTCACATCTTTTAAACTTTCTTGACCAGGCACAATATTTCCATAATGCAGAAAAGTTATTTCATGTGCAGCAGAGATAGAAAATGCTGATGGAGGCTAGAAGTCAGGATTCAGGCTATTTCCTCAAAGGCAGGGAAGTGGGTTTGGATGAACTAGAGGAGGATTTTGGAAAGGAGTAAGAGAGGGGAAGAGATTTTCGTTTGTTTTGTTTCATTTCTGTTGTTTCTCTTTTGATGGTTGCAAGGAATTTACCAAAGAACTGAAGGTAGATGTCTCAGTGAAGGAAGGTGTTTTTCTTAGCTCTGTCACATGGGCTTCTGCCGATAACCGAGGCAGCAGTAGAATTTGTGTGGGTCTCAGTATAGGTCACGGACCTTTTGTCCCTAACTTTCCTCCTATCCCAATCTCTGCGCCAGATTAGCGCTGCTTAACCTACACTATGAAACCCAAAGCATCCACCTGTGAGTCTTAAATCTACCCAGCTTCCTCATATTCTGTCGCTAAAAAGACTTAAACATGTTACATGGATGGCTATCGTTGTCAGAATCCCAGACTTTGTTTCTAGATCAAGCCTCCAAAATACTGGGCATTTTGCAATGTTTAAAAATCTTTTTCCAACCTTATGACCTCATTTTGCTGCTGTGTCATGAAGCCCAACGCAGCAGCTGTGCTATAGCTCGTATGTATCTGACTTCCAGTTTTAGGTCCAAGCAATTTGCAGCCCTGTGAATCGATAAATCTATTTCCTTTGCTTAATAGTCTTTGACTATACTTTGTCTTCTATTTAGAAACAGAGGTATAATTAGGTTCTCAAAACAGTAGACTTAACTGAGTAATGTCATAAGTTGCTGACATTATCCTGTTTAAATGAAGATACTGGTTTTAAAAGCTTATAGGAATTGTATAGAACTGCATAGCAGTGTAATGGAATTTTACTTTGTAGCATATTTTTTTTTCTTTTTTTTCTTTTTGTGAAAAATCTCAGGTGTTAAAGTTGAGTGAGTCCGACTCCATAATTCATGGCCTGTCATGGTCATTGTCCCATGTGAGGCCTGTCATTGTTCTTCATGTTGTTTTGTTCTCATCCCTGTCTGCTCATCCCTCCCCTCTGCCCTTGAGCCACCATTCCAATGTGTTCTAGATGTATCTTTTAATCTGTAAGTGTTCTAAAATGTGTACTATCATTTTGGGTTTATGTATCTATGACTTACTATAAATGGTATTCTATACTTCATTCCTGTGTTACTTTTTTCACTAACACTCTTTAAGACTCATTCATATTAGCATATTTCTAGTCCATGATTGCAATGAATTATAAAGTACTCCTTGCCCCAAGCCCTGTTCCTCCCCACTAGGAATTGCATCGTAGAGAACACCATCATCCATGTCTGCTTCTGGACCTACCTATGTGTTACTTCTTTGGGTTGTATATCCAGAAATGGAGCTGATGGGGCAGATGGTGTGCATTTACTTAAATTTGACCAATTATTCTCCAGATGACTTTGTCTCGTTCCCACAGTCATGCATCTTCCTGTATTCCTGCCAACACTTGGCATTACCCAGCCTTCTACATTTTGCCAAGTCTATTAGGTAGCAAGTGTAATGTCATTCTTGTTGTGATTTGCATTTCCCTGGATAACTGAGTCTGAGCATCTCTTCACGTTTGTTAGCCCCTTGAGTTTCTTCTTTTAGAAAGCTACCTCTTTAGATCCATTGCCCATTTTTTAATGAGTTGGCATCTTTTTTTTGTTAATTTGTAGGAAGCAGTCCTTCCCGTGCCCTAAGTCACAAATATATTCTCCTACTCTTTGTTCTATTAAATATATTGTTTTCACTTTCATGTTTAGACCTTTAAGTCATCTGGAGTCCATCTTTTATATGCTATTAAGTAGGGATCGCCACAGAGTGAGCCACTTTCTCAACATCAGTTCCTAAACAATCCATCCTTTTCTCATTGGTTTATCTTGACACTTAGTGTATATTAAGTTCCCAAATAGATGTGGGTGTGTTCTGGGCACTGTCTCTTTATCCCACTAGTCTATCATTCTGTTTTTATGCCACTGCCACATGACATTTGATGACTTAGTGTTTATTGCTTAGTATCATATTAGTGCTTAGGGTACAGACATTTTTTGTTGCCTGTGGAAGATGTGCAGGGTTAGGAAAGTTCCTCAGTAACGCAGTTTCTGGGGAGATTCATCCTCGTTTTTCAGAATAAGGGGAAGGATGGGAGGGCCTTCTCTCAGGAATCAGCCCCTGGGACTCACAGAACTGGAGCTTAGGCTAGGGATGCCACATTCAAGTGGGAGGGTCGGACCAAAAGAAGGTTCTGGGCACCTGTCAACACAAGGAGCATCAGGATAAGCTATGTGTTACTCCTGTGGAAAGACTTCTGTGACATGATGGGGATACCCTGCTGAAGGAATCCTGCTTCTGTCTTCCTGGGATGGAGGTGGTGATGGCATCTGGTCTACATGAGGCCCTGGGCCTGAATCCTTACATGATCACAGCCTGATGCTCATCCTTACTTGGAAATCTCTTCACCAGAGGATTCCTAGGTGTCCTCTTGAGCATCTGCCAAATGCCCCGTTTGAAACATCAGGATGTAAATATACTTTTGAAATGCTTAAACTCTTCTTTATCATTTTTTGATTAATGCATGCATTTTCTTTTCTTAAGTTATTGAGGTTTCTTTCAGCCAGCAGAGCCCTCAACCTATTATCATAAACTTTTTGCTCATGGGATATAAGCCACTTTGATAAGAAGCCAATGCTTCATTCAAAATTATCTGAAAAAAATTTGGCTTGACTTTTTCAGCTGTCCAGTTCTTTACATTTATGGCTGCTCTTTTCATTTACCTTGAAAAGATTCTCCTCTGTCTTTATGAGGTAGATTAACTCTAAATTGGATATTTGGTGAAAATTTATTCTTGAAGCAGTATAGAAAGGACTCTGAAGTTTCTACAGGAGCTTTTGCTTCTCTTTCTAATTTTTTTTTTTCTAATTGCAATGACGTTCTCTCAGTTGAGAGGCTTTTAATAGGATCTTTAAGTGCATAGATTATTTTATCTTTGTCAGTTAATTTGTCCTATGTTTAGTTTCTTTTTAAGAGTTTTCAGTAAATGACTTAATTCTTTTTTTTAAATAAACGACTTAATTCTATAAATCAGTTTCTTCACAACTGCCTTTAATATCATCTTCTCAGGGTCTTTATTTTATGATGTATTTGTTATATCCAGTTCTGAGTCCCTACAATCCATTTTGTCTTCTCCAGGAATAGCAGCTGTTCTAGTTTTCTAGTTCCTTAATTATCATCTGCTTAGTGGTTCTGTTCATTATTGAAAGTGGGGTATTCAAGTCTCCAACTATTATTATTATTGAATTGTCTCTTTCTCCCTTTAATTCTGACAGTTTTTGCCACATGAGTTTTGGGACTCTGTTGTTAGGTGTATATAAGTTTATATTGTTATAGCTTCCTGATGGATTGACTTTTTTCCCATTATAAAATATTTTCCTTTGTCTCTAGGAATAATTTTTGTCTTAAAGTTTATTTAGTCTGATATTAGTATAGCCATTCTATCACTCTTTTGGTTTCTGTTTGCATGTTGTATCTTTGCCCATCTTTTTTACCTTTAAACAATTTGGGTCTGAATCTAAAGTGTGTCTCCAGTAGATAGCATATTGTTGGATAATTTTTGCAATCTATTCTGCCAATTATTAAATATAATTACTTATAAGATAGAATTTATGTCTCCTATTTTGCTATTTGTTTTTTATTGATCATATGTTTTTTGTTAGTTTATTCTTTAATTACTGCCTTCTTTTGTGCTAAGTAGATATTTTCTGTGTACTAATTCAATTTCCCTTATTGTTTCTTTTAGTATATACACATTTTTAGTTATTTCCTTAGTGGTTGCCTTGAGAATTGGAACTAACATCTTAATTTTTAATAGTCTAGTTTGGATTAATATCAATTTAATTACAATAGCATACAAAATCTTTGTCCCTATATAACTCTATCCGTCTCCCCTTTCGTGCTGTTATTGTCACATAAATCACATTTTATATATTGTATGCCCATCAACACAGATTTATAATTATTGCTTCATGCAACTGTCTTTAAAATAAGATGGAAGAAAAGAGTTACAAACAGAAAATACATTTATACTGTCTTTTAGATTTACCTATGTAATGACGTTTACCAGGTTTCTATTTTTTCATGTGGATTTGAGTCACAGTCTAATGTCCTTCTATTTATCTGCTAGTGACCAATTCTCTCAGTTTTTACTTATTTGGGAATATCTTAAATTTCTCTTTCATATTTGAAAGGTGTTTTGCTGAATATAGAATTCATTTTGTTCAGGGGCGCCTGGGTGGCTCAGTCAGTTAGGCGTCTGCCTTCAGCTCAGGTCATGATCCCGGGGTCCTAGGATCGAGCTCCGCATCTGGCTCCCTGCTCAGCGGGAAGCCTCCTTCTCCCTCTGCTTGCCGCTCCCCCTGCTTGTGCCCTCTCTCTGTCAAATAAATAAATAAAATCTTTAAAAAAAAAAAAGAATTCATTTTGTTCATTGTTCTCTGGTTTGAGACTTGGGTGTTCTGATATCTCAGTTAAATGGTTTTGGCTACAGCTTACAGACCTGTCTAAAACTGGTCTAAATTATAAGGAGAGCTTTGCTCTCACATTACAAGAAACTCAAGAGGTAGACGACTGTGAACATTGTAGCTCCTCACCAATTTAACCATCTTGTCTCCTCCAGACAATCAGTAGGATTGTTAGTTCTCCACTACCTTGAAGTTAGAGGTAGCCATGGACTGACTTTAACCAAGAAATGTGAGCAGAAGTGACATGTGCATGGATGATCCAGTGTGCAATGCCCCAGCTTCCCACCCCCCCTTTCTTTATCCGTGTTGCCTAACAACTCCCGGTGGTAGAGCCAGGTCCCTGGTTGAGGAGGATGAGGACCTGGGCCCCAAGATGGACATGTCACATGAGCAACAAATAGACTTTTTTTGCTGTAAGGTTTGGGGGTCGTCAGGTACAGCTGCATAATTTTGCCTATCCTGAGTGATATCAGGGGCTCCCTGCACAGTCTGTCAGGCTTTGGATCCACATCTCAGTTATTCCCTTCGTGTTGGCTTCATGAAGTGACAGAGGCATTTTTGAGGATCGAGCTGATCCTGCCATCTTTATCCCAGGGATTTCATAGTCTGTATCTCTGTTCTGTATCTGGATTGGGGAGATCTATGAAAAGTATTACCATATGTGACAATAAAAATGCTTACAGCATAGGGAAACTTTATTTTGCTTTATGCAAAAAAACCTAGTTTTCATTTTTTCAGCTAATCCATTTGGAGATTCTTTCTAGTTCCTCAGTACGGAGCAGATCATCTCCATTGTGACCTTAGTTAAGGACATTTCTCAGAGTCTGAAACATGGAGGAAACAAAACTAGTATCTTGCCCAATCTGATGTGAAATATCCTATCAAACATGTGGTGGCATTTTCTTCCAAGAGATTAACTTGTGCTTTTTAAAAAACAACAACAAACCCCACATTATGTCCAGGACAGTGATGCAGGGATTTAATAAATCTTGCAGGCTGTTCTTGTATCCCCAAATCCTCCAAACATTTGCTAAGTAAATAAATAAATCAACAAACTGCCAGGTGTTAAATTACTAACACTAGACTTATGATTCATTTCTATCTTAAAACATTTTCTTTTCCTCCTTACTGGGTATTTCTGTTCTGTAACTTTAAAAGTCATGAAGTAGTTTTGTGTGTTAGCTTTCCTTCACTTAGGAGTGAAATGGAATCAAAAGTTATGCAAAAACTGCTGAGAGGGCCAAATGCTAAGAATATCTCGTAGGTTCCTTTGGATTTCTTTTATGGCATTTACTGTTTGCTTCTTACTGCACCTGACACATAATGATTTATTGAATAAATACTAATCATTTTTATAGGTTTTTGCACAGATGTTTCTCCCATGCTGCAAAACTGAGCAGAACAGCAAAAGTTGAAGAAAAATGTTGGCAGTTAATTGCATTCGGGATATAATGCAATTACTGCCATCAGCAGGTGGCAAATGCACTAACACTGTGAAGTTTTACAAGTCAGCTGTGCACTTGGAAGCATGGGGCAAAGTGGCTGCTGTTTCCCTGATGATTGACTGAGCCACACAACTGAATGCTAAGCAGAGAGACTTTTCAAGTTACATTGAGAAACATCATTTCCACAGTCAATGTGATGACAATGGAACTGAAAACAGGGATGACTGGAATTTGATATGAAGAAAACCCTAGCACCTAACATAGCACTGCCCAGCAGAAATGTAATACGGACCACACACGTAATTTAAAATTCTCTAGTAGCCACGTTAAAAAAAAAAAAAAAAAGCAAAAAGAAGCAGGTGGAATTATTATATTAGTATATTTTATGTAACCCAGTATATCCATGAAATTATCATTTTGGCATGCAGTCATTAGGAAAAAATGTTAATGAGATGTTTTACCTTTTTTGGGGGCGGGTATTTCAAGTCTTTGAAATTCAGTGTTTCAAAGCCTACATCTCGGTTTGGACTAGCCACATTTCAAGTGCTCGGTCACCTCCTGTGGCCACCACACTGGATGACTCAGAGAAACACACCCTTATAGGCATTAGAAGGCGAGATGACACTCTCTCGGGAATACCATAGTTAACAGGGAGCATGACCAGTTATCCGCTGATAATGTTCAGAGCTAGAGTCCCCAAATCTTAGGTACAGGACCTTTCCATCGTGCCTTTAAAGTAGGTTTTTAAGGATATACGTATAAGAATTATTAAATTTACACAAGGCACTTTCTTTGTAAACTTATTCAGATTGCAGGATGCAGAGCAAAGTTGTGTTTTTAATAAGAGTCAAGGTGAGTTTTTATTCATCTCTGTGCGGAAAAAAGTTGTAACTACATTTTGAACCATGCTGTGTCTTAGTACTTCAAGAGCAGTCTCAATTTTCTGTCCAAATTTAACTTAGAAATAGTGTCCTCCTTATTTCTGTTCCAGCCGTTGGTTTAGATAACTGTGCTTTCCGCTATTCTACCCAACCCACCCCCGCCCCCATGGCTGTAGGTCAAGGTCATGGTGGTGTTGGAGCTGAGGGCCCACTCTGTTACCAGCACTCGTGTGGTAAAGGAGGTGTGGCATAAGGTCATTATCCAGTTTGGATCCAACTCAAGTTAATGTTCTGGTTAATTTATTCTGATTCCTTTGAAGTCACAAATCCCACAGATGACTCCTACACTTCCCTTCAGTGTGTCCACTCGTTGGGATTCCTTGGCTAGGTGTGATGGGTTCCCTGCTTCATGCCTTCTTCTTTCCATTACTTCTTGAGCACGTCCCCCTTTCCCCCCACCCACTGCCCATCCTGTGATTGAGTGTCCTCATCTAATAAACCACCTTACAGAGTTGTTCTGAGATTGGATGATACATGTAATGTGTCCAGAATAGAGACCAGAGTAGCACACAGTAAATGTGCAGACTAACCTACGCGCCCCACCCCTGCTCCTCCCGCCCCCCCCCCCCACACCATCCTGGCGCTGCTACTGCTGTTTTGTAAGACTCAGACTTCTCTCATCCCCTGGTTCCCTCTTGTCCATGTGCACCGCTAAGGAAACCAGCCTGTCGGAACAAGGCCACCCATCTTTTTGAGAAGTCGGGGGCTACACCAACACAGGAAGCCCTGCACCTGGCCATCTCCATGCTTGAGAAAGTCACTTCCCCTTTGACAGTCTCAGATTGCTCATCAGAAAGCGAGAAGCACAGGTCAGACAATGTCTAAGTTCCTTCTGGCTCTAACAATACATGAATCATTAAAAGGTGAGAATTCTAAATTCTGATGCAGCCCACTATTCCCTTAAATACGGTACTTCAATCTAGGATACAACCTTCTGACATTATGTTAGTCCAATCAGGTAGAAGCTTTCCAGAAACTCTACTTTCTGGGACATTTCATGAATTGGGTGGGGGTGTCAGGGGAAGGCGTTCATTATGTGTATACTTGTCTACAAATTTCAATATTACCAATTATAGAACTCCCACTACAGTACATAAAATGAAAGCTGTTTATAATTATAAATTTTCCCTTTCCTTTTTAAAAATTAGCATTTTTCCTTTTTTTAAAAAAACTTCTCACTATATACATTTGAGACTTATGAAAGAATGTACATAGCATATGTATAATTTATGAGACAAAATAAACACTGTGAGCCCAACATTCAGCTTTAAAATCGGAACACTGTCCATACCTTCATGTCTGTCCATCTTTCTCTCCTCTCCCATCACCTGCTTTTCTAACACCACTGCCCTGTACTCTGAATTTTATGTTTCTCATCCACCTGTTTTTGAAACATATGAATTTGCCACATGCGCAAGGTATCTTATTTAGTTTTGCTTGTTTTTGCAGCTTATGCAATGACATAGAGTATGTCATCGATGACTTCCTTTTTCTCACTTAATATATTGTCTCTGGGATTCATCCAGGCTCAGTTCAGTTGTGTCGTTCATTCATTTTTATATTGGCTTAAAAATCTACTGTGACAGCAAAACAGTTTATTTGGATATTCTTTTATTGACAGACATTTGCCTGGTTTCCAGTTTTTGTTTCTATGAGCTATGCTGCTGTGATCGTTCTTCTTGTATATCTTGGTGTACATGTGCAAGCTCTTTCCAAGGAGATATGCGTAGGAGTGGAATTGCTGGTACCGTGGGTATGCAAATATTCACCTGTATAAGACAATGCCAGTTGTTCTCCTGGTGGTTATAGATATTTAAACTCACTGAACAGCTCCTGTTATCAGACTTGTTCCTGTCACACCCCCAAGTAAGATACCATTTAGATCAGATATCAAGATAACTCCCTCCCATCCCAAGTAAAATACCAATAGGTAGGGAGTAAAATGCTACTTGTTCCTATTTTCATTTTAATCATTTATGAGGTTTATCATCTTTCATACTTACGAAATACTCAAGTTTCCCTCTCTGTAAAATGCCCAGTCATGTCTTTTACCTATTTTTTCTGAGGTTGCCCTTGTTCTTATTTATTTATAAGAATTCTTTATATATTCTGTATTCTACTCCACCAGTTGTATCATTGTAAATATCTTCTCCTAGTTTGTGCCTTGCCTTTTGAATTTTTTTTATGAAATCTTTTGACCAAAAGTTTGTAATTTTAATGTAGTTACATTTGTTAATCATTTCTCTTATGATCAGTACTTTTTAGGAACTCCTTTCCTACCTTGAAATGATAAGAATTATTTATATACATTTTTAAAATTTAAAGTTCTGCCTTAACATTTAAGTTCTTAAGCCACGTGTAACTTACTTTTGTATAAGGTGTGTGGTATAGATGTTTTTTTTTTTTCCCATATGGATAGACAGTTTTCTGTACCTTTTATAAAACAGTCCTCTTTCCCAGGCATTTGTGATATCATCTCTGTTCTTTCCAGAGATCTGTGTCTAGAAGCTCTACCATGTTGCCCTAGTAATGTTATCTATCCCTGCATGAATATCAACTTTCCTTCTTTACATAGTTGTAAAAATGTCTTGATAGTTTCCAGTTTCCATCACTACCTAATTGTTATTTTTTAAAGTGCCTTCGTTATTCTTGGGCTTTTTAATCTTTCATGAGAATTTCAGAATCAGCTTGTTGAGTTCTTAAAACATTAATTTTTGGTTTTTGGTAGATTTTAGATTTTGATAAAAATATTATTGAATCTATATCTCTATTTGGAGAAAGGTGACTTCCTTATGATACTGAGATTTTCTAACAGGGAACATGGTAGGTCTATCTATTAATTTGTCTCATTAGTATTTTCTAATAATTTTATAATTTTCTCCATAAAGGTCTTACACATCTTTTATTAGTTGTATTCCCAGGTGCTTTATACTTTTTGTTGAAACTGTAAAAAATTATATATTCTGTTTGTTGGCAAATTTGTATATTTATCTTATATTCAGTTGCTTTGTAAAACTCTCTCACCAACTCTAATACATTATATGTACATCATTTTGAGTTTTCTCTTAAAAAATCAAATCACATCATCATCTATGAACAGTTTGTTTCTATCTTTCCAATTTTTATTCCTTTTGTTTCTCTTTCTTATCTTACTACTCTGGCTAGGATCTCTAGTAAAAGGCTGAATAAGAGTATAGCAGAGCATCATTTTCTTGTTTCTCAAGAAAAATTCTTTTAAAATTTCAACATTAAAAATGTTAGCTCTAGGTTTTTGGTAGATAACTTTGTAAGTTTCAGAAATTCCTCCTTTTATTTTGATGAAAGTTTTTTTCTTTAGTTTTAAAGGGATGTTGAATTTTATACAGATTTTCTTCTGCATTATTTCAAATGTGGTCATTTAAAAGAACTTTAATTAGATAATGCAGTATATGATATTTACACATATTTAGATAATCCAGGTTAACTATAGAACTGTTAATATGTCAAAATTCTCAAAACCTATTTCCTTTGGTCTAAATCTATCACAGTGGCCCTAAAATTCAGATTTCGGGAGTGCCTGGGTGGCTCGTCTGTTGAGCATCCGACTCTTGATTTTGGCTCAGGTCATGATCTTGGGGTTGTGGGATTGAGCTCTGCATCAGGCTCCAGGTTCAGCAGGGAGTCTGTTTCTCTCACTTTCTCTCTCTGCCTCTCCCTCTGCCGTTCCCTCTGCTCATGCTCTCTAAAATTAAAAAAAAAAAAATCTTTAAAAAAAAGTCAGATTGGGCGCCTGGGTGGCTCAGATGGTTAGGCGTCTGCCTTCGGCTCAGGTCATGATCCCAGCGTCCTGGGATCGAGTCCCGCATCGGGCTCCCTGCTCCTTGGGAGCCTGCTTCTCCCTCTGCCCCTCTCTCTCTCTCTGTCTCTCATGAATAAATAAATAAAATCTTAAAAAAAAAAATTTAAAAATTAAAAAATAAAAATAAAAAAAGTCAGATTTCAGTATGAAAAGTATTTCCTTGATGATGAGTGATGTTGAACATCTTTTCATGTGTCTGTTAGCCATCTGGATGTCTTCTTTGTAAAAGTGTCTATTCATATCTTCTGCCCATTTCTTAACTGGGTTATTTGTTTTTTGGGTGTTGAGTTTGGTAAGTTCTTTATAGATTTTAGATACTAATCCTTTATCAGATATGTCATTTGCAAATATCTTCTCCCATTGTGTAAGCTGCCTTTTAGTTTTGTTGATTGTTTCCTTCACTGTGCAGAAACTTTTTATCTTGATGAAGTCCCAATAGTTCATTTTTGCTTGTGTTTCCCTTGACTCTGGCAACGTGTCTAGTAAGAAGTTGCTATGGCAGAGGTCAAAGAGGTTGCTGCCTATGTTGTCCTCTTGGATTTTGATAGTTTCCTCTCTCACATTTAGATCTTTCATCCATTTTGAATTTATTTTTGTGTATGGTGTAAGAAAGTGGTCCAGTTTCATTCTTCTGCATGTTGCTGTCCAGTTTTCCCAATACCATTTGTTGAAGGACCATCTTTTTTCCATTGGATATTCTTTCCCACATTGTTAAAGATTAGTTGACCATATAGTTGTGGGTCCATTTCTGGGTTTTCTATTCTGTTCCATTTATCTATTTGTCTGTTTTTGTGCCAGTACCATACTGTCTTGGTGACTACAGCTTTGTAATATAGCTTGAAGTCCAGAATCATGATGCCTCCAGCTTTGCTTTTTCAGGATTGCTTTAGCTATTCAGGGTCTTACAAATTTTAGGATTGTTTGTTCTAGTTCTGTGAAAAATGCTGGTGGTATTTTGATAAGGATTGCGTTAAATGTATAGATTGCTTTGGGTAGTATAGACATTTTAACAACGTTTATTCTTCCAATCTATGATCGTGGACTGTTTTTCCATTTCTTTGTGTGCTCTTCAGTTTCCTTCAAAGTGTTCTAAGGTTTCAGAGTACAGATCTTTTACCTCTTTGATTAGGTTTATTCCTAGGTATCTTATTGTTCTTGGTGCAATTGCAAATGGGATCGATTCCCTGATTTCTTTTTCTGCTGCTTCATTATTGGTATATAGAAATGCAACAGATTTCTGTATGTTGATTTTATATCCTGTGACTTTGCTGAACTCATATATTAGTTCTAGCAAATTTTTGGTGGAGTTTTTCAGATTTTCTGCAGAGTATCATGTCATCTGCAATAGTGAAAGTTTGACTTCTTCTTTGCCGATTTGGATGCCTTTTATTTTTGTTGTCTGACTGCCCCTCAACAAATTTTTCTAGAAGCATCTTTTTTTTTGGCTCCTCAAACTGATCGTCTTGGATTTTTAGTAAGGGTATGTAAGGTATTTCCTAGCCATCCAACCCCACCCAATGTACTCAAATTTATAGTAAATATAATTGACAGTTTGATGATTTAGTATCACAAAATACCCACTGTTATTATTTTGAATTTGGATTTTATGGCATAGTAGTGCAGCTACACAAAGGCATTTAAAAAGGAAAAATACAAACAGTAGCAATGACAAAACCTTAATTTAAAACCTCTTTATCTCTTTTAATATTTAAATGAGTAGAAATAAAAAAACATTCTTGTTAAGTGTGAACCTTCTAGATAATCTAGGTTTCCACTAACAGGGTATGTAGAAAATGAAGTAACTCTTACATCTGTCAAGAGAACAGATTGCAAGTAATGATAGTAAGTAATGAACTCTCTGATTTGTTAAAGACTGTCCATTTGTTAACCACAGTCAAGGCCAAGTGTAATCACATGTGGTAACACTCACCTTAGGAGTGCATAAGAGTCTGCAATAACGGCCTATGATTCAAGTTCTCATGAAGTGTTAAACTGCCACTTGAAAAATGAAACATATTGATATTTCAAAAATATTTTGCAGGAAGAAACTGTTTGTTTAGATTCTGAGGCAGATGAACATATTAACTGGTTCCAGCAAGAATATATGAAAACAGAAAAGGACTGGAAAGAAATTGATAAGAGGATGAGTCAGACTTTGGAAATAAGAAGAAAGTTGATTGGCAGCAGAACACCTCTGAAGGACATTCTTAAAATGTTTCCTTTCTTGAAGTGCCCTTATCAGGTATCTTTATTTGCTTATAATATTCTCTGATTTTAATGTCCAAATTGATTTTTTTTTTCTTTTCCTTTGGAGTGTAACAGCACTAGATAGCAAATGGTGGGTGTGAATCTCAGTAGGATACGTGAGGCTCCACAGGCTACAACTAGGACCATTTGGTAAGAATTTCTGAAAGCATATTCTAATAACATGCACTGCCTGCGTTCAGATTTAAAGATTTCCCTGTCATTGAACATACTGGGGAGGCTGGGAGGACCACTACTTAGGGGTATTTTGACAGTGTGAAACATTTTCCCTTTGCATGCATTTAGACAATCAAGATAGTTTACTAAGGAACTATTAGTATGCAGCATTACTCAAAATCTATTTCCTTTATGATCCCAAATAACTTCATAAAGTGGTCTTGGAATATATGAAGTTTAATAGGTAAATCAAATACCCTTCAATTTAGTTTACTTAAGGTGGCCATTAAAGGGGTCCTATTACAATTTTAGTGTAATGTTAGTTGTAGCACATAATGAAAGATTCATCAAAGTTTTTACCTGGGAACACATTTCATGGAAGAATTCTGTGGTTGCAATCAACTATTTTGAAAATAAAAAGTTTTACATGTTGGGGCGCCTGGGTGGCTCAGGTGGTTAAACATCTGCTTTCAGCTCAGGGTCCTGGGATCAAGCCCCACGTTGGGCTCCTGGCTCAGCAGGGAGCCTGCTTCTCCCTCTCCCTCTGCATCTCCTCCTGCTCATGCTCTCTCTTTCTGTATCTCTCTGTCTCAAATGAATAAATAAAATCTTTAAAAAAATTTTTTTTTAATTTTAAAAAAGTTTTCCATGTTATTCTTCCTCCAAAAAATGAAAAAAGAACTTGCCTGCATATTTCATTTTCAAAATCATGTCTACAGCAAACATCTGCTTACTACGTAGGAAGCATATTTTCAGTGTTTCACGTGGATTATTTTATCTACTCGTCTCTCAGCAACACTACCTTAGTTATTCGTTGCTTTCTCTTCATCTTTGGGTTGCTAGGAACAGCTATAGTCAGGAGGCTTTGGCTCTTAGAAGAGTATGCCAAATTGACACACCTACAATATATTGTTTTAAAGCAAAACCTTGTCAAACTGATAGCCTATAAACTCCGTAAGTGTAAGGAGCATATTTTAAACATGTTAGTAATTCTCCAAGTGCCTTGCAGAATATTGTGCATGCAATACAAATGGAATGTTGATTGTTTTGAATGCTGAATGAGTTAGTGAACGGTTGGTGTCTTTGTCTGGACTGCTATAACAAAAATACCATAGACTGGGTGGCTTATAAACAACAGAAATTTATTCCTCAACAGTTCTGGGGGTGGGGAAGTCCAAGATCAAGACACTGGCAGTTTTGGTATGATAGTCTGCTTTCTGGTTCATGAATGGCACTCTCTAGCTGTCACTTCACATGGCTGAAGGGGCAATGTAGCTCTTTGGGGTCTCTCTTGTAAAGGTGGTAATCCCATTCATGAAGGCTCCACACTCATAACCAGTCCCTTCTCAAAGGTCTCACCTCTTAATACCATCACATGGAGCATTAGGTTTAACATATGAATTTTCGGGGCACATAAACATTCAGTCCATAGCAGTTGGTAAGGCTGTCTGGACACTAATGTTGCAGCCTTCGGGGTCTTCATGGGAGTGTGGCCCGCACAGGTTTAGTGATTAAAATAGATAAGCTATGGTTCAGCAGCCTTTCAAAGAACAGTAGATGAGAATAAGTCTCAGTAGGGGGTGGAGAGCAGATTTTAGACCTAAGAGTGTGTCTCTCATGCTTTGTCTTAAGTCTCTTTTTTTCCAATTCCCCAAGGCATTTCACCTTTTATATCCAAAATATGGATTGGGATATGGTTTTTGTAATGACTGTGCTACTTACTGAATAAAGTAGTCTATCTATTGTTTTAAACAAAAGAATTGAATGTTTTAGCTTTCTTCAGAAAGTACCTCTGTAACTAAGCCTGGTACAGCCAGCTGGGATTTATAATTTATAAAACCCTTGTTGTGCTTCCCAAAATAAAAGCAAGCTCGACCTTACTTATAAATACCCAGCTAACAACCAATCCCTATAGCAGGACAGATGCCCCTGCTTGAAACTACTCCCACCACTTGTTGCTACTACCACTGTGAAGCCCTATGAGCCTAGGGAGCTTGTGGGCACAGATGTGGAAGAAGAGAAGCAGCCAGTGTGGGACACTGTACCAAAGAGTTTGCATGGATCCTTCATCACCACCTGCACTCATCACCCTCTTCCTCTCAAAACACATTCTTTAAACAGAAAATGAGAATGATATTTAGAGACTAAGATTTCAGCCCTAGGTATGCTCATTGCTACAGAGGTGTTATTGCTCTACAATTTCTCACAGAATAAAGCCAGGATATATACCTTTGTATAGGTGTGCATGCACGTACACACACACACACACACACATACACAATCTGTATCTGTTCATATATCCATGCATAAGTATTAAAAACCATGAGGTCACATTTATACCTTCAATTCCAACCCAAACCAGAGGGCTTATTCTAACTGACCCCATTTACATACATTCCAACTCTCCTTAACAGCAAGAAACCTGGCACCCATTATCCTCAATGTATTTACTTATTTGTGCCACCTTCCCCAAACCCCATACAGCCAAACTCCTAGCCATGAATGATCAGCCACAGAAAAGCTCCTCTCTCCACACTCCAGGTTTTGTCCCACAGGTTACTGATCTTAATCGTCTTTTTTTTTGTTATTCAGATTAATTTCTATTGCTCTGTCTTCAAGTTCATGAAATTTTTCTTTGTATTTCCCATATGCATTTCCCTATTCAGTGATGTTTTCATTTCAGTAAATGTTACTTTCAAATTGAATTTCAATTTGGTGTGTGTGTATATATATGTATATATATACATATATATATCCATCCCATTTCTCTGTTGAGATGCCCCACAGTGATGATACATGGAATTCACTGGACTTACCATGTTCCCCACCATCCTAGATTAGTGGTCCACTGAAGGTTGCCTAATAAGAGAGCTTCCATGAACTACTGGACTTCATCAAGATAAGAAGCTTTTGCACAGCAAAGGAAACAGTCAACAAAACCAAAAGACAACTGACAGAATGGGAAAAGATCTTTCAAATGACATATCAGATAAAGGGCTAATATCCAAAATCTGTAAAGAGCTTATCAAACTCAACACCCAAAGAACAAATGATCCAATCAAGAAATGGGCAGAAGACATGAACAGACCTTTCTCCAAAGAAGACATCCAAATGGCCAATAGACACATGAAAAAATGTTCAACATCACTCGACATCAGGGAAATACAAATCAAAACCACAATGAAATACCACCTCACACTAGTCAGAATGGCTAAAATGAAGAAGTCAGGAAACGACAGATGTTGGCGAGGATGTGGAGAAAGGGGAACCCTCCTACACTGTTGGTGGGAATGCAAGCTGGTGCAGCCACTCTGGAAAACAGTATGGAGGTTCCTCAAAAAGTTAAAAATAGAGTTACCCTATGATCCAGCAACTGTACTACTATTTACCCCAAAGATACAAATGTAGTGATCCAAAGGGGCACCTGCACCCTAATGTTTATAGCAGTAATGTCCACAAGAGCCAAACTATGCAAAGAGCCTAGATGTCCATCGATGGATGAATGGATAAAGAAGATGTGGTATATACATACAATGGAATATTATGCAGCCATTAAAAAAAATGAAATCTTGCCATTTGCAACAACATGGATGGAACTAGAGGGTATTATACTAAGCAAAATAAGTCAACCAGTGAAAGACAATTATATGATCTCACTGACATGTGGACTTTAAGAAACAAAACAGGATCATTGGGGAAGAGAGGAAAAAATAAAACAAGATGAAAACAGAGTGAGACAAACCATAAGAGACTCTTAATTACAGGAAACAAACTGAGGGTTGCTGGAGGGGAGAGGGGTGGAGGATGGGGTAACTGGGTGATGGACATTAAGGAGGGCATGTGATGTAATGAGCACTGGGTATAAGACGGAATCACAGACCTGTACCACTGAAACCAGTAATACATTATGTGTTAATTAATTGAATTTAAATTTTAAAAATGTTTAATTAAAAAAAAAGTGGGGAGGCTGTAGTGGTGGTGGAATTCACAGAAGGGGAGAACTTGGGCAGTGCCAGGAAAAGGTGGTTTTGAGTAAAGGGGTTCCCATACACGTAAACTGGTTTTGCTTTTACTTTGTAGTCAGATCTCCTACATTTGTTTCTCACAACTTAGTTTTGTCTCTAAAGCTCTCCTCTTTCCCTTTAGAATGCTATGGTTAGGTATTTTTAAAGGTTTGCTTCCTAAAATCTGTTTTCTTATTTTGCTCCTTGTTGCACACCGCCTAAAGAAATACAAGGTCCTAGGGGCGCCTGGGTGGCTCAGATGGTTAAGCGTCTGCCTTCGGCTTAGGTCATGATCCCAGGGTCCTGGGATCGAGCCCTGCATCGGGCTCCCTGCTCCGCAGGAAGCCTGCTTCTCCCTCCTCCACTCCCCCTGCTTGTGTTCCCTCTCTCACTGTGTCTCTCTCTGTCATATAAATAAAAAAAAATAATAAAAAAATCTAAAAAAAAAAAAAAAGAAAGAAATACAAGGTCCTAGAATCTTACCTGGTAACCAAATAGCCAAAATATGCATATATATATATTGGAACCCTTGTTTAGTTGAGTCTGCATGCAAAGTTTTATTTCTATGGGTATAGAAGTTTGCTATGTCCATTATTTATCTTATTTATCCTATTCATTTCAGGCTTTCATCCTTTTTTCCTCCTCTGTCTTTAAGTCTTTACTTCTCCACTAAAGCTACTCATATATATTTTAAACTAGCATTCATGATACTTTATGTGGAAAACCCAAAAGACTCCACCCCCAAATCACTAACTCATACAGCAATTCAGTAATGTGGCAGGATACAAAATCAGTGCACAGAAATCAGTTGCTTTCCCGTACACGAACAATGTAACTGTAGAAAGAGGAATTAAGGAATCAATTCCATTTACAATTGCACCAAAAATCTAAGATATCTTGGAATAAACCTAACCAAAGAGGTAAAAGATCTACACTCTAGAAACTACAGAACATTTATGAAAGAAATTGAAGAAGACACAAAAAGATGGAAAAACATTCCATGCTCATGGATCAGAAGAATAAACATTGTTAAAATGTCTATGCTGCCCAGAACAATCTATACTTTCAACGCCATCTCGATCAAAAATACCAATGGCATTTTTCAAAGTGCTGGAACAAACAATCCTGAAATTTGTATGGAACCAGAAAAGACCCCAAATCACCAAGGAAATGTTGAAAAAGAAAAACAAAGCTGGGAGCATCACGTTGCTTGATTTCAAGCTATATTACAAAGCTGTGATCACCAAGACAGCATGGTACTGGCACAAAAACAGACAGATCAATGGAACAGAATAGAGAGCCCATATATGGACCCTCAACTCTATGGTCAACTAATCTTCAACAAAGCAGGAAAAAATATGCAATGGAAAAAAGACAGTCTTTTCAATAAATGGTGCTGGGAAAATTGGACAGCTATATACAGAAGAATGAAACTCAACCATTTTCTTACACCATACACAAAGATAAACTCTTAAATGGATGAAAGACCTCAACGTTGAGACAGGAATCCATCAAAATCCTAGAGGAGAACATAGGCAGTAACCTCTTTGACATCGGCCACAGCAACTTCTTTCAAGACATGTCTCCAAAGGCAAGGTAAACAAAAGCGAAAATGAACTTTTGGGACTTCATCAAGATAAAAAGCTTTTGCACAGCAAAGGAAACAGTCAACAAAACGAAGAGGCAAGCCACAGAATGGGAGAAGATATTTGCAAATGACACTACAGATAAAGGGCTGGTATCCAAGATCTATAAAGAACTTCTCAAACTCAACACCCAAAAAACATATAATCAAGTCAAAAAATGGGCAGAAGACATGAACAGACACTTCTCCAAAGAAGATCTATGAATGGCTAACAGACACATGAAAAAATGTTCAACATCATTAGCCATCAGAGAAATTCAAATCAAAACCACATTGAGATACAACCTTACACCAGTTAGAATGGGAAAAATTGACAAGGCAAGAAATAACAAATGTTGGAAAGGATGTGGAGAAAGGGGAACCCTCTTACACTGTTGGTGGGAATGCAAGTTGGTACAGCCACTTTGGAAAAGTGTGGAGGTTCCTCAAAAAGTTAAAAATAGAGCTACCCTATGACCCAGCAATTGCACTCCTGGGTATTTACCCCAAAGATACAGATGTAGTGAAAAGAAGGGCCACATGAACCCCTATGTTCATAGTAGCAATGCCCACAATAGCCAAGCTGTGGAAGGAGCCGAGATGCCCTTCAACAGATGAATGGATAAAGAAGATGTGGTCTATATATACAATGGAATATTACTTAGCCATCAGAAAGGATGAATACCCACCATTTGCATTGACATGGATGGAACTGGAGGGGATTATGCTAAGTGAAATAAGTCAAGCAGAGAAAGACAGTTATCATATGGTTTCACTTATATGTGGAACATAAGGAATAGCATGGAGGACATTAGGAGAAGAAAGGGAAAAATGAAGGGGGGAAAATCAGAGGGGGAGATGAACCATGAGAGACTATGGACTATGGGAAACAAACAGGGTTTCAGAGGAGAGGGGGGTGGGAGGATGGGTTAGCCCGGTGATGGGTATTAAGGAGGGCACATATTGCATGGAGCACTGGGTGTTATACACAAACACAAACAATGAATCATGGAACACTACATCAAAAACTAATGACTACTGTATGGTGACTAATATAATAAAAAAATAGATAAAAATAGGAAAAAAAACAGAATAAATAAACAAACAAACAAACTAGCATTCAAAGCTTAATAGAATCCTAAAGAATTATTTACTCCCTTACATTTTACACATTAGCTTTTCTTGTGGTCTTTTTCTTCTTTTTCCTAGATGTTCAGAGAATTCCAACTTCTTACGAGAACAGATATTTATAAGAAAACAAAGCACATTCTGGAATCCTATTCAGAAAATATACTGACTTCTTTTTCAGTGGTGGACAATCCAATCAATATTGCATTGCAAGAAAAAATGAAACAGCACACAGATGAAGACATGTTGAAACGTTAGTAAACCTGGGGGTGGGGCAATCTGGTCTTAGTTATCTGTATAAATCGGGATAATTAGAAAAGCTCTGTTTTGGAAATAAGTAATTCAGTGAAACAACATGCAGGATGAAAAAAATGTTCTCAAATAGGACGAGTTGAGGTATAGAATTAAAAGTACACTTGATACTGTAAAATTATATTTAGGGAACTAGTTACCTATTAATGTCATAATACAAATCACAAGGTAAAGCATGCTAAAATCTTCCTGGCTGATGGACAGAGAATACAGGACTCTTATCTTCTCCTGGCCATGACCTGGAGGGCAGAACATGAGATCTGGATGTTTATTAGAAGGCAAATGTTTGGTTAAACGGTTGTGAAACACTGATGCAAGAAGACTGGTTTATTCTCTATAGATGCAAATGATTTTAAAAAAAAAACACCCACATTTTAAGACTGGCTTTTGCTAATAGTTGGCAAAATCTTATTTTTCCTTGGACCTTAACCATGTTGTTTTGGCAGATATGAAGATGACAGCCACATGTTTGCTCCTACCAGATGTTTTTGGGGATGATCCCAGCCTTTTTGTCATTGTGAATGAGAAGGTATGCAGTATGTCAGTGACCACTGGGTTTGACATTGAGTTTGATATTCACATCTTCATAGAATTTATTTGAAAACAGGGCAGTGGTCTCTTTTGAAGAATGGTTTTGTCATATTTATAAATATGCTGCACTACACCAAGCTCATTTACTGTAGTACCATGGTTAAATTGAGGCAGCTTATATTATTTAGCTATTATCCACATCACAGAGTGGTGACTCTATTATCTGTTGTTTCAGGTGCAAGTTTCCACACCCGTATTAGAAGTCAAGAATCCTTTCAATGTCGATGTCTGCGAATTTTCTTTGTATTTAGAAAAAGAGAAGCTCACAAGGGTAGACGACTGTGTTACGGCCTTGGCTGCTCTCATAGCTGCCTTCCACGTATTTGGAGTTGAGTGTCCAAGAAGACTGTCCCAAACCCTCAACTTCCTAGAGACACTGATTTTTGATATGCACAGTCCCTATTTTCCTTCTATGAAAGAAAAGTTAAAGGAAGTAGGATTTCAACACCCAGTTACTTAGTAGCATGCCAAATATTGCATCAGAACTAATGATCTCTGGGACAGCTAAAATTTTATTAAAAAAACTGTTTTGACTTAGCATTGTAGTAGAGGTAGGTATTAGAAAATCATCTTGTCTCAAAGATGCAAATGAATTTCAGTATCTTCTATCTTTATGCTTAGATACTGAAAATTCTTTGTGAAATTCTGTAATAAAATACTATGTTAAAGAGCTGTTTGAGTTCTAAGAAATTCAATGGTCCAAACTACACTTTTTTTTTTTTTAAAGATTTATTTATTTTGAGAGAGAGAAGAGAGAGAGCATGTGCACAAGCGGGAGGGGCAGAGGGAGAAGGAAAGAGAATCTCAAGCAGACCCTGAGCTGAGCGTGGAGCCCAGTGCAGGACTTGATCTCATCATCCTGAGATCCCGAATTGAGCTGAAACTGAGTTGGGCACTTAACTGACTGTGTCACCCAGGCGCCCCCCAAGCTTCAATTTCAAGGGTGCTTTAGTTTTTGAAAGACCTTACACTTCAGATACACTCAAATCCTTTGATTAGGGTATCACACACCTTGCACTTGGCCCAATATGCCCACCCTCGTAAGACTTAATGCCCAGGAGCTATACATTTGTGGACTGTGGGCTGTCTCCTTGGTCTGAATATGGCTTGGAAACATTTTGGTCTTGAACATTTTTTTTTTTTTTTTTAAAGATTTTATTTATTTATTTGAGACAGAGAGAATGAGATACAGAGAGCATGAGAGGGAGGAGGGTCAGAGGGAGAAGCAGACTCCCTGCTGAGCAGGGAGCCCGATGCGGGATTCGATCCCGGGACTCCAGGATCATGACCTGAGCCGAAGGCAGTCGCTTAACCAACTGAGCCACCCAGGCGCCCCTGGTCTTGAACATTTTAAGAAGATGCACATACTCCCCAGTTCTCTTTCCCCCAGCTGACCTGCCTGGTCCAAGCATTTTGGTTTCCTTCAACCTCATTTGTTGAGAACAAAGTCTGCTTCATTCCTGAGGTCTCCTCACTGCTGGCTGATCTTGCTCGTACAGGTTCTGATCATCTGTGACCTGTGGAGTCTTTCACTGCCTCCCTCCCTTGGCATACAGTGATGGCCCCATTCTTGTCTCTTCACACCATTTCTACTTTTCCCGGGCTTTGACGTCAGGTGTTGGCATGTGCCCTAGCTGCTGCTCAGGTTTGTTCGGTCTGTAATATGGACCTGGCTTTTTCCTCCCAGAGCCTTTTGGGCACCAGTTTCTAGTTTTTGGCTTGGTCCCTTCCTAGACTTGTTCTCCTGCCTATCTCCAAAGTCCAGGTTCTGGTTCCTCATCCACCCAGCTCAGAGTCCCATGTTGTAATTCCATTTGTTCTATTCCTAAAGATGGTACATAAGGATTTCTTAGATCTGACAAGACTCAGCGCACTCTTTTCAAGTATTTAATAAGGATACATGACAACATTAGTTTTGAGGTACTCCTTGATATCATCACAGTTTCAACAGAACCTATCAGTTTTGACAAAACAGACTGGTTTAGAGATTGAAGAGACTTAAGTGTGCTAATACTTCCATCACAATGCCATGAGCATTTTGGAGGTAACTTTATCACATTAATTTTTTTAAAGTTTAAGAAGAAAGGGGTTCCTATGAATTATTGAAAAATATTTGTATGACATACATCTCTGGAAATACTTATTCTAATGCCTTTTTCTCTATAAGTACTATTCTTTAAAATGCTTAAGTTAGTGAGCTAGAAAATGAAATTTCAATCAGCTGCCCACCTCTACAATGACTATTCAATACTAACTGCTTTGGTAAGAATGGACAGCAGAGTACCAATTCGGTACATGTCAATTTCATCTAAACTAGTCCCTAATTCCATGGTTTCTGTTTCTTCCCTTTCACTAGAATGTGCCTTTAGTTCCTTACAAACTTTCCTTTATTTCCCTGAAATCCCCCCCAATTTTTTTTAGTTCCACAATCTGTCTTATTCTTCCTGTCCCAAATGAATTTACCAAATTCTTACAGATTCCTTTCCTTAGGAAGTCCACAGCCTCTGTGGCTAAAGGTCAATGAAAGCCTCTCTTTGTTCCCATAGGCTGGGAAAGAGATTGGGGTGGAGCTGCAGGAACCTTGCAGTGAGGTTTGGCTCTAAACATGGCAGACGTGACCGTGAGGGCAAATTCACTTAAGCTTTATTATCTCTTTCCATGGTGCATCTGTCCCCAGTGCCCAGCATGGCCCTGCCACTTGGTAAATACTCCTACTGTTGACTAACATAACTCTATTTACTTTGGAGTCTGCATCTACTGAATCTAGAAGTTGCAAAATGGCAGCCTATGGTTATATTCCAACCTGCAGACAGGTCCCATTTGGCTTACACAATGTTTGTGATTTTTTAAAAATGTCTCTACTTATTTACTTACTTATTTATTGTTGTTCTTCACATCACCTGGGACACAGTTGGACAATTTTGAATCCTGCAGATTCATTACATAGCGAGGTAATGCCCAAACCTTTGACATTGTTCCTGCTCTCATTTGCCTGTATGACAAGCTTTCTAAAAAAAAAAAAATCATACATATGTAAAAAAAGTATCTGCAATTAAGATTTTATTTCATTCATGTCAGATATAACAAGTGCAACTTGAATGTACAAATTCTGAACAGAACATAAAAGAAAAAAAAAACCCCAACAACGAAAAACTTATTTAAGCAGACTCATGCAAGAAATGAAAGGGACATTGCAGATGCCACGGCCCTTTTGAATTATGACAAATGCAAAGGACTGCTAATAGACTCCCAACGGGGGACATCAAAGGAAGTCCTACATCAGAAAAAATAAGGGCAACTAAAGAGAGAGGTGGAACTTGCCCCAGAATTCAGACAGCATGCTACAAACTTACTTCCTACCCTTATAATAGCCCTCGAACAAATGGCCCATCCTAGAAGTAGACATTACATCCAAAGGCTGATAAGATAATTTACCTTTTGTGTTGGAAAGGCATTCTCAGAAAAGAAACACTAGTGCTAGCAGTTTCTAGGTAATCAAGGGCTTTCATTTAAAGTGCATCTGTACATTTATAAAACTTAGGTGAACTGTTCTACAGAGAAAGGAATCTTTCCAAAATGGAGGTTCTTGAATAATTGCTTTGGGAAGCTGCCCCCTGGATCTATGAGCATTTAGAATCTTTGTGTTGACTGCTATTGCCCCCTCACACCCTACCTTTTCAGTAAAATCCACATACTCTCTCTTCAGCAGACCCAAAGAAAATCTTTGGGTCTAGAGGAAGAAGATCTGGGACAGAGCTCTTTATGGATTAGTGTTTCCATCGACAGAACGACCCCTTCAGCTCTGAAAAGCATCACAGTGACTTCATTGGCAATTAGAGAGAAGCTCAAGATCATCTCATAAATAGTTCAAGATCCTTACAAACATCCCCCCCACCAACAGAACTGCATATTCCTTTGATACCACTGGACTCCTGTAAATACATAGGGCACCACAATGTATAAGATTGATGCCATTCAAATACATCACCTAATTTATTTATATATTTTATTTTTCAATTCCATTATTTATATACATGTTTTTGGTAATTATAGTAAAGATGCTGGTGAAAAGTAATTTGTTTAACATTTCATAATGCGTGCAAAAGTAAAAACACTGATTGAAAGAAAAGTAATTTTTACCACCATTCAGCCTCAACAAATTATGACAAGCAGTTAGGCAATATCATGACTTGCAGAGTTATACTTAGCATAATGTTGCAATTCAAAATATGGCACAGAATGAACAATACAGGTAACAGTCCCACTGGCAAATCTCAGCCAGGTTTTGACTAATTTGGTTTCAGTTGAAGTTGGATTATATAAAAAGGTTTCTGAAAGTACTGAAAAAGAAATAGTGTGCATGAAAGAGAATTCAACAATGTTTACAAAATGCCAAAAATTCTTACTCCGATCCCCCCCTTTTACCATAAATAATTAACGAAGTCCCCTTCCCCCCCACCCCCCAGCCTCAAAAAGATGTACAAAGATAAATTTTAGCTCAGTGAACAGAACCAAAGGATGACCGCTGTTAGACAGTACTTGGTTAAAAGCCGAAGGACTTTCATAAGGATTCGTATATATTGTCTCTTGAGGAATATAAATAATCTGATAGCATCGCTCTTTTGAGTTTTGGAGACTTCTTGTGTAGGAGTTATAACTGTCCTTGTGCTTTGAATAAAACATGAGCTTTAAAGCAGAAAGCTGATGGTATTCAAAATTCACCATCTTCAAAGTTCATTGTGAGAGTTCTTCTCTGCAGCTTTGAACATCAGGATAGAATTGAAAATTTTGAGAGCAGGGCCCAACTTAATGCTCATAATTTTAACAATGTCTGTTTGGGTCATAAGCAGAAAGGCTTCTCCATCAATTTGCTAAAATGGGAAGAAAAGACAAAGAAGATTATGAATCAATTGGATGTGGTGGTGTGGCAAATAGCCGAAGCTGAGTTATCAGCTGTCTTCTGCACAACACCATGAGAATGGCACAGATGGAGCTCATGTGTGTGAACATTCCCGACTAACGAACCTTTCTTACCGACAATAACCAAATGTGGACTGGAAGCAAAGTAAAAACTCAGTCATCTGAAAAATCGGCCTGCAGGAAAATGGAAGATGACGCCCATATCTCCCCGTGATGACTCTGACTTAGGCAATGAGTCAAGAAGAATTTGGAAAACTCGGGGGTGCCTTAGATCCAGTTCCCATTATGGCAGGTTTTCGAATGAGAGAGGAGAATAAGCACACAGCTGTTTGTGGATATAAACAAAGGAATTCAGGCAAACGTGTCAGCTGCACTCTAACATTTTTTTTAATTAACTTTCCACAATGAAAAAAATAAATAACATTCACTTTATTTATTTAGTGAATAAATAGCATTCATTTTTAGAATGGCCACAATTACTCTTCATATACAGAAAAAGAGTAGTAACTAACAAGGGCAATCAACAGTGTAGATGGAAACACATCAGATGAAGGTGGCAAACATGGTGTGAAGAATGGCAGACTAGGCTGGTTCTACTACTACTAGGCGGGTAACTGTGAGCGACATCCTTCCTCTCTCCGGGTCTCTTCTGAGATTAAAATTCTGTGCTTCCACAGAATAGAAAACTTTGAGGTTTAAAGATACAGCTCTGAAGAAGATGATGTCTGGTTTAGTGGACAGAACAAAGGAATAGTCTTTTTGTAAAATTTTCAGGTTTGGGGGTATCCCACCACCTCAAAAAAATTAATTCGTTTCTCTTCCAGTTTTTCCATTTTACACAAAAAGTAAAAACAAAACAAAAAACCAGTAAAACACACGTTTGCTCTCTGCCTCAGAGTACATCAGAAACCTTGACAGCAATGTACTGTTTTGAGTTGATTGTGTCTGTCCCAAATTCATACACTGAAGTCCTAACCCCCAATAACCTCAGCATGTGACTTATTTGGAAACAGGGTTACTGCAGTAATTGGTTAGGATGAGATCATACTGGAGTAGGGTGATCCAAGATGACTGATGTCCTGATAACAAAAGGAAATGTGGACACAGAGACAGACACATATAGAGGGAAGATGATGTGAAGACAAAGATAGAACACCATCAATAAGCCAGGGGGGCGGGTCTGGAACAGATCCTTTTCCTCCGCCCTCAGAAGGAAGCTACCCTGCCAACACCTTGACTTCTTGCCTTCTTTAGACTTCCAGACTCCAGAACTAGGAGGACAATACATTTCTGCTGTTTAAGCTACTGGTTTATGGTTCTTTGTCATGGCAGCCCTAGCAAACCAATACCACTCCAAATTCTATAAACAGTTTACCAAATAAAGGCTGATATAGTTTAATAGCTGTTTAAGATTTTCCTCTTTTCTCTAAAAATACAACAAGCCTGAAAACCCTTTTAATCTGTAAGAACTAGGGCCATCTTATGCAACCTGGAGTAATAATTATTTGCAAAAGTTTCCTAAGTTTCAGTAAGGAAACATCCCACTGTCATAAACTAGGAAGGAAAGACACTCCAATGTAAATTTCCAAGTGAAGACAAGTTCAGTGGCAGGTAGGAGAAATGTTCCATTGTTTTTTGGGGAACATGTGCTCTGGTCTCACTTGTTTGTGCTATGACAGTCCTCTGATCAAGCAAGGTCAAGCAGAGAGGCAGATCTATTAACACTTGATTCAACCAAGGCAGACCTTGGTAGAATAAATGGTCCGACAGAAGTCTTCTAAGTCATTAATGAAAATATCAACTAACATACTGGTTCCCAAGGAGCTCATTACAAAGACGGAATTGTTTATTATGACCTTGGGCCCTACTGAGGCTCCTTTTGAGATTACATAAGAATTTAACATGACAGATGACTGATGAGAAGAAAGAGTCCGAGAACGGCAAGGCTGGGATCTGAAAGCTGGGAGTGGGATGAGAAGGTGAAGTTCTGGTAGAGTGTTTTGAAGGTTCCCCAGGAAAGAAAAAGTCATCCCGAGGCCAGTGCCAGCCAGTATATTTCACAAAAGCTACTTCAAAGTGCGACTGTATTGGAAGGAAGTAAACTTAATTTGAGAAAATACTTTCGAAGAACAGTGATCACTGCCATGTAATCCTGGGCTTGTTTTCTGTTTGTTTTTGTAATGTATATAAACTGGTCTAACTCCAGAGATGAAGTATCTTGCGAAAGGCCCAAAACTCCGAAAGAGGATTTGGAGCTCGGGGTCCTGGCCTTCCATTTCATTACTATTACTTTGCACCCCTGGTTCTCTACCCAATGTTTTAACTCTGCAAATCACAGTGACATGCTGTTTGGCTGTCTTCCTCAGAGGGTAAAGGTATGAGCATGCTCACTTAACAAAAACTTTTTAAACATCTACTATATTCCAGACACTCTTCTTGGGGCTGGGCATCCAGCAGAGAATAAAACAGATATAGGCAAAAACAAGCAAGGAAAGAAACCAAAACTCCTTGTTAAGTTTACATTCTAGTAGTCAAAGATAGACTGTGAGCAAAAAATGTAAGAGATAAGCAAATTAATTAGTAATGAAGTGACAGTAACACATTCTAAAAGATGACTCATGCTATGAAGAAGACAGCTGGGTGGGGAGATGACTGGGCAGCAGGGGCGGCAATGGATGATTGAGAAGGTAGCAAGGGAGCAGAGGGAGTGTGCCGCGTGAATGTCTGGAGGAAGAACACTCCGCGTAGGGAAGAGCCAGGATGTGCCTGGATGATTCAGAGAATGGCAAGGAGGCCAGCATGTGGAACAGTGTAAGCTAGGGATGGAGGAGACAGAGGTCAGGAGGTTCTCACCTCTCTCGAGGTCTTGGGTATCAGATTGCAGGCCCTTGTGAGGATTTTTGCTTTTATTCTGATTTACTACTGGAAGTCTAGGAATGGAAGAGTGACATGATCGCACTTATTTTTAGCAGAATCCCCCTGGCTAGGCTGGGAACAGATTGTAGAGGAGCAAAAGCAGAAGGAGGGAGACTGCTCAGGAGGTGATGGCATTAATCCAGGTGGGAGATGATGGTGGCTCAGACCAGAGTGGAGGTGGTGAAGGTAGAGAAACAGCCAGAATCCCTACATGTTTTTTAAAATACACCCAGTAGGATTTTCAACAGATTAGATGTGGAGTGTGTAAGAGAAAGTGAAATCAAGGATGGTTCAAATAACGGCCCATCCTAACACCCCCTGTACTGTTCCCCCTAGAGATCACTTACTAGACTTTAGTCAGATTTATGGTTTACTTCTAGGCCTTAAAACCAACACCTGCTAACCTTGTGAGACATGAATTTTGCAAGAAATTACAGGATGAATGACTACAGGAATGAATGAATATGGGAATGATCCATGTGGACAATGAACATTCACCGTCTCACTCCTCACAAGAAGGACACTGAGGATACTGGTGCCTGAGGAACATCTCCAGCGATAATATGCCATGAAGAGAAAATGTATTCAAAGAAATATCATATTTGAATTTGAACTTGAATCTTCAAGTAACCAAGCAAATCCACATAGATTGTCTGGATATCAACAGAACCAAAAATAGGATTTACAAAATGGATGTACTATAAATTTATTTTTAAAAATGTTTTATCATTTTCACAGGTAATAACTACCTGTTTTTTCAAAGAAAGAACAGCAGCTCCCTGCAGGTGTCTAAATCTGTTCAGGGACTGAAAAGTAATGGACAGTGGTCCACGAACGACACTTAGAATTTAGGCATTAAGGAAAGAAACTCAAAATCTGAATAACTGTCAATTAAAGATCAACTAAAAACCACTAAATCAAAAAAAAAAAAAAGATCAACTAAAAAAAAGAAAAAAGCATTCAATCAGAAAAAAAAAGGATGTCAAAAATCAGATCCCTGTATGTCTTAATGGGCATCCATCTAAAGCATAATGATATCTCTTAGTGTCACTACACTGATGCCCAGTGTTTGGGTTCTTAGCTGTCCTGATACTCTTGCAAGGCTCTTAATTGAAAGTGTGCTATTCTTAGCTGCTGAGGCTAAACACAGAGGCAAACAAGGCATATATACTTATAACTGTAGACAGCAGATGTGGAGAAAGCCTTCTGAAATTACTTGGTCTTCTTTCTACCTTCCGGTAGCCAAGATGAGACTGATAATTGACTGCTCTACTTGGAGGAGCTGACTGGTAAGGGGCTTATTTTGAAAGGTCTCTAGTGAAAAGAGTCTCCTGCTGTACTCAAACAGCATTACTTCTATGTAGTTAAAGCCAATTTCTTTTTTGTTCTAATGCTCAATATGGGTCATAACATTATTAATCATCTCTTATAGTGAAGTTTTGGGCAGGCAGATGAAAACAACTAATGTAATAATCTCCCAACTGCAGACTGTAATGAATATCAGTTATTACAAACATTACTGAGATAGGTATAAGATCTAAGGGGTTACTTTAGCAATAACAGTAATATTTATTATAACATTAAATGAATTTCAGTCTTGTTAAAATGATGTTTGAAAATAAAATAAAGGGAACTCATTTCATATTATTAAAAATAAAATGTTGCTTATTTCTCTCTGTGCTATAAATTATGTAAATGCATGCTATTAAGTTTCCTGTGTGTGTGTATGTGTGTGTGGTATGTGTGGTGTATGTGTTGTGCGTGTGTGTGTATAAGTAGGCCCCATGGTGGGCCTGAACCCACGACCCCAGATCAGGACCTGAGCTGAAATCAAGACCTGAGCTGAGATCAAGAGTTGAATACTCAACCGACTCAACCGTGAGACACCCAGGCACCCCCCACTTCGCTTTTTTTTTTTTTTTAAATAATTAACCTAGTGCTATCGCTGTGGAGCATCATAAAATGGTACAAACATTCCCGCTGCATCTAATCTTATACAAAGACATTTTCATACAAATGACTAATACTGCTTTTTAGACAACTCCATACCAATTTGTCAATTTCGACACAATCCATTTCTTCCCTCTTCTGCCAATTCAAACTATTTCACCATTCATTGCATTTCGGTGCTTTGATCCCATTAAGTAACATACTGCCATTTAGTGGAATACTTACTTCATCTTTAAATACCTTTCCATGTTCTTCACACCCAGGTAAGCTCTGTATGAATTCTGACACCTGTCAAAAATAAGATGAAAATTCCCGTTTAAAAAAGAAGTCAGAATCTAAGTGCTACAGGTTCAAAGTATTTCTCCTATATGTTTTAGTTGCTCTTCTCAGAACAATTTCTTCTCTTTCAGAAAAAAAGATTCAACCCCTCTTGCATTCATTGTATCCATCCCTGAAGGACCTACTGCTATATCCTGTCCCTGGCAGACAAAGAAAATAAAATATACCTCATCTGTGCTCCATTTGGAAACTTTACTGGCAGGGATCCCAGCTACGGTGGGAAGAAGTTTGCTCTGCTGCTCCCAGCGTAAGGGCAGACATGGAATCGGGGACTTAAAGGACAGAAAGACAGCCGATCGACGCTGTGCCTGCTGTATGCTCGGTTCTTCCCGGGCACCTGCTTGATTGACACAAATGGGAAATCACACTCTGAAAAAGCAGCAAAAAAAAAAAAAAAAAAGCCCCAAATGCCATGTGTCTCCCCCAAATAATGAGTTGGGGGGGCGCTTAGGTAAAGCATTGCTTCCTTTCAACATTCTATTCACTGAATAATTACACCTTCCTTTTTCATTACTGAAGGTCACCGTTAAGAAACAACCTGTACATTCAACTCACATGTTTGCTGCATCACCCATTATGGAAGATGTGTCACGTTAGCAAAGCTGCCTCTTTAATGTTTCATGGAAGGTAGTTGCCTCTCACCTCAGGAAATAGTTTGGTTTCCCTTTCAGCTGTGGATGTCCTAAAGGTAACGGCCAAGTTGTGTGCTCAAGTCCAGCCACTGTGGTTACCCTGTGTTTCTACACCTCTTTCCCTTTTATCTCAGTCCCACATTCTTTCAGTTTCTGTTTACTAATCATGTTGACTTTTTAAATAGCCAACTTACGGCGCCTGGGTGGCTCAGTCGGTTCAGCGTCTGCCTTTGGCTCAGGTCATGATCCCGGGGTCCTGGGATCGAGTCCCGCATCGGGCTCCCTGCTCAGTGGGGAGCTTGCTTCTCCCTCTCCCTCTGCCTGCCATTCTGCCTACTTGTGATCTCTCTCTCTCTCACTCTCTGTGCCAAATAAATAAATAAAATCTTTTAAAAAATAAAAAATAAATAGCCAACTTATTTTTTTTGACAGGGATATGAAATTATTGCAATAAAAATAAAACCATAGAAAGGCAAATGCTTTTGTCATTCTTATATTGGTGGAGATCAAAATTAAAGGTACAGAATATTCCATTTATCTGCCAGATCTTCTGAATCCAAGCCTATTTACTTCCATGTTCTTCACACCCAGGTAAGCTCTGGGTGTGAAGAGCTTAAAATCACCATTTTTTAGCAAATGATTTTATTGTCACTGGGACTTCTAAAGTTTGTCAATAATTATCTCCTTAAGATCCTTTAGAACGTAAATCTTCTCTGAAAACTACTTACTCAAAGCCCGTCAGAAGAAAGGCACCTCCCCTAACATTTACTCTCCTCCACCCCTACACCGGCTCACAGTTACAATGATACTTCAATTCTACCACCTATCTTTGCCAAATGGTTACCTAGTTTAGGCTTTTGAATCTCTGAGAACATTTTAAGCTATTTTGTATCTCTAAGAATATTTTAAGGTTTTTTTCTTTGAAGAGTAAGATTTACAGAAAAGTAGACAAATCGTAAATGTACAGCTCAAAGAATTTTCACAAAGTGAACACACCCATGTACCCAACACCAGGTCCAAGAAACAATATGGCAGCACACCAAGAGCCTCCTTGTGTCCCCTTCTAATCACACCCCAGCCGGCAAGGGTAACCCCTTTCCTGACTTCCAACACCATAGGTTCTTTACCCTGCTTCTGAATTACATTTAGATGAAAACCTTGGTGTCTGGCTTCTTTCTTTCAAGAGCATGTTTGTGAGACTCACCCACATTGCTTGCTGTATGTGGTTGTAGCTCACCTGCTCTTGGCTGTATGGTTTTTCATTGTTATGAATATTCCACAGTTAATTTGGAATTAATGGACAGTTGAGTTGTTTTTAATTTTTGGCTATTACCAACAGTGCTGCTATGAGCATTCTTGTACATGTCTTTTCCTGAACATATGTATATGCCTCTGTTGTATATACATACTGAGGAGTGAAATTCTGAACTTACAGTGTTTGTGTACATTCAACTTTAGCAAATTCTGCCAGTGTTCCAAAATAGTTGCACGATATGCATCCACTAATAGTGTAAGAGTGTTACAAATCCTGTGTATCCTCAGTAACATACGGTATTGTCTACCTTTTTCATTTTAACCATTTATGAATTTGCTATGAATTTGAATTTGCTATGGTATCACATCGTGGTTATAATTGCATCTGTCTGATGACTCATGAAGTTGACAATCTTTCCCCAAGTTTATTGGCCAAATGGGGAACCTCCTTTGTGAAATACTTATGTTTTATGCCCATTTTTTTCCATTGGGTCATCTTGCGTTTTTCTTACTGATTTGTAGAAGTTATCTATATATACTCTGGATAGGAATCCTTTGTTGGAAATACAAAAATCTGTCTTATTAACATCTCCCACTCTTGTCTTCCTTTGTACTCCCTTAATACAGTCTTGTATGTCTACTGAAGAAATCCTTGCTTACTTCAAGGTCCTAAAGTTAGTCTCCTCTGTTTTCCGCTAAGTACTTCATATTTTACCCTCACAATCTAGCTGAACTTTATTTTTGTACAGGGTGAGATAAGGCTCGACATTCCTGATGTTTTTTCCCACATGGATTGCTAATTCCCCAAACATGATTGATTGAAAAGACATCCTTTCCCCACTGTACTGCATGCAGGGCCAGCTTTACCATAAATATAAATGTGTGTCTCCAGATTCTCTACTCTGTTCCACTGGTCTCTTTACACCAACCTATAGGTCTTAATTACCACCACTTTACAAGTGTCCTGATGTCTGTGATCTAGTTCTTCTTCAAGACTGCCTTGGCTATCCTTACCTCTTTGCATTTCCATATAAAATTTAGAATCAGCTTGTAAAAAAAATGCTAGGATTTAGACATGGCGATTACTGCTGGATGTAGACCAATTTGGTTCTGAGAAATGACATCCTCACAATATCCAGTCCCCCGATCCAAAAACAAGGTATATCGCTCCATTTCTTTGGGACTTTACTATTCCTCTTTGCTCTTTTGTCATTTTCATGTATAGGTCTTGCATATATTTTGTTAAATTTATTCCTCTGTATCTGAAGTTTTCTGTTGCTATTACAAGTGGCACAACTTCTTAAAAATTTATTTCCTATTGTTCTACTGTGGTTCTTCAATAACTTTTCTTTTAAACTAGCCTAATCTGAATTGTGAAATGCTCTGAGTATTAGAAAGTAACTTAGAAGTAACTATTAGGGGGAAAAAAAGTCTGTCTTATTGGAGCTAACACACCCTGGTCCTGGTTCCACCTGAGTGAGCTCATACAGAAACATCTGTCTGTTCCACATGAAACATTTCAATTCTTCAAATAATATTTAAAAATCCATCATGGTACCTCTTGCCCCATTTAATTCAATGAATCTCATATAACTGGTTATAAGGTTTTAGGACCTCATCCTGCTTTACCGAGTATCTGTTATGAGCCATATATATAAGCCTGAACCAGTTTGTTTTTATTCTTTTATTCTTTTTAAATTTCCCAGAGTTCAGGATGTTTTTGGTTAGCATAAATATGGGGTAACTTAAAAACATTTCTTAATTTCAGACACTACCAAGAGTTTAGCAAGTATTTGAAATATGATATTTGTACAATCTTCTGTGAGGCAGGCTAGTATGAAATGGTGAGATTTCCAGTTCCACAGGAGACTGAAACCATAGAGCCTACTTTTTGACTTGTCCTCTGATTGCTTGCCACTGAAGTGTCAGTCTTTTCCAAAGTGGTACATTTATGATACAACTGTTCCTATTCTATTAACACTTGCCAACGTTCCCTCTTTCACCATAGTTCTATTCGATTTCCTGCTAAAGCTGTCTTATTCAGCTCATTTCTAATGTTGCTACATCATTATTCTTTAGAAAAACAACTGAGCCATTCTAAAGAAATGACTAAAACCCCTAAAGCTCCCATATTTCTGGTGGCTTCTGCATGTCTTTGAAGCTGATGCTATAAACAGGCCTACACACGTACATCATTCTAAAACTAGTAAGAACTCCACATCTTTCACTTCAGACTTTCCTCACTTTTACTGATTCTTTCATGCTGACTGATGTCCTGAGGCCCGATGGTGTTTTCTGATGAATGGAGCAAAAGTAGAGTTTCCCAGCCACAGAACATCCCATCTCTTCAGAAAATAATAGTGTTAGCTAGGATGGGGACATCCAAAAAAACAGAGAAAACAACTTCAGTTGGGTGAATGTGTACCTGAGTCCTTAAATTGCATAGAAATGTGACTCCAGGTTTTTATTTTTAACATGTGATCAGACTAAAATAAATGCAAAAGACTTTGGCTCAAGTAGCTGGCTCAGTGCCATGAGTAAGGAAGAGTAGGTCTGAATGTGCACAATGTGCTTCATAAAACAAACCCTTTGTTCTGGAAGACATTTCTGCCACCGTCATTTTACTAGAGTCATATTTCTTACCGCCCTCCTATCAAACTATTTATCTGCCTGAAAAATAACACTTTTACAGGAGTTTTCTGTATGTTTTGAAGTTCCCTGAAATGAAAATTTACCAAAGTCCTTGTCCACTCCCCTTTGGCTTCTGGTTTTGTGCTTCCACAGTTCTTCACTGCTACTCAGTTCTGTACCATTGGGCACAGAACAGCCCGGGGAGGATTTCCAAGCCTAGTTCTTACTCATCCTTGCAAAAGTGAGGTATGATTAGGAATCTTTTTACTTTGTCTAGAAACTAACTGGCTTTTACTGTTTTGTGACTATCAGGGATGTGTATTTCTGGGCTTCCTCAATATCGGAAGCAAGAAAATGTTAGGTGTCAGTAGTAAGAGAAATAACTTGGTGGAAATATGTATGGTTTTATTGTGATTGCATCTGCTAGACAATTATCAAACGAGGAATATTTTTCTTAGGCTGATACCTGGGGAATGGGTAGTAGAGGCCTGCCTCCTATTTACGATTATGATTTACCATATGGAATTCACTCACTCAGCATGGACACTGTGTCAGAAACTGTGAAAGGTTTGTCAATACAGCATATTCTTGCAGATTTTCTTGAAATGAAGTGCAATAAATAATAATGTAGTTATCCAAAGTAGAAACCTGCCACTACAAATTTGCCCACCATGTCTGTCAATTCTGGTTGAGAACACAGGTATTAAAATTCCTGATTTGGCTTAAGGTAGGAAAAAGTGAAGTGGAAGATTAACCCTTGTAAGAAGTCATTTCTGATAAAGGTGATCCTGAAAGAAATATCCTCCGATGTTTCACACAAAATCAAGACAATAAATGTTCAGTATAGGGAACATCATCTAAACCAACCACGAAGTCTCCTAGTAGAAAGAGACGTCCTCACCTCCATGGAGTGTGAGAACTGCTTCCTACAGGACCATTCCGTTAAGACCCAGTGGAACCACTGTATGGTAGGCTGACCAAGCAGGGCAAGTCCTAGACAAAAGGAGAAGTACTCCCTCTCTGCTGCTTTCAGACTCAGATCCCACTCTGAGTGGGGTTCCTATTTCCAAGTCTGGAAATGCTAAATCGACAAGCCAACAGCATAAGTTACCACTGACCTCTTGCCTGACTCATTCCTAGCCCTTCAAGCCAGAGACAGAAGTGAGACCAAGACCTCCAACTGCCTTGCTTCATTTTAGTTTCAAAACAGTGCTAGGAGGTAGCTATCCTTAAGGTGAGGAAACAGAAGCCTGACATGCCCAAAGCCACTCTATGAGAGAAGGGCAGCATCAGACAGTGACCCTGGATCTTTTGCCTCCTAATACAGAGGAGAGGGTCATGGTCAAGAGGGTGAGTTTAAAAGTCTGATAAACATGGATTCAAATTCCTGCTCTGCCACTGACTAGCTCTATAATCTTGGTGAAATCAAGTTAACAAGATTGTTGTAAGGATCACATGATATTTTTAAAATGCTTATCCCAGTGTCTGACATATAGTAAAGACTCAGCAAATGAGAGAAATTATTTCTATTTTGAAAGAAAGGCATATCACTGAGAGTGTATTGGATATAAAAAGCAAAAATGAAAAGGAGTCAATACCCTTTCAGGCTAATATTCCATGAGTCTATAAAATACGCTCCTAATGTGAAAAGAACAAGGCCAGAAGAAAAGGAATACATCTGTCAACCAAAAAAAAAATTTTTTCTTTTAATGGAGTTAACTGGTGACTAAATATAAAAAGATGAACAATAAGAGTGATTGGGTAAGATAAATGGATCACAGCATCAAGGAATGGAGATAAAAATAGCTCCATGAGACTTAACTCAAGCTGAAAGATACTTGAGGATCATTTCAAGGTTAACAACCAAAAAAAAAAACACCAATTGCTATGGAGGCAAAAAGCAAGCCTGACTTTTCAAGTGAGAATCTAGCACATTACAAAATAGAATTCAATTCTTTCTGCATTTCAGCCACCCATGAGAAAGAAGGCTTGCAGCAAAGAAAACAAAACTATACCTTTCCCAGGAGTACAAGAGTTTAAACTTGAAGGCCAGTTTATAGAATACTTTATTAATGCGCTTTCCTACAATAATAGGAATGAGTTATTTTTTTTAAGGTAAAAAGTTTAAAAAAAAAAAAAAAGGAAGAAGAAGAAGAAAGGAGAAAAAGTGATAAATTATATCCAGTTAAACTCCCCAAAGGTCAAATTCAGTTGCACAGTGAGAATCATAAAAAAACGGGGACTCATAATGACACATATTGCATGGAATTAACCAGAATTAACTAAAGAAATGGGGGAGGGGGAGAGGATTTTTCAGGAGGAAGTTTTTTTTTTTAATATCAATTTGCTCTATGACTCCAAACAAAATAGTTCTCATGGGCCTGCTGAGTCTTAAATCCTACTGGTATTTTAAACAAACTTAGGGTGGCTTCTTTTCAGTCTCCTCTATCCTAAATAATACACAAACTGCAAAGGGCTTTCTCTCCTACCCTTTGCACCACCCCTCCCAGACAGCTAGATTTAGGAAGGGTTCCTTCCACCTCTGGAGGGATAGAATTGGGAATGATCCCTGGTGATTTACTAGGCTCAAGAATGTGGACCCGGAGTAGAGTATAGCTACCTGACCTCCAGGCTCAGGTTTGCAAGAGGAATTCTTCCAGCACCCAAATGGGAGCGTTAAGGGGTAAGTGTTCTTCACAAAAGACCTGGGAAAAATTCTCTGGACTCAAAAATGTTAAAATAGAAAACAATCACCATGGAGCCTCTGACAAAAAGTTCTACAAAACATCAGAAGAGGAGTATTGATTTATTGACAGAAGAGTTTCATGATTTTAGTGAGGTTCAAGGGGATAGAACCTTTACAAAACAAAAGCAGGCTATGAAAGAGAACAAGCCAATGTAGGAAATTGGAGGGAAATAGAAACCACTGCTCTTAAAATTCCTGTTAAAGGCAGTAAGTAGTAGACTTGACAGAGCAAGAAGCTAAGTAAGATATTTCAACCTGAGAAATATGCCGAGAACATGAAAAATACATGTAAGTTGTTAAAATACTAAAATACTGGGGCACCTGGGTGGCTCAGTTTGTTAAGCGTTCGACTCTTGATTTTGGCTCAGGTCATGATCTCAGGGTTGTGAGATCGAGCCCGCACTGGGCTCTGTGCTGGGTGTCAAGCCTGCTTAAAGATTCTCTTTCCCTCTCCCTCTGCTCCCCACCCCCACTGCACGCTTGCTCTTTCTCTCAAAAAACAAAACAAAAACTAAAATACTTCCATACTGGTTGGTACAATGCCCCCTCCCCCATCCCACTCCCACCCTCCCCCAAGGCAGCCAGGCCCTTAACTGGACTTCATAAGATCCAGCAATTAAGGGTAACTCTTGGTATAGCGGAGAGCATCCAAAACTCTCCTTCAGTACAAAGACCAGTGTTAATTTTAACTGTCTTGTGCAAGGTTGGATGACAAACCAATTGTTAAATATTTTGAAAATAAAATATAATCCCTTGGCTCTAACTCAAGAATAATAGGTATTACTAGTCAACAGAGAGAACAGAGCACAAATGGTAACCGAAATTATAACTGAAAGAAGTTTCCTGGATTTAAAGACCAGTTGGCAATCACAGCATGATTTCACTGCAGATGAAATTAGTTTTACGACAGTTTTATATAAAATGTTTCAAAACTTTGATAAGGAAACTTATCAAATTCATTTTAAGAGGCTAAAAATGGATGAGATATTAATAGTCAAATCTCACTTAGGAACATATGTGCAAAAATTCTCAGAGCAACTTATTTTATGAGGCTCTCTCCCTTTCACTAATAAAAAATTAGACAGTAAATAATATATCCTTACTGAACTATAGGCTTTGTAGGTGAGAACAATAATTAAGAGTTATGTATGAATCCTAATAATGTTTCTGGAGAGAATAAAACAGAAAAACTCAGGCAATTCAAATTGAGAAAAACAGGACAAAAATATACAAAGTTTGAAAAGACAAAGAGAGAACACCATGCATATCATAATGTTAATCAAGCCAAATTCTCTATTAAGAGAATAATAATTTTCCAGATCATTTCCAGAAAAAATGATCAAAATCAGCTCAGCAAATCCAACAAAAAGTTAAATCAATCACCAAGTTAGGAAGAGACTGAAAAGTTTACCAAAGTATTACTCCCTCAAAAAGTTCAGAGTCTAGAAGATTCTATTCTGTATCTATCTGAATTTTCAATGATGAGACGATTCCAGGCAATAAACACTTCTTCCACAATACTACTACTCTACTACTCCCACCAGCGAATACTTCAGCCACTGATGCATTGAATCCTCATGATAAGCCAATGATGTGGCTACCTACTACTACAGTAATCTTACACAGGAGGAAACTGAAGCCCAGGGCGAGCTGCACAGCTAGTAAGTGGTGGAGCCCTGAGAGGAATGAAGGCTGTGATCCTAACCACCATTCACAAAGAAAGACTGAGACCTTTGTCTAAGAGTCCAATATACCTTGATGACAGAACCCTCATAAAACACATGTTTTTCTTCCTTTCTAAATGGCCAGAAACATATTAAAATAATCAAATGCTTGCATAGCACTTACTATGTGCCAGGCACTGTTTGAAGCAAGTGACAGAAGCACTTCATCGCCATGGCAACCCTGGGAGGGAGTTACCATCATTATGCTTCTGGGTAGATAAGGAACCAGAAGCATGGAGAGGTGTGTTCAGTGCCATGTCCAAAATCACACAGCGAGCAGGTGGCAGAGACGGCATTCAAACCCTGGCCATCTGTAGGGTTTGTACGTGGTGTTATATTAAACATAACAGAACATGCTGAAGACAGCAGAGAATGTAACCTTTAAAATAATCACAAATTACTGCTTTCTAAAAAATCAGATATGGAAATCAAAGCCTCCCTTATGGAACAGGTCATTGCAGGCAAACAGTCATTAGGTGCTGTTCTCAAATCTTATAGAATAATCTAAAGCAAGAAATACACACAAAAAAGCAAAGTCTCCAGGGACTATCATTAAAATCCCAATCAGGCTAACCTTTTCTTATAAAAAAATAATAATTATGTGTAAGTTATAAATACAATCTATACTATGACTTACAGGCATTACGACTTCATTACTTTGTTAAGCCACTGTAATGTGTTTTTAGCAGAGATGGAAGACAAATTACTTTCTCAAGTACAACTTAAGACGTTTGTTCAAATGATTTTCTTTTCATTCTGTGGTATTAGACTAAGACCCTATTAATTCCATTTGGATTTCAGTACACATTCTGAGGTGAGTTTTAAACATATGAAGCAAATGACATCAACAATACCAAAGAAAATATATCACAAGAACCAAAGAGAATGCTGCCCAAACTTTATATATAATATTGCACAGATATGTGAAAAAGACTGTAAATATAGGTCACAAATGAATCCATATCATTATGAATTACATACTACAGTTGACCCTTGAACAATGCAGGGGTTAAGGGCACCAACCTCTGTACAGTCGAAAATCTGTGTAGAATTTTTTTTTTGAAAATCTGTATAACTTTTGATTCCCCCAAATATAACTACTAATAGCCTATTGTTGACCAGAAGCCTTAAGCAATAACCTAACTAGTTAACACCATTTTGTATTTTGTATGTATCAAATACTGTATTCTTACAATAAAGTGAGCTAGAGAAAAGAAAATGCTATTAAGAAAATCATAAAGAAGAGGAAATACATTTATAGGACTGTACTGTATTTATTGAAAAAAAATCTGTGTATGAATGGACCCACACAGTTCAAATCCACGTTGCTCAAGGTCAACTGTATATTTATCCTGAACAATAAACTTCTATAGCCTGCGGTAACAGAATAAACCAACTAAACAAAGTTTATCTTTAATATAGAAGTGGCTGCTATATTCTAGTCAAGTTCTGACTGTTGAGTATTAATAATAACATCCATCAATAAGATGAGATTATTATGGCTACCTCTGGCTTCATGCGACGTCCTCATTTCACTTTCTGTTCTCTCTTCAAAGTCCTCTTTGACATCATCAGCATGCTGGTCTCTGAGAAAAACAGATGTATCAATGTTTTGTAATGCACTTTAAAGGATGGTTCAGCACTGCATCTCAGCAACTGTTATAGGCAAGTGATAAATCACTGAATTCTACTCCTGAAACTAATACTACACTGTATGTTAACTACCTAGAATTTAAATAAAAACTTGAAACATTAAAAAGCAACAAGAAAACAAAACACAACAAAATAAAAACACATGATACCACTAAAATGTTAGAAAGGATTTTCAGTTCTACTAAGAAGCAACGCCTAGTAATAACATCTATAAACATCCATTTTCTTCATTACCAATTTTCATTTAGAGTTCAGAAAGGAGATTTTTTAAAGCTAAGAATGGTATTAAGGTGAACTATTCTGGCAAACGCACCCACTGAATAACTCAACTTCAAACTGGGACAGGTATTCATGAAGAATTTTACTTGGTACTATACAGTAAAACTACAATTTAAGGAAAGAAAATATTTTGAAACTCCAGACCGTTTAATCAAGTAGCATATACACTACACTCAGCTCTGGGATTTGGGCTTGAGCCTGAGATTGGCCCAGGAGAATCAAACTCAATTCTAGGAAGCTTTTCCTGGCTTAATCAGGTCAAATGTGTAGGCTGAACTGATTCCAACTCTTTTTGACCAGGAATGATCCAAGGCTAATCTAAGCATGCCGAAATGCTCTAAAATGCAATGGAATCCATTACGATCTTAATTCAGAGCTTTACCCTTAAGTCAGGGACAAAAACAGCATTAAAGGGAACCAAGAACAGACTAATTATATTTTCTTTAAAGCTAAATTTCAAGTCTTTAAAATTTTTCAACCTAAGTTTTCCATTCCCAGAGTTCAAAATACATCCCACTCTCCAATTTCCTGGTACTATCGAGGCTATGATCCCTGGCTTACACACTTCAATGCCTTATAATACTCTGCATTTATGATGTCCTACTGTTTCTTATGTGTTGTTACCTATATATAAATATATCCCGAGTTTCTAAAAGATCCAGATCATACTTCTACTGTTAAGTTTTAAGAAAAAAAGCAAACACATTTGAAACCACACACCCCAACAAAATATAAAGCAGCTGTATAGTCTTAATTACAAAGGCACGAATTTATTCTCCATTTGAATGATGATAATTTAACACAACAATTCAAACACGGTAAGTACGCCATAAATACATGTTCACTACTTCTTAGATCATTTCCACAAACACATGTGAAATTTCATTGAGATCTGTGCTCCCTGGCTAATAAGTTCATACTAAAAACAACTTATCCCAAATGCTGAAGAAAACTTGCTTATTTGAGAATGGAGATGAATCACGGTTAATACAAAATAAAAACACATCTTCTTCCAAGAGTAATCAAATGATTATTGGAGGCTCTTATTCCATAAAATGTGGAGAGATGGAAATATGGGAAAAAATAAGAAAATCACTGATAATTGGAGAAGGACATTAGTTGAAAACTGTCTTCTCTGTAAAAACTGTGCTAAAGTTATACTTGGTAATTACAACATGCTAAAATCAGCCTCATATGTTAAAATTAGCTTATGTGATCTTCTGGACTTGTTTAATATTAAATTAGAATATTCTTTGAGTCTACAAATCTATCCCAGTAAGTACTGTGACCACTGAAAAAAGTTGTTTGTGCATGACTATCTTAATATTTATTAGAAAAAAAGTCACATATTACAGTGATAACTTGAAATTGGCATTTTTCAGAGTTAAAATAAATTCCTAATTAGTCATCATAGATTTCCCAAAAGCTTTAATGAGTGGTTAAAAGGAAAAAAAAAGACAAACTGAGATCAAAGGCTAAAATTAAGTCTTATAATTTTTCAAATATTTCTGTTTTCATGATCAGAATTGTCCACTGATAAGTTTTACATTTTTTGTGGTTTTAATAAAGCACAGCATTCCTTTAAAGTTAAGTTTTATTAAAAAAAAGGTATAAGACTTAAGTATGAGCAAAGTTCTATTGTATTCTTATGCCCAAATACAATGCCAATGGTTTATCTTATGAATGTAAGAAAAGGACCATTTGCTAGGAGAGAATGGAGACAGAAAAGGAAAATAAGACCTCTGACCCAAAAAGTTTCTTCAGGCCTGAATCTGCTGTAATCCATCCCCAGAGAAGCAAAATGGAAGCCATCTATTCTTATATTATTTATATAGCTTCATTATAGAAGCATGTTCAGTTTCCATTTTCCCTACTGCAACTCGTGATATTTCATTAAGCTGAACCCATATAAACTTGGGAATATAAACATGAGTATTTATCCTTACCAAACACAATTCAAATAAAGGACTCTGGAAGAAATGTTTACTGAATGTTTTATTTCCAATTAATATACTGATTCTGCTAATTCCTTAAAATTAAAAGCGACTAAGCCCCTAGGGGGTTCTACATGATATTTCATTTACTAGAAAGTTGGAGGGGTGGGGCAGTGGGGTCACCTGAGCAGTCTATTAGAACAAGCATTATCAAATAGATGGATGAACAGAACCACTGAAGTGAGCAGAATCCTAATTTAAGCACATCTAGAAATGTGGGAGCAGTTAATAATAAGAAAAGTTACAAGAACATACTATGCACCAAAGGCTGGCTGAGATCTTTATATGTCCAATATTTCGTAACAATTGCTAGAAGAAGGTTCTGTTCTTAAAGCCACTGAAACTTAAAGAGCTTAATGCCAAATTTGTAGACAAGTACAGCACCAAGTCTACTGACACCAAAATCCATAATTAGATTCAAGTATTACTTGGTTTTTACCTTTGCATTTCTCCAGAATACAGTATACCCGTCTTCTAGTGACAAGGTCAGTCATGAAGAATCTGACTCATTCTTGTTTGCTTTGTATTTTATTTAAAATAAAAATTGGTTTCTCAGGGTACCTGGGTGGCTCAGTTGGTTAAGCGTCTGCCTTCGGCTTGGATCATGATCCCAGGATCCTGGGATCGAGCCCCGCATCATGCTCCTTGCTCGGTAGGGAGTCTGCTTCTCCCTCTCCCTCTGCCACTCCCCTGCTTGTGCTCTCCCTCTCTCTCTCAAATAAAGTCCTTAAAAAAACTGGTTTCTCAGTTGGGCAACCAATATTTCTCTCTCCTACAAGGTGAGGAGTTTCATTGCTAATTCTGACTCAAGAGGTGCCATGATGGGTCTCTTTCTCTGTGCAAAAATGAAATCCTTAATCTAGGATTTCAACTTCCTAAGCACAAAGTTATTCTAGTTGCACAGGTCTTCCAATTACAGACAAAACACGTTTATATCAGAATGCCCCAACTCTGTGATAACTTTATAATTAATCTCTCTGGAACACGGTACCAGATACGCTTCTTAACAGATTCTCTTTAAAAAAAGACAACCAAACATATTTTGATGTATTTTAATAGTACATTTTTGCTCAACAAAAAATATCTCTGTTTTCTTCTCTTGATCAACACTTTCCATTAGCAACAATTTCATTTAGCTCCAAAGGAGATACAAGCTGATTGGGCAGGGGGCTAGGGAATCAGAACATGGAGTGGTTACATGGATGGTCTCTGGAAGTGAACAGACCTCCTTCCAATATCAGTTCTGCTACTTAATTCTAAATGATCTTCAGCAAGTTACTTAACTTTCCTACTTCCCAGCTGCATCATCTGTAAAACGAGGGTAATAAATCCCTTTCCTCACAGGCATTTTGAGGACTCAATAAAATAATGAATACAAAATGCTGCCCACAGCCAGACATAGAAGCAGAAGCATGATAAATGGCAGCTTCTACTATTTAAGAATTACTTCTATTTGGGGATAAAATCATCCACTGTCACCTGTTTTCTTCAAGTTTTAAAATAGTTTTTAGAGTAAAAGTTACGAGCCAGACTGCAGCCAGACGGCCTGGGCTGTAATCCGGGTCTGCTATTGACTAGTTGTGTAATCTGTAACCACGAGAGGTTCTACATTTTTGAATGGGGATGTGAGAACAGCACCCACCCCACATAAGGCACTGTGAAGATTAAGTGAGCTAATGTAGGTAAAAACACCTAGAAAAGTACCTGGAATACAGAGATTTCCCTTGAGATCTTAGAATTTTCAAGAACCAATTTATTTCAACATTTCTTTAGCTTGAATTGAAATATAACCATAGCTAAAACTTTACTGAAGAATACTCTTTAGGTTTTTAATTAAGACAGTGGAATCCACTCAAGTGCAAAAATGTATTCTTTATGAGTCAGCAACCTCTTTTTCTCTGTAATTACATATCATGCTTTAAATGTCTATCTTACTCTAAATATGCTTTGTAGTAATTATTAGCAAAACAAACATCAGAAGGGTAAATACATAGTAACAGGATGTATTTGAATGCAAATAGCTATATTTCTTCAAGTTTGTTTTTTTTCCATTTAAAAACAATCCCTAGCCAATTATGCTTCCATCAGTCCCCAGTATGTTAAAAACAATATTGAAAAAAATGTGAAACAATTATTTTGCTTCAATTCAGAGATTTCAGCTATCCCTCGAAATCCAGCATGAGTTTGATTTGGCTCCTAGCTTGAAATAACCCCACCTTCTCTCTCCAGCAGCGCTTATTCTAGTCTCACAGGGGTTTTGTTAGAGCTGAAAAGTACCTGTACTCCCTAGTAACCAGAGGCGACACAATGAATGTAGCTGGGGCCGTAAAATAATGTAGGAATTTCTGTTTTGAACATGAAAAGGAGGTCTTTTTTGCATGCCCCCAGCAACTTTTTTTCCCCTAATTTCTGGGCTGAGGTCACTCACAGGAAAAAAAATCCAAGAAAGAGAATCTCAGGGTTTATACTTCAGAGGAATTATAAAAGATTACTTGAACTGTCTCCAAATGCCTCCTACAAATGAAGAGGAGAGTGTGCATCCACAGCCTCAGTACAAGAAGGTCACCATCTTCAAAAGGACTCAGAAAAGATGGCAAATAAAACCAGTCGGATTAAAACTTTTATGTCTATGGTTAACATCTGAATAGTCTTTAAAGATTTATTTTTGAGAGAGAGGAGGGAGGGGGAAGAGAGAGAGAGAGAGGCAGACTCCCCCCTGAGTGCGGAGCCCCACATGGGGCTCAATTTCAGGACCCTGAGATTACGGCTCTTGAGATCACAACCCGAGCCGAAATCAAGAGTCAGATGCTTAACTGACTGAGCTACCCAGGCACCCCCAGCAGTGGTTTTTATAGTGTTTTCATAAACATGGCCTAAGAGAGGTAAACATGGTTTACTATTCATCTAATGACTAAAAATAAAACATTTTGATTAATAAGCCTATTAAATTATCATTTAGCATAAGGAACATATGTTAATGATGAAAAGTAATATAATTAGTCAAAACAGTGGATATTATCAAATGCCAAGGAAAAACCCTCCAGAAAAACTAATTGAGCAATTAACTGATCAATCTTCTTATAAAATGTAAAGCCCTAACCAATGAGGTGAGTATTGGGGAATAAAGACCATATATTATAAGAAGAGCAAGACTGCATTACTTTCATGTTGTCAAAGAAAAGTAACCAGGTGTCACTGCTTTTCCACTCTATATAAAAGAGTCATCTGAGTCAGGAATTAGTGCTATTCGAGGGGATAAAATGAGACCCTGTTATAATTTTGGCCCAACAACTTCACAGGCATACAACAATTACAGAGTCATCTCTTCCTTACACTTTGAATGGTTGCCCTGGTGTCACAGTGTTTGGCACAAGAACTGAGAGTGTTTTAACTAAAACTGAGCTTCTCTCTGGTGCATACAAACAACCCCACAGATTTGACTCAGGTTCCCAAGAGCTGGAATATTTTTAAACTTCCACAGCTCCTGATCCATACCTGGCAGCCCATTGACAAAAAGGGGAAACAGGCTTTTACATGGGCAGGTAATGCCTAGTCATCAAAAGGACTTTCTCCAATTGTCAACATCAAACCCTCAGGCTCAGAAAGCCTCAAAAAGCAAAATAAAGTTCCCAAAGATTCTTAATTAGCATTTGTAATCTTTTAGAAATTTTGGCTCTAAGTTAATGTTATTCTATTTGATCTTGCAGTTCTGCAAAGTAAAGAGATTTTTATATGCTTATAGTTTCATATTTATGTCAGTTTGTTTTCCCATCTGTTTAATAAAGCCCTCCTCAAGTGTACAGACTAGCTCTTGGTATGACTGGCAAATTGGATTCATCCTAGAAACATAAATCAGATTAATACTTGCAATTTCTACAACTGCTCTCTGTAATTCTGAGTAGAAACATGGGTCCTACAACTTGAGAAGCCTTTTTAATGGCCTATAATGATCTGAACAGACTGAAATTTTTCATTGGATTTAGATTAGCAATGGGCATTTGCCTTGCAAGGTAACACAAGCATTTAGCAGATATTTAAAACATGCTTTACTGTGTTTCTGTGGTTATGTCTCAGCAGGCTTAAACAACATGGGAGCTTAAAGCATTCCATGATTTTTAATAGAGATAGCACCTAATTTAGAAACACAGTTACAAACAGCTGTAGGATAGATTTCACGAGAATGAGCCTATGTGGGATAGATGCCGATGTTCTCCAATTGGTAACACATTGTGAATTATTACTCCAGAGAAGGGTCTTTATATTGAATAATAATTCTCAAAGCCTACTATATAGATCACTTGCATCTCCTGGGGGTGCTTGTTAAAAATGAACTGGGATGCACCTTACATTTCCTGAATCAGTATCTCTGGAGATGGTACTTTGAAAGCTGCATTTTAACAAACATCGATGATTCTGACGCAAAACAATGTTTGCAACCCAGGTTTTATTAAGAGACCGAGAAATATACACATACTTTTACTCAGCAGTAGAAATGCAGAGACTTAAGGTTATCAGTCCCCAGGAAAAGATCGTCACCAACGGGGAGAGCCCCTGCCTCACCATCTCGTGGTCAGGAGTGCTGTGAGGGCAGAGACGAGCTGCTGCGCGCCGCCCCCAACCCCGCTCCCCCCCCCCCCCGCCCCCGGGAGAAAAACATCTCACTGAAAACACAAGGCACAAGGCACACACTCCTTACAGGCCTGGCGAATCAATGGCTAACTGGAAAAGGATTGCAGCCTCACATTTCTATCTAAATACACATTAGGAATTCACTCATAACCCAACCATCCATTCGGGTTTGACATATTGCTACAGGAAAACAGATTTAAATATTTAACATACCTGCAAAAGGACTCACTGGGAAGCTATGTTAATGTGGGGCAGAACCTACCAGCTAGGACACCCTGAGTCCCTGGGTACAAGTGCCCCCATCTGGTCATCAGAGGCAGCCCCATTCACTCCCTTCGTGCCATATAAATGTTGTCTTTTCTGCGGTATCACTTTCTAAGTGGGGCAGGAATTAAAACAACAACATTTTTGGAAGCACTGAGAAGTTTATAAAAGAGTGCCAGTATGTATTTGGGGGATTCATCTAGTCATTTAATAGATATCCAGTGTGGAGATCTTACAACCTTGGGAAGGTAGCTGTTTTACCAGAACAGAAGTTTATACAGCTGTTGCCTCTTAGGTTATACAACTCATCTGTCTCCTTTGAAGGCTGGTGGATGATTCAAGGTCACCTTGGGTCCTTACTGGGTGCCAGGTAGCATGCTCAGTGCGGAGGTGTCTCAGAGAACCAGAGACAATGTGGCCCCAGCCCTGATGGAGCTTACTGTCAAGCAAAGTACACAGACTCAGAAGTACGTACACAGAACCATCAGCAGCATTGGGATGTGTGCTGTGAAGGCACGTAATGAGGAACCTGAACTATACTCCAGCAGATCAGATAGAGCTTCTCCGAGGAAATGATAGCGAACTTGAAGCCTGCAAGATGAGAGACCAGCTAGGAGACGGCAGGTCTGGAGGCTCTAGGCAGAGTGCAAAGGATGTCTGAGGACCATGGTGTTGAAGCATTAAGTTTAAAAACGAGCCTGGCAGAGCTGGGCAGGGGCCAGAGAACACATGACCTTGCAGGCCAGGCTTAGAATTAGGGACTTAATTTCAGGAGTAATGGAAAGTCACTGCAAGTGTCAAGCAGGGAGACAGACCCCCAAACACATTTTTTAAATGCACACTCTTAGGCTCTAGCCTGGAAGATTCTGGTGGGCTGGCCTGGGCCCCCAAATCTGAATTCTGAGAAGGTCCCCGGGAATCTGATGCAAAGTCTAGGAGCTACTGCTGTGGAACATTAGTTGTCCCAAGGCCCAGCCTGAGCAGCTGGCCTGTGAACTTGCCCTTAAAATAATGGTTATGGTATGAAAAGGATATACACATTCCTCGCATTGTTATTTTATCTGGCCGGGTTGTGTCAGCTTCCAGGTCAAAAGCAAAGCCAGCATAGTCCTCATTCTGGTGACCCTCTCGCATTTGAAATGGGTGTGTGTTTATGGGGGGGAGGGATGGCGTAGCAGCCGTGGTCAGTGCCCGGCCCATGTTCCGTGGACGGCACTCCCCTTCCAGCCACGGCGGCCAGCTCCCACGGTCTCTCCTGCTCCGCTCTCCTGAAGGGTTAACCGGGGCTCCAGCTGCTGAACCCGCTGTGCCGGGGAATTACTGTGTGCTTCCTCCCGGGCAGCCTCGCTCTGTGACTGAAGGTAACCGGTGTTTAAATGGCTCAGCTCCCTCATGCCCACGGCGGGCAAACTCTGAGATGTGTGTTTTACACCGACTCCCAGAGTGGTCGCAGCAGGACTGTGTTCCTGCTGTCTACAGTGGTAATCAGTGTGGCAACAAAGCTTTCCCTGGCGGTCCTCCCCTCCCCGGCTCGCTTCCTCACTCCCCTGCTGAGGTCTTCCTCACATCCCAAATAAACCACATGCAACTGAATCTTTGTCTCAGGGTCCACTTCTGGGGGTGCGAACGGTCTCTTGCTGTGCTAAAGTGCATTAAAAAAAAAAAACAACAGTAGAGTCTGGCTACCAAATTTAGTAAATTATTACAAAGGACGCAAAGAAAATGCGTTAAAACCTGAATGAAAAATTCCATCCATGTATGAAATGAATATGGGAAAAGAAGAGAGAACATAATCTGGTATTGTGAGAATTGTCCTGAATGCTGTATTCAAAGTTTAACTCAGGAATATCAAAGAAATGGGCCACTCTTTCTTTTGTTCCGCCAGAAGAAAAGAATGCTGTGCAACAAATAAGTAACCTATTCCTCCTGCCCCATTAATATAAACTAATACTTACTGAGGGCTTATTATTAGTCACTGCCCTCACAGCTTTGCACAGCTCACATTCTTAAGTCCACGTTAAACAAATCAACAATCCAAAAATTTTATATTTACTTACAAAATGAAAAAAAATATTAAATATATTCACACAGATTTACTCACAGCAGAGAAGCCAGCCAACTTCTACCCCGTTAATTCTACCTTAAATCAACCATCCTCAAGCCGTAAGATACACTTTTTCCTTAACAACCCTTCTTTTATTTGTTAGCATTTACTACGTTGCCACCTCATGATCATTTATATCTAAAATACCCAGTGCCACTGCAATTGCTGTGAGAACCAGTGACTGCCTGCAGAAAAAAGTAATCTGAAGTCAATTTTCAAAAATGTTAAAGAAGAAATTAAAATTTTTAAAGAGTAAATCAATCTGTGTTATTTTGAAACATATTGCCTTTTCAAGTACGCCTAACGAAGCATTTAGGTTGGAACATCAAAATGTCTGCAACCATCTCTTAAAAATTCTTCTGCATAAAAAATACAGTGAGAAAAAAATGTTCACCTTAAAAATTGAGGGGTCATTTCGATCATCTCCCTCATGTTTCCTTTGCATGTGACTAATCAAATCTTTCAGGTTATTTTTAGTTATGAAAAAAAATAAAAACAGTAAATCTGAAAGATGAAGACAAGAAGAAATCTAAACAAAGTCTCTAAAACCATGAACAATGGAACACTCATTTACCAAATGGAAGCAGATCACTTGAAGAAATTTCACCTTAATACAAAGAAGTGTAAGTATTCACTCACACAAAGTATGACAGGTCAGAATTCACTGACTCAAAAGACAGTGTGAGCTAAAAATCTATGACACAGGAAAAACTATTTAAATATGAAACATGTGTGATAGGCTATACAGAAAACTAAAAACGTCTGAGGTTGTTCCCTAAATCCGGGTGATTACATGAAGAACCATGACCACAACTCAGAGAAGACAGGTCACTGAAATGGTCAAATCCACTACAGTTTTTTTTACATAAATTTTGAGTTAAAGAAGACCCTAGGAAATCATCCCAAGGAGATTCTGCTGAGAGGAAACTCTGGCCCTAGGAATCTGGCCTGGAGCCCAGCCAGTGAGTGAAAAGCCTGTGTGAGATTAGACCTGCCCGCTCATCGGAGTATTCTGTTTATATTTTAAACAGTATCTTGGCTTCTGAAATCTAAACGCTAGGTAGTCTTACCACCTTGTGAGTCAGAGTCAATGAACTCTGTATCTGTAATTATTACTATATGAATTAGTACTTTGTCTTAAAGTAAATTTCCTCACATGGTATGACCTCATTTTGGAGTGCTGGGTTGGGTAAAATAAGTTTGTTACATTAGTCATAGTTTTAAGGGTAAAAAAAAAGTCATCCTCTTGTGGTTAATAATTAAAGAAGTTACAGCTCACCCCATCCATAGGATAAAATTACTTTTCTATAAGGATACAGAGACGTGAAATGCCATTACTCCAATAGCATTGCTATGAATTTAGGATCAGATTTATTAATCCAAATGTCTACCTGGCTCATCCATAAGAATGGAAGTTATAAAATATTTAAATAGAAAACTATGTTGCCTTAGGTTTTAAAATACTCATAAAAGGGGTGCCTGGGTGGCTCAGTCTGTTGAGCATTCAACGCTTGATTTTGGCTTGGGTCATGACCTCAGGGTTATGGGATCCCCCTGAGGTGGGCTCTGCACTCAGTGGGAAGTCTGCTGGGGACTCTCTCTCCCTCTGCCCCTCCCCCTGCTCACACACATGAGCGTGCTCTCTTTTCTCTCTCTCAAATGAATAAATAAATCTTAAATAAATAAATAAAATATTCCATAAAAGAAACTCCCAAAACCTAAGCACTAAGGAATATCTTTCCACTAATCTGCTCTCTTTTTTAGTGGTATCCTCAGTTAATGTAATGGCACAGACCTATTATTTAAAGATCAAACAAAATCTAGTTCTTTACTTAATAATCCACTGAGCTTAACATTCCAACTCACTCTACAAGTGAAATCAAAACTAAATGACTGAGCTTATATAGTTGACCCTTGAACAACATGGGTTTGAACTAAGCAGGTCCACTTATGCATAGATTTTTTAAAAATAAATATATATATACTACTGTAAGTGTATTTTCTCTTCTTTATGATTTTAATAACATTTTCTTTTCTCTAGCTTACTTCATTGTAAGAATACCATATGTAGTATCTATAACATACAAAATATGTGTTAATCAACTGTTTACGTTATTGGCAAGGCTTTTCAGTAACTATTAGGCCATTAGTAGTTAAGTTTTTGGGGACTTAAAAGTTGTACTTAGATTTTCATTGTGTGGTCAGTGCCCCTAACCCCTATGTCATTCAAGGGTCAAATGCAGTACAATTAACATTTTAATAATTAAAAGAAATAACACATATGCAAGTGCTTGGCATGAGCATGAAAAAGAAATAATGTACATTTCTTCACAAAAATCTGACATCTTTCTCATAAAGGATGGCTCTATATAGACATTGATCAGTTCATTTGGAAATATGAACTGGCATGAAGTAAAATGACTGGAATTTCTAAACTTCTAACACCAAAAAATTTCAACTAAAAGATGAACAAATAAGAAGAAAGCCTGTCTCATTTAGATACACTTTTATAAACTCTCTGCCTAATTTTTTTAAGTCCACTACTGATCTCCATCATCATTTTACATTAAATCAAATGCATTTTCAATAATGTCCAAGAAAAGATAACACAGAACATAAAACATCTGAGATAGAAAACCTCTTTCAACCAGAGTACTTCTAAACAACACTAATATTATCACTTAATACCTGATTTCAGGAGATGAAGAGATTTCATTTGTGTCTGCCCTTTTATTTCTTGGAAATGATGGACTAGCCGGAGGCATCTCACCACTTAAACGGTCTGGGAAAATTCGGTCTTTATTCAAATTGATTTCTGAATAGGGACAGTTGGCAGCACTAAAATATTAAAGAAAAAAGAAAAGAACATTCCCATTAGAACATACCTCTAATTAAAATGACAGGCTATAGAATATAAAATCCCAAAATTTAATTGAATGTTATATATATTTACATATGTGTATATGTATGATTAAACACATAAATATGAAATATTTTATCTCTAAGACATAATTTAAGTATATCTGATAGAAAATGTGTCTTTGCACTAGATAGATGTTTAGATGCAATCTGATGAAATCTTTGGAACTGAGCAATGATCAATGAAGGATCCCCTCTGTATTGTCCAGGGCAGAGCCTATGCATATCTATAGGAACAATCAGCCCCAAGAGAGAAATGCTTAAGACATCATTGGAGGCCTGGTGATGGACAGATGGCACAGATCTGCTTCCTAAAGTGATCCTCCAGACTCAGGGTCTGCACTGGCCATATCATTTCCTTTATAACAGCTGTCCCTCCAAAGGAAGGGGGTTCCCCCATGTTCCTAGCTCCGGGTCCAGCTGTACATCTGATATCCTAGGCAATACATATATCAATCTGTAGTTAATCCTGTTTCTGATATGAAAGGAGCCCAGATGCCAACTTGGATCATAACCCATCCAGCTCATTTCCCTTCTATCGGTGCCCTCTGGACCCCTGGCTGGTCTCTCAGGTTCCATATGGGGATCATTGCTGTTATCCAAGTAAAGGAAATCTAGGTCACTAATTGTTAAATCAATGTTAAGTCAGTATAATCCTCTGCCTAGGCCTCAGCTTTCCAGGCTCCAGAACAACTGGGCAACCTCTGTATCTCAGGCCTCCAATACCTAACGAACCCTCCCAACTACCTGCCCATCTTGCCCCTCTGGTCTTAGGAAGCCTCCTTAAATCTGGAAATTGTTGGCTCTTAGATAAATTATTTTAGTGTCTTGGGCGCCTGGGTGGCTCAGTCGGTTAAGCTGACTTCAGCTCAGGTCATGATCCTGGGGTCCTGGGATCGAGTCCCGTATCAGGCTCCTTGCTCAGCTGGGAGCCTGCTTCTTCCTTTGCCTGCCGCTCCCCCTGCTTGTGCTCTCTCTCTGTCTTTCTCTCTGACAAATAAATAAATAAAATCTTTAAAAAAATTATATTAGTGTCTTACATGTCTTTTCCTCTCTCTAGGTGATAGTGGGAATGTTGATAATCACCCAGGGAAAATTTTTAAACAATGCATGTCTATTCTCCACCAAAAAAAAATCAGATACCTTCTCCTAGGAGGAGGAGGGAAGAGTTTGAAAACTAAGTGATTCTGATAATGGCCTATAAAACTTATCACAGATACGTTACAAGCTAAAACACAATCTTTATTTTATTTAACTACATGCTACTCTACATTATTATCTATGCAAAAGATAAACGTAAATAACATTTGATCATGTGTTGACATAAATGTATATAATACTAACCCAACAATAACAAAAACAATAACCAGTAATATTTATGGAGCACTCACTATATATCAAGCACTTTGCTAAGCACAGTATTTTACTTAATCTTTACAATATCCTATGAGGAAGGCTTTTCATGAGACAAACTAGGCTTAAAATGCTTAGGTGACTTCAATCTTTAATTATTTCATTCATTTGTTCAACAAGTATTTATCGAGTATCTATTAAGTCCTAATTATCTTTCTAGGCACTGGAAACAATGGAAAATAAAAAGGCAAGATCTCTGCTCTCATGGGGCTGATATTCTGGGGGAAGATGGGCATGCACAATTGCACAAACATAAATTAGAGAGCCTCACATAGTGACACATGCCATGGGGTATGGCCTAAAGGAGAACACGGGGCTGTCCCAGGTGGTGAGGAAGGGCCTCCCTGAAGTGGCAGCATCTGGTCAGTGCCCTCAAGGTCAGGAAGAAGCCTGCTCTGTCCACACAGGGCAAGAGCATTCTGGGAAATGGGAAGAAGAGCACAAATGTAGGGAAAGCTCGGCATGTGTGGTGGGGGAAGACCATCGACGGCCGAGTGTGTGAGCAAGGGGAGGGTACACACTAGAGGCCGGCAGGGGAAGTATTATGTGGTGTCTGGTAGGCCATGGTCATGGGTCATGAGCTCAGTTGGTTAGTTTACATCTGATGTGAAGCCACTGGAGGACCTTCAAATAAGGGAATGGTATGGTTTGATGTACAATTTAAAACAATCACCCAGGGTGCTTTGTGGGGGGAAGATCTCAAAGGGACAGAATTGGAGCAAAAGAAGTTATGTAATTGTAAAGACATCATGGTGACTTGGATTTGGGTGGCTGAACGGTCATGGTACCTCTGCGATCCCTCCAAAGGAACCTGTGCATGGATGGGTGATGGGGAATGACATTAAAGAAGGATTTAAGAATGGTCTGTAGGTTTCTGGCTTGAAGACCTGGGTGGTCATAGGGATGCCTTTTCTTTTCTTTCTTTTTTTTTCCCCCCTGAGATGAGAATGATGAGAGAGAAGCAGATCTGGGGACAACATCAGGAATTGTGGACTGTTTATTAAACAATGAAGTAGAGATGTTGCTTGCCCAATGTCACACAGCAACAAAGTAACTCAGTAAGACGAGCGCACTGTTTCATTTATCTTACTGTGAATGGGCATACTATTTTAACTCATTTTTATTCATTCAGCAATGATGTGAAGGGAGAGTTCATCACCAACCACAATGTCTCTTCTGAACAAGAATCCTTCAAGTACCTCATGGAATCCTTTATGGGATATTTGTACTAATTAGTGTTTATGGATATAAGTAACAAAAACCAATTCTAAGTTGAGCAGAAATAAACTTACTAAAGGGCATCAGACAAGTCAGTAGGAAGGCTGAGTAGTCAGGCTTGGTCAGGAAGAAAGGTCCAACCAGCTCTCCTCCCCAGACACAGTCTACACAGGATGGGGGGCTCCTGGGGCTGTGGCCCTTACTCGCTCCCCAAACCCCTCAGCTATGTCCACACCTGCCCAACCCCCAATTCCACAGAGACTGCAAACACCAAGTGTGACCTGCCTTCACATCACTTCTCCTGATGGAAGACCCAGGTGGTAGCATCTGCTTGGCTACATTTCGGTTTTCTGCCCACACAGTAAGTGCCACAGGCCTGAGGAAGGGGGAGAGGCCCTGCTCCCTGTGGTTCCCCTGAGGGACGTGGAGCCCTGCCTTACACCTATCTTGTTTCAGACAAAATATAAATGACCCAGGGCTGCCTCATAATAAACATGTTTAAAACCAAATTCATCATCTTCAATGAACTCCCCTCTTCTGAAGAAAAAAGATAAGAAATACAACCTGCTCCTCCTGCTATTTTTGAATCTTTGTTTCTGACAAAGGAAATATATTAACTAAGCCTCAGATTGTCATCTTTAACTCTGTCATCCTTTCTTCCTCATATTGTGTATTTCTATGACAAATTTACCTCCTTGCATTTTGTGACAGCAAGAAAAAAAAAATCTAAATATAATTCTTTGGTTTTTTTGACAAACAGTATGCTAATCCTATAAATACTGCAACCATCATGTTTCACTCACAGTTAAACACCTGGCTTTACAATTACTGAAGATCTATCTATATATCTACCCTAGGGTTTTATCAGATATGAAGCAAAGAAAATGAGAGTCCTGTTCTTAACCCCACCCACTCCCACACTGGGAAGACCCACAGTATTCTTAAGATGGGCTGCATATCCCCAACTACACAGAGAGTGAACAGTTAGAAGTCTTAGAATATAAGATCTATGAGAACAGTCCCTTCACCTATTTGTTGACTAAGTAAAGGAAGAATAGATCTCTCTAAGATCACTACATACAAAGTTGTACAGCTCACGGAAAGGCAAGACTGCAAAACAAAATAAGACCTACTGTCTAACTATCTGCCTTTTTGGATTGTTAGGGCCAGAGAGGAATTTCAAACTCTCAACTTCAAGCAGGGGAAGCGAGCACAGCCCTCCCAGCATGGATTTACTAATGGGCCAGGCTGATCTATCAAGGGAGTCCCGTCATGAGCAGCTATCAATTTTATGCTGACACCCTCTCGTCCTTTGAATCCTGAGAGAAGTAAAATGGGTTTACATACCTCACATTTTTACACCTGCTATGGGGTAGAGAAGGAAGCCAGCTGGTTCCTGAAGTGGGTAGTGATTTAAAAAAAAAAGGTATGCCACAAAATGCAAATGAAGTGTGCTCAAGTGATGGGCAATCCCTTAGACAGAAGTCAGGAACCTGGTTCTAAGGTGCTCTGCCACCCTATCCACCACTTACTGAAGAGTATGCACAACTTGTGAGACCGTGTCTTCTCACTTGTAAAATGAGGATGAGAGCAATACTAGAGTTTCCACGGCTCAACTGCATTACACATGCTAAGTGCTGTCCTTGCATTATCTCGTTTAACTCCCACAACCCTGGGAAGTTGTTCCTTGTCTAACACTTGTTTTACAGACATAGAAATTGAGGCTTTAAAAAGGGAACTTGCTCAGTGTCACTTTATCAGTTCTTGGCAGAGTCTGATGATGAACTCTGGCTGTCCCCTGTTACACTGTATGGGGGCAAACAGTACCTTGCAATATCAAAGAATGCCCTTAGCCGTAATCTCTGACAATGAAATCCCTCTGAGTACCGTCTTCGAGCAAGATACTGCCGTCATAGAGCTAATATGCATTGAGCCATTACTTAACCTCTTTGCCAGTTTCCTTGTTCTTAAATTTACAAGGTTCATACAGTTTTAAAAGTTACTAACTTTATAACTCACCAGTGCTGATCAAACTTCTGTAGAGAAAGTGGGTTCTCATTAGGCTTATAATCTCTAGTTTCTCATGTACTAAGCTGTGTGTATCATGTATAAATGGGCATACACATGTATCCACATACATGTAACTCTTTACCACGACATAGTTCCTCAGAGAGCACAGGAAGGAATTCATGTAGGGTTACACAGCTATCTACATAAGGATTTTATTAGGGTACACCCTGTTCTACCGGCAAATAATTCCGTATCAGCTTTGCACACAAATATCCCACCGACCCCTCTAAGGAGGCAGTTCTTCCTAGAAAAGATTGGTCCGGCTTATGAGGAAAGGGGAACAGACTGTCTTGTTCATTTCTCCCCACTGCCACCTTTAAAATCCTTGTAACTGTGAATACGTTTATTTAAACAATTAGGTAATATCTTCAGTTTTCCGAGTGATCGCATAATCGTTCTCACACTCCGTCATGACAAAAACCTGAGGCGGCTCTATCAGGCCACTTGCTTTACATGAGAGTCTAGGAGTTACAAATGGAGACTGAAGTGCCATCCAAGCCTGGGATGAATTCTGGTTCTGCCACTGTCTGATCCTTGGGCACGTACTTAACTATTCCAACCCCATGTCCTCACCTGTAAAACAGAGATTAGAACAGCACCTGCGTCACAGAGCTGCTGTGAGGATTAGGTGAGATCACAGATTAAGTCCTACAACAGTGCCTGGAACATAGGAAGTCATCAATAAATCCCACCTGTTGTCATTATTCAAAAAGGAGAAGCAGACTAACACATAACCGCTATTCTGTAAAAGAGCATCCGCAAAGATAAACAACAGCATTAAAAACTCCGTAACATGCCTCATTGGTGGAGACTCTCTGCTTGCCTCAGGGAAAGGGTGCTACCCCATTCATGCCTCTACGAAAAACTGTTTGCACCAGACTGGCCTCCTTAGAGGGAGGGACCCTCTCGTCTGTGCGGCCCATCACCTAACCCTGGACCTGGCCCAAAGCAGGCACTCAGTAAATGTATGTTGGAATGCAGGGATGGATGGGTGTTGAATCAATAGGATGTTTATAGTTTGCAGGTGTCTGTTCAAATTTTTAAAACTTTCCATGGACTTTACAATGACCTTTTAGAGGTTGTTGGAAATACTCCCCATTTTTTTCTTGTTTATTTTCTCCATAATCAAATCTTGGATAGAAAAGATTCACTTCTGAAGGCACTAGAGATGCAGAATATCTACTTTCATATAACTTTAGTTCTCCTTTAATCTCCTCCCCTTCTTTGACCTTGCAGTAGCCGAAACAAATGAATCGACAAAGGGAAACACCACGATACCACCCAGATTAATGCTCCCTTGCTAGAAAGAGAGCATTGAGCCATCTGGCTACTGAATATCCCTAGAGATAAGAATAACATCCACACTCAACTCACTCACTGATTATTTACATTTCAACATCTGAAAACATCACATTCTCAAATTTCATCGCTGAGACACATGTTCTATTTCTAACACCTCTTACATCAAATTCAACTATTATAATTTTTCAGAGACGCTAACAACAACTGCTAGTCAAAACACAGCCTTTTGCTTATGTGTTCATAAAACTGATTATTCTTGCTAAAAGAGCAACTTTCCTTGTTATCTAGGCAAAGAATGCATGTTTTGATTTATGCAGTTTCTCCGCAAATTAATCCAAAGAGAATTTTCTCATTATGTTTTCCTAAACACAGCATTCTCGGCAAGGACAAAAGTAAACGCCATTGAAATGACCCTTTTAGAGAATATCCATGATGCTGCAGCTATTCCACAGTCTACTAATGAAATGGAAAACAGGCTGTGCCTGTTAAGGATTAATACCCTGCCAGACCCAGAGCTCTGAGTGTTGTAAATAGGACAGTCAGGGAGACTCTGGAAAGCCAGCTGAAAGGGCTCAGAAGAAGGGACGACTGCAGCAGCTGACGGTAGCTGCCAACTGTCTGAGCCACACGCACCCTCCTCCTCCCCGAGGCTCGGCCAACCACTAACTCTGCCCCAGACTCACGCACGGAACTGCCAGTTATGCCTTCCATCCGACAGAGCAACAAACTTCCTTATCAATACATGTCTTCCAGCCAGAAGGTCTACTGCTTCCTCTCTCCTTCCAAAAAGATGAGTAATTCTCTACTGGTTCCAATTATACTGAAAGATTTCTTTACCACATTTCTCCGTAAAATCTTCCACGACTCTCTCCACAATTTCCCCCTTCTTTTAGCAAATACAACGCTGCATCTCTGAAGAAATGCTCCAAAGATGATCACTGAAATTTTGTGAAATGGGTGTGGCTCAGCTGAGGAACCCTCAGAGGTCCCTGGCACAGTGGGGAAAAGGTAGTCATAATGAGCGGCAAGCGCCATCAGGCAGGGGACAGGACTGTCACCAAAGACCTCGCCATGACAGGCAAACCTCTATGCTCAGACCAGAAGCACTCCTAAAGAGACGATGGACATTGCTTTAAGGTGGGTTTCCTTTCCAGAAGGCCAAAACAAAAATTTCAACTGCACCCCAACAACCTACCAATATTTATGTGTTTGTTTTTTTTTTTTAAAAAGCTTCTTTATTCTTTTCCTTCATAATTGGAACAAACTGCCTCAGTCCAATGAACATCTTGGGGTTGATACACGTGTCAAAGGTTCAATATTACTGTTTTGTATCTTGTATTTTAATTATGTACAGCTTTATATTTCCATTAGTCCCTGAGTTCTCTGAAGGTTGGGTCTGTGACTAATTCTTGGAGCGGGGCCTTGAGAGGCAGTGAGAGGGGAGAGGTCAAGAGCACAGACCCTTGAGCAAGACTGGGGGCCAATCCCTGTCCCTCCCTCACCAGCAGTCAGTCAGTAAAACCTCTCCAGTGCCACAGTGGCCTCACTGAAAATTGGGAGAAAATAATACTAAAACTAATAAGGTAGTTCAGAAGGTTATCCATAAACGTAAAACAGAGCAATACCTTGTGCAGAGTGAATACATACTCAATAAACGTTAGTTATTATTGAAAAAAAAACTCCTCAAAAATATTCAGTGAATGAAATAATTTATTAATACACAATGGAAATTTAGCATGCTAATGAATTATTTCTGGCACTTAGACTTACATAACGCCTGAAAAATAATCTAGCTGCCTTCACTCAGCAACACCGAACAACTTTTAAGGTGTAGTATTTTAATTCAGTTTAAATTAATCACGTAACTTTGGGTTGGCACTTACACAAACAATGAAAAGGACTTTTTTTTTCTTTTTTCTTTTATTATTACTATTTTTTAAGCAGGCTCCATGCCCAATGTGGGGCTTGAACTCACAACCCTGAGATCGAGAGTCGCATGCTCTCCCGACTGAGAGGGCCAGGCACTCCTGAAAAGGATTTTTAAATGGGTATTTGCAAATGGAATCACCACCCTATGTTTAGACTATTTACTCTGGAACAGACTGAAACCCATAAAAATCTCAGGAGGAGTGTTGCAAAAGGAAGATAAGCAGTATCTGTGGTTGCAGAGATGAAAGAAATAAAGAGAGAGGGAGAGGAAGGAAAGAAGGAAGGAAGGAAGGAGGAAGAAGCATTAATTACACCAATTTTACAGTTCCTATTAACTCTTAGAGGAAAAGGTAGTGCAATCTTCAGATTTTTCAAAAGACCCAGATTCACAGTGTGTACAGACTAGATAAACAAGGGATCATTTTCCTTACTGGGTAACCCAATTAACATGTAGTTAGAACACTTACATTGACAAATGATTATTTTAATTCATCCCTAAACAGGTGATGCTTTTGTTCCTCGAAAATCTCAGTCAAATCATAGGAATTTCTAGGTATTTTGGTAATATTTTTAAATGTCTCCAAAGAGCCCCAAATTGCCTAAACAATACATCAAATTTCAAATGTATAATTTTGGTTTCTTTTTTAAGTTACTTAGGGGTAAATGAAAAATACTGAAAAACCCTGTTTTGGATCAATGCACTCTCAAGTGTGACTATTTATATTTGTGCTTCTTGTGATCTTTGCTGGTATAATCTATGATAATCTCACTTCTCATTATTCAAAATTGTTGAGTCCCCCAATCATAGCGTATTCTACCAAACAAAGACCTTCAACAGGGTCTGCCTTCTTCTCATTATTAACGGTCAACCCAAAGTGACTCTTTCAGAAGGTGAGTATCTGTACACCTGGTCAGGCTGTCAAGAAAAGGCAAATAGCTAGAGTAAATCCATTTTAGACTGTGAATGCATTTTTCTCCCAGGAAGACTTAACTACAGATATACTCTTCGTTTTTATAGGATCACCATGGAAACCACATTTCGTATAGATCAAAATATAAAATTAGCTCACATCTATTAGTACACATGGAAATCATTATCTTACACATACATGGGATGGGCACCCTGTCTTTGACCACATAAGGAATTCCTGTGTGAGTGGCAGCACCACATACCTGTGAGGGCCCAGGTGTCTCACTCTCTTAAAATGGCCAATCCCTTTACATCCTGGGGTTGAGCATCCGCCATGTTCTGAAGCTTCCATTAATTCTAAGGGGCCTATAAGAAAGCAAGGGGAAAAAAATGAGAGAAAGAAAGAAGGGGCATAAAGTTAACCAGAAGGCTGTAAAATAAAAATTTAAAATCTTAAAAGTCTTTATTTTTAAAGGTTTTTCCCTATGCTTTTGTTCACACTATTTATCTTTCTTCAATAGTGAAACGGTAGACTTTGATCTAACCCTCTTTCAATGTCCAATTCCAGAAACATCTAAATGTGAATTAATGAGGAGATTCTTCCAATTTTCATGAAGTACATAATTAGTATGTGAATACTGGTATACTGTGAAAATTTCAGACACCACACCAGAATACAGAGAAACAGTTACAGATCCCATTCATACTACCCCCTCCACATTTCATACACTCCCTCATCCTGACCACTTACATTAATGTGTAATGTGCTAGATGTTGTTCTAAGCATTCCCATGTGTGTATATATACACATATCAAGTTTTTGGTTTCGTTTCATTTTGTCCTATACAAGGGATAGCACAGATGTGCACTATTCTGAAACATTTTTTTCCTTTGGTCTTTAACTTCAGTTCCATCTCAGTGGTAATATTCTTTAATGGCTGTGGCACAGCGTCTGTATTATGAATGCACCAGAATTTAACCAATCTCTGTTTCTAAGGTTTGTTATTTTAAATATACTGTAAGAAACGGCATGCATGTGAATTTTTGTACCTTTATGCAGCCTGTATGTAGCATCCAGAAATGAAGCCACTAGATGGGGGACTGCACGCTAAACTTTTTAAAACCCCTCAGTAATCTATTGTATTTCTTATATTTTGTTTGCTACAATATATATGTTTTCTTTCAAAGTTGAAATTACAGTATGTCAAGTTCTCAGTGCTTACTTTTTTAAAAATTGAATTTAAAGGAAATTTTTACTGAGGTTATTGTAAATCATATGCAGTTTTAAGTAATAATTCATAGGGAGAGCCCTTGCACACTTTGCCCAGTTTCTTGAAATGGTAACATTTTGCAAAACTATAGTATAAAATCACTCCTGATACATTAAATTTTGACAGACTAAGTCTGACAAACTATCTTCCAAAAATTCAGTATCAATTTTAAAAGATGAGGAGTACTTCTAAATAAAAGTAAAAAAATCTATATAAACTTTGCTTTTTCAAACATTACATTTTTTCTTTTATATTTTTGTGACTACCATGTGACTGAAAATGTAGGAAGAGGAAAAGGATTATATAGAGAAGAAATACACAGTGAGAAAGAAGTAGAAAGAAAAGGATAGGAGAAAAGAACACTTTAAGGACCCTACACAAGAACATGGAAACATTTATTTAAGTTATCCTTGTGTCTCTTACTCAAAGGAGGCTGAAGAGGATGCCCGGTTTTTGAACACCAGCCCACAGGGTGAATATCAGGACAATCTGCATCTACCCAGTAATCATAGCAACTATTCCAGCCATCAAAGTGAACCTGGGTAACAAAGAGAAATTAACAGTACAATTCAGGTCACAAAAAATCCTACAATAGAAGTTCTACCCACCATAGCCATTTTCATTCTCTTCTAAATTATACAGTAGGTTTAATACCAAATATATTTTTTCAATTATTTAAATTATTTCATTTACACTATGAGGAAAACAGGCACTTTTGACCTATCTTTAAATTATCTGTCCATCAAGAAATGTCTTGCCAAAGGCATTTTTCCAGCAGTACTTCTACAGAGATACTATTATGTATATCTTCCAACACTAGAACAACTTGAATACATAACATCTTCATATAAGCAACACCAAACACCCAGTAAGTATTACTTAAGTAATGAATAAATCAGGGCAGGGAGTGAGGATGGGAGGGGGGGAATGGAGAGCCAGAAGGGTCTTCCATATAAAAGTCAACTCTCCCAGAGTTATGCTAATAAGGCTTTTTAAACAAATTCAACATCCTATTAGAAATACACCCAGTTTACAAAATATCTCTCCATCCAACGCATTTCTAAATATCATTTTTTCCTCATAAATAATTACAATATCTCTCAAAGAGGTTTTAAAGAGTGGTCAGTGCCATTGTTATTGGCCACCACGTGAAAGAGCAATTGGTCCCCCAGGCAGGGTCACTAAGGATCAGCTAGGTAGCTTTTAAGTATTACATATATTTTATCTTCTAGGGTGAAAGGATTTACCAAAAGGCTATATGTATTTTACTTTTACATCAAGTCTGCCAGCTAGATTTCCTTAAGTCTGTGAATCCCTTACTCCTAACAAGACAACAGATGCCAGATGGGTAAAAAATGCAAACATTAAAAGCTGAACAATAAAAGTTCTAGAACAATGTACGAGTGAATGTATTTATAATCTTAGAGTAGGATAACCTTTGTAAGTAAGACACCAAACTCAAAAGCCGTAAAAAAAAAAAAAAGATTGTTCAGTTTGACTACATGAGCATTTAAAACTTGAGAGTGGCAAATATTCTGTAATGAGTGGCAAATACCACAAAAAAGATGGAAGACCCATGAGAAACCTGAAAAACACATTTATGACATATGTAACAATGTACTCTGTTCCTTAATTTATACAGATATCAGACATCAACATAATAAGATTAAAAGCCCAATAGAAAGATGAAAAATATAAATTGCTCATAAATAAGAAACTAACTATAAATAGTTGGTAAACATAAAAAGATTATCAATTTCACTTATAACCAAAAAACTACAAATTAAAACCACAAGATGCAATTCTTTCAACGTGTCAAAAATGTTTCATTTTGGTGATTCTTAGAGCTGGTGAGTATGAGAATAAAAAGCTTTCTCATGGACTACTGACAGGAGTATTAATTAGCAAATACTTCTGGAGTGTTATCTGCAGTAACAGTCACTTAAAATATATCATCTTTGACTTGATAATCTCAATAACTCAACTCATTGTTTATAGTAGAAAACAACCTTGGTATCCACCGTTAGGAGACTGGCTAACTAAATTATGGTACATCTATCTGTATGACAGAATAGTACAGAGTTGTTAAAGTACATGTATACGAGTTCAAAACAATGAATCCACTTTCCCAAGCTGAGAAATCAATTAATCCTAGAATCAAAGCCCACAGAATTCCACACCTGGAAGAAATCATAGGTATTATCTTAAAGAAGAGAAGAGATCACACAGCTAGTCAGGAGGAGTAACCAAGCCTAAAATTCAAGGATCCAAATAAAATTATTCATTTCATTCATATACACTGAATATAAAAGTAACAGAGAAAATTACTTAAAGTAACCCTTTCCTTTCCTCTCATCAAAAACAATGCTCAACTAACAGTGAGATGACATTCATGATACTTTCCTAAAAATATCAATTTATGCTATCAATGCTACCAAAAAATGAGCAGACATAACTTAGTGTTACAGAAAGTTTAAAGTGTCTTAATTCTCAACTAATCAAGTGATTACTCTATTTTACTAGAAACATGAAAATTTCCTGGATTCTGATCTTGCTATTCCTAAATCCCATTTCTTTTACACTGGAATCAATGTTCACACATGATTCATGTCTGATTTGTTGTAGATAAACCACTACCTTTTAAAAAATTCAGGTATCTTTCTAGAGCAAACATACTCAATCCTAACAAATAAATGGTTCTCCACCCTGGATACACACCAGAATTTTCTCTGTGATGAAAAGGAGAAAGAAATAAAAGGGGGGAAAAAAAAGGCTGAGCCTTCCTAGGAGATTGTTAATCCATAGGTTTGGTTTTGTGCATACATACGTTGTTTACTCAACTTCTAAGTAACTGTGGTGTGCTCTCAGAATTGAGACCCATGGACATTAACTGGTACATTATTGTACATCAATATAGTCTCTGAAAATCTTGCTATCATCATAAATAAAAGGGTTCTTTTTAAAGTTTCCTTACATATGCCTTTAAGAATGTTTATGGTAGATCTAGCATATCTGGTGACCACAATGTTTCATAGTTTTCCGTGAAACTGAAATCTTGGTTTGGCAATGAGAAGTTATCTATCTAAGATTTATGTACTTTAGATACCATAGATAAATCTAATACCTCCTATAAACTAGGTTGGTGGACAATCTGGAGAATTTCGGTAGTTTAAGGGTTCAATTTCGGAGATAAAATTTAGTTTAAATATTATGAACAGAGGTAACAATAAAATTCTCTCTGATAAGTACCAACTACACTTAAAAATGCTATCTGAAATTATATAAAAATCAATATATGCAAAAATTAATACTAACCCTACCAGATGAAATAGTTTTATTAAAGTTTGTATAGTTTTACTTCATCTTTTGTACTTCTACTACTTCAGTCGCTGACATATTGAGAGGTTTTAAACAAACAAAAAACCAGACACTTTAATAATGTTAAGTTTTACTCTTGCTGGGGACTATTCTGAAAAGAAATCAAATGTCTAACAAAGAACAAGAAAGGAAGATACATAAACATACAAAATGAAATATTTAAAAATTTTACAAACCCAAGAGACATACCAAATATTTATAATACAAATGTTCCACTATAAATACAAGTATATATGAAAGCAACCCAGCAATAATGCTGAATTTAATAAAAAATCTGAAGAAAATGAGATGAGGGGTGCCTGGGAAGCTCAGTCAGTTAAGTGTCCGACTCTAGATTTTGGCTCAGGTCATGACCTCAAGGTTGTGAGATCGAGCCCCAAGTTGGGCTCTACGCTGGGCATGGAGCCTGCTTAAGATTCTCTCTCTCCCTTTCCCTCTTCCCCCCATCCCTGCTCTCTTTCTCTCTCTCTCAAAAAAAAAAAAAAAAAGGAAGGAAGGAAGGAAGAAAGAAAGGAAGGAAGAAAATAAGACGATTATGGATCAAAGTACAGTGAGGAAGACTTAACTCACACATATTTAAAATTACAGTTTAGGAAACTGGATACATTTTTATCTTGAAGCATTTTTTGGAAACTTCATAAAACCTTAATACCTGTTATTGACAACTTATCAAGAATAAGACAGATAATATTTTAGAAAGCACACTATTTCTTAAAAAGAGAAAGGTTTGGTCAGATTTTCTTTTCTCGTGAAAGGCAACTCAGTAAAGCACATTATAGACCCAACTGCTTATCTTCACCCTCTTCTGAAATTAAAGTTATATCTGCAAAGGTATAAAGCCAGGAGGACAAATGGAGAAGAGAAGTGGCTGACAGGTGAGAAGTGATAGCGATGTGTGCGGAAGGCAAATGCAGGAGGAGTGCTGACCTACAGGATAGAGTGGGTGGGCTGCAGCCCAGGTGCCTGAGAAGAACAGGACCAGAGCAAATGGATGTACTGGGCAAAACCCAAGAAGGACTCAATCTGGTGGCAGCAGGTAAGAGAACTCCCTTAGTCTGCTCCCCACTCCACCACTCCACCCACCAAGGTAACTGCCCCTTCAACAACCCTGCCAGAGAGTAGAGGTTTACCTTGTAGAGAAATAAAATCACTAAGGCTCTGAATTCTGGAACAAACCTGCCATGGCAATGGGTGGGACAGAAAATACAGGAACTAAGCAAGAGCCGCATATTCCAACCCAGTCCCCTCTGTCTCATACAGCGGCTGCCAGGGAAGAGACTGGCGGAAACGGAAAGCCTCCAGAGAAGGACTCAGATGCCAAAAATGGGTATCTCCCTATGAAAAAGCTGGCTCTTCGCTTTCTTATCAAATGGTGAAGTCCACTCGTCTCTAAGTCCCACCCATGAAAACAGCTAACTTTTTGAGTGCCTTTTTCTTGAAGGAGACAGCCAGTCAAGGACCTGACGTTTGCGGTGAGGCTCCAATAAAGCAGAGCAGAGACTAATAAAGAAATTAAGAAGACATAAGCAGGGAACAGAAGAAAAACGATCACCAGTATCCTCAGATAAGAAACAACATTGCTTCAAGTAATAAAAAGATGATGCCATTTAAAAGGGGGGGAGCCTTTTACGAAGATGGCGCCAAAGGCTAAGAAGGAAGCCCCTGCCCCTCCCAAAGCCGAAGCCAAAGCAAAGGCTTTGAAGGCCAAGAAGGCGGTGTTGAAAGGCATCCACAGTCACAGAAAAAAGGAGATCCACACGTCACCTACATTCCGACAACCGAAGACACTGCATCTGCGGAGGCAGCCCAAATATCCTCGAAAGAGCGCCCCCAGGAGAAACAAGCTTGATCACTATGCCATCATCAAGTTCCCCTGACTACTGAGTCAGCCATGAAGAAAATAGAAGACAACAACACACTTGTGTTCCTTGTGGATGTCAAGGCCAATAAGCACCAGAACAAACAGGCTGTGAAGAAGCTCTATGACATTGACATGGCCAAGGTCAACACCTGATCAGGCCTGATGGAGAGAAGAAGGCATATGTTCGACTTGCTCCTGACTATGATGCTTTGGATGTTGCCAACAAAATTGGAATCACCTAAACTGAGTCCAGCTGGCTAAATCTAAATTTTTTCACCAAAAATAAATAAATAAATAAAATAAAAAAATAAAAGGGGGGGAGACTAGAAAATAAGAAAAAAACTGCTGAAAATTAAAAAAAAAATCAGAGTTGTAGTTAAAAATGCAACATAAGTTTTGGAAAATAGAGTAGTTATCTCTAAGCAAGTAGAATAAAAAATCAGAGAAGCAAAACAAGAAAGAAAGTATAAGAAAATCAAGGGGTCAATTCAAGAGGTTTAACACCAGAGTAGCAGGAAGAGAAGAGAAGAGATACGATGACAAAAGGAAGTCAACAAACAAGTAAGACAAGAAACATTTCCAAAAACTGAAGGACATGAAGCTCCACAGTAAAAAGCCTGAGTACTCTGCATGATAAATGGAAAAAAACTCACATCAAGACATGAATTCACAAAACACGTGAGGATCAGGGATAGAGAGATGGTCCGGATGTGAGAAGATGGTGGAACAATGCTTTTAATTTCTGAGGGGAAATGGTTCTCTACCCAGCATTCCACACCTAGTCACAGTATGAATCAAATGTAAGACCAGTAATACTGACATTCAAGGAGTCAAAAAAAGATGCTTTTCATCAACCCTTTCTTAGAAAGTTATATAAAAAGATGTGTTTCAGCAAGATAAGAGAATACTTAAAAAAAAAAAAAAGTATGTGATTTTAAAAAATGAAATACAACATAGTCTGTCAGCAAAGAGCAATTTCAGGATGAAAGCTCTGGATAAGGCTTGGAGCAGAACCACCCAGATCACCGTAGGTGACTGCTAAGTTGTAGGAAAAAGGGTTCAAGGAAAAAAAGATACAGATAGCAGGTTTAAAAAAATACACTTGGGCTTTTGACAGAAAGACATGGCAGATTTATTGGAGCACTTGTAGACTTATGATACTATGAGCACAGAAAATAAAAAAAATCAGAACACAAGAAATTACTGACTCCAGGAAAAACAAAATGTCATAAGAAAAAAACTACTCTTGCTCAGCAGTGAACAAGATTTACTTACTCATAATAACATGAACACAGAAGACGGGGAAAATTTCTTTTGAAATGTGAAAGAGCTACTGAAAGGGTAAAGGGTAGGGATGGATATGGTTTAAGAGTTTAATCCTAAATGACCCTAACAGGAAGGAAATAAACCAGACCTAAAATTGATGGAGTGACAAACAGCTGAATACAGATATTACTCCTGAAAATGAGGGATAAAATGTCAGAAGCAGCAGCTAAGGAAAGTTGCAAGTTCGTGCGTATGGGGAACGAAATGTGAGTGTGGGAACGGATGGGGAAGGACTGTATTACGTTCTCACTGTCCCCAAAACATAGATGAGAGTAAAAACATTCTGCTTGTTTTCCTTCAGCATGTGATGAAATATATGAACGTTTTAAAATTTTTAACAGTAATAACTCAAGGTCTGATATAGATCATGGCCCTTAAAGGCTGATCTTGTTTCCTGAAGAGTTGATTTTTTTCCCTGAAAAAGTTAAAATATTAAAATATTAAGCTACGCTAACGACTTAGTCTCTATATGCTTTTTCTCCTCCTTCCTGAAAAAGAAAGATAAGCATTCTTGCGACATCATCTCCCATATTATTAGAAAAACTCCTACTAATGAAAGCTTTTTGTAATTCTCAGAAGGCTCTGATGAATTCTGAAACTGAGTCATTGTTATCTGTTCATTGAGCTTCTGAGGACTTCATAAACACACAGGTAACTTGTTTAGTGGTTCACCTTTCGCTATGAAATTTACATCACCAATTGTGAAAAGATAACTGTCAACTACACACCTCATAGCCAGATCTTTTTTGGGTGTCAAACAACCAGATGTTGTATTGGAAAGTGAATTCACCCAGAAGCAAAAAGAGATCCTTGGATTGTAGTCCAAACTTTTCCTATTAGTTAAGTGAACTACCCACTTTAGAGTATTTGACTTCTCTGGGCCAAAATTTTCTCACATGTAAAATCAGAGTTAATCTAAAATTTTTTTTTTTTAAAGATTTTATTTATTTATTTGAGAGAGCGAGAATGAGAGAGAGAGAGAGAGAGCACATGAGAGGGGGAAGGTCAGAGGAAGAAGCAGACTCCCTGCTGAGCAGGGAGCCTGACGTGGGACGTGGGACGTGGGACTCGATCCCGGGACTCCAGGATCATGACCTGAGCTGAAGGCAGTTGCTTAACCAACTGAGCCACCCAGGCACCCTGAAATTTTTTTATTATGAAAGTAATTACTATGTATTCCTGAAACCAGATCATTAAAAAGAAAACCTAACCATTTATAATTCATTTATAATTATAAAAAATCATTTATAATCACTCATAATCTTAGCCCCCCAAGAGAAGCACTGTCATTATTTTGGTCAGTTTCTTTCCATAATATGCTTTTAAAAAACAATACCAGACATCATACAGAATAGTAAATCTGAGTTTTTTTCACTTGCCAATATTAAATACTTAACATCCTATAGATAGATAGTAATTTATTTTACCTATATCCTACTGTGGTTGTTCCCAATCTTAAATACTATAAACGGCACTGCTCTATTTTCCTTGTAGTCTTTATCTTTGCATATTCTCTTTGGTTAATTCCGTTAACATAAATTCCTAGGACTGAAATTCTCGAATTAAAGGGTTAGCAGCATTCAAGACTTTGATGCTTTCGCCAAACTGCTTTTTAGAAAGGCCGAGAGCCTTTATATTCCTACCAGCTATGTAAGAGAATAAACTTTTCATGCACCCAAACCAAAACACATTTTTTTTTTTCAATTCTGACCAATTTGATTTTTAAAAGTAATATTTTGTTTAGTTCTATACTTCTCTGATCACTAGCCTAGATTACTTAAAAAATATTTCTGGTCCTAAAATACTCTGATTGCCTTATGATTTACATTATCACACCAAAGACAATAAGAAAAGGCACTTGAAAAAGGTTAACAGGCTATTATTTATAAATTTCTAAAATATTGCATGATTATATAATCTTAAAAACAGTAAATAAACAGTAATATTTCTATTTTATACAAATAACCACATTATACATGTTTTTCAGGTTATTTTGTAACTTTTTATGTATGATCTCATTAGAGATAGCTGAATATGTGATTTATTTATTTTTTTAAAAAGAGCATAAATTTAGACTCCTAGAGCTTATTAGGATTGCGGTTTAGTTCTGCCACTGCCCAGAATTAGTAAGTTAATTCATTAACTCTTTATGCACCTCAGCTTCAGATAAAATAGTGGTAGTAACAGAAATCTCTTGCACTGTTATCACCACGAACGTCAAATAATGGAAGAACACTGTTACCCTGTAAAAACACCATGAAAATCTAACTTCTTGTTGTTTCCATAACTGTTACTATTCTGAAGAGAAATTCCAAACAGTCCTGTGAAGTAGTATCTTGCTCTGGTTTGAGACTGAAGTTAACACCGAAGCCAGAAACAGAAGAACTTCTAGCTCCTCGCCTGAAACTGAGGCTACACTTCACGTTATCAGCCTAGGACAGAACAAACTGAATCCACCTTCCTAACCGTTCGCTGACCGTGCAAAAGGTATAATCTGATCTTTATAAGATTATTTCTCTTTACTCATCCTATATTAAAAGGAGTACGTCTGTACTTTTCTTCTGAAAAGTCTACATCTGACACACCCCATCAAAAAACATCAACCTTCAAGTTTTCAAAAAAAGAGCATACTATTGGAGAAGGAGGTGTCATATTCAGAAGAAATCACTCTATTATTTATGACGGACTTTTAATATTTTGAGTGTGTGCTAGAAGAAAAAAGTAGATACAACATATTAAATGTCAGTCATAAATAAAGAGAACTTGCATCAATTAAAGGAAAACCTGGATAAATATTGACAAAGATGCACAGCCGCTTTATTTGCATATTCCTATAGTCTTACTAATTATAGGGCGTCACAAATTAAATATCTGCTAAGTTTCCATCCAAGATCTCTCGTAAAAAAGATAAAACAAAACCCCAACAGAGAACACTCACTTTTATTCGGTGATCATCCGTGTCTGCAACTGTTGCTACTCTAATAAACACAGGATTTCTTTTGTCTATGACTTCAAGCTTCATTTTTTTCTGGAATCCATGTGGAGGTTTCTGCCATACAGAAAATTTTACATGGTAAGATTCACAGGAAGAGAAGGTGGGCTCTGTGTCACAGCGACAGAATAAGATGAGCTATTTACAGAATCAACCTTCAAACTCGCAAGTTCCTCCAACAGCTTTGGACCTTACCCTCCCTATCAAAAAACACAATCCCAAATCACATGGCCAAACCCCGAGGCAATAGAAACAGCCAGAGCACCCAGCCACAGGAGCAGACAGAAAGCAAAAGATCTTAAGATAAAATGCAAAATGTTGCAGTTATTTGATTAGCCATAAGGGAGGCAAGACCTTTTTCTCATTAGTTAGAAGGAGGTGTCTTGGCAAAAACCAACAAGCATTAAAATAATTTATACAAAGAGGGGAAAGAACTTGAAAGTGGCAGAGAAGTGACACAGAGATTAGAAATGATCATGAGACCAAAAAGCAGATGTCTTTAAAAAAAAGAAAACTAGCCATCAAAACATGCAAGACCCCTTGTAAGAATCCCTCTTGTAAGAACAGGAATGAGTACGGAAGATCTTTGCTCCTATACTTTCTACCTATGCCTCAGTGCTCAGCAGAAACCTAGAAACCCCCCAAAAAGTGACAAGCTGTAGAAGACAAGGTGATTGTTATGTTAGGCAAATTGCTTAACTTCTCTGAACTTCACACCCCTGTTCTTTAAATTGGGTAGAACAGAACTGTGGCTCTGAAAATTAAGTGTGAAAATTATGTGAAGGATAAAAAACAATCAATGCAAGGCATCTGGAGACCAAACTAGAGAAATTATAGTTTTCTTTTCTGGTATCAACGTGACAGGAGACATGCAGACTGATCGTGATGTGATTTTATCCAGTTCAAAGCAAAGTACAATGCAGTTCTTCTTTGTAATAGCTTGAGTTAAAGTTAGAGAGTCAGGTAAAAATTCTTAAGTAGGGCATGACTCTATTCATTTTTAGATCCTAAATTTACTATCAGATACGTCCTTTAAATGGCTTTTCTTCATGTAATATACTTTTTTCTCTCAAAAATTTTTGATGTTCTTTTCTGTATGTGGGCCCATACGTCTAATTAATTCTATCATTAAAAACTCTAGCAATTTGTATATGAGAAAATCATTTAAAGAAAAGTGATGTCTATGATAGACTAATTAGGCTACTACATTAAAAATATTTTTAAAATATTTAATATATTTTTCTTTAAATTTACAGAAAAATAGAAATTATAAAGGAAGTTGTTAGAGATGAAAAAAATTTAAAATACATTTCATTACTTTAGAGATAAAATTTAAAATACATTTCATTGCTTATTCTTCCCTTGCAAAGAAATGAGGTTTACTTTGAATCTTACCAAGTTTTATGTAAGATGCAATGACTTCGGTTAGAAAGATACTATAAAAAAAGCAGGTGACCTTGTATTTTGATAATTAAACATGCTGATTTATAGCAATAAAATGAAAAACAGCATCTCAGCTTGCCATAAACAAATCTAAAGGAACCATTAAATACAATTTTCATTAGAAAATATCCTGTCTTGTTTTGGTTTTTCAGAATATCTAGCTGGAAAAACAGAAGTCTGCCATAAGAAAACAACTCATTCCGCACCAATTCAAGCAGAATTATTTTCCAAGGAGACAAGTCCAAAATGAAGTATCTTCTGGATGCAAACAATACAAAGTCAAAAACATCTTCTGTGGTCTTCTGTTTCCCTCCCCCCCCGTCCTATTCTGGTTCACTTGTAGTTCTCTTTCTGTTCTTGAATTTCAATGAATGAACACTACTGTCAACACAAATTAATCAAATAGTGTAAAACAGATTAACTCACCACTTTGAAAGCTCTTGCAGGAGCAGGTAAAGAATTGGTTTCTTCTAAGTATTTATCCCAAGAAAAATGTTTCACATTTGGATAACCTAAGAAAGAAAAAAGTAAATCCTGTCAGGTTTAACCAAAATGACAGTGAGAACCACAAACTGACCTGTAAAATTATGATATATTATTATATAACCTAGGAAATTATGTTCATATTCCACATAATAGCTTTAAACTAAATAACACACTCAGAACTAACTGTAATAATTACATTACTTTCATCTTGATCAAGACTCCTCTATTACCTTTTATTTTTTTTAATTTTTTTAAATTTTATTTTATTATGTAAGTCACAAACCTCTATTACCTTTTAAATGAAAATTTAACATATATGTATATGTGTAATTTATATTCTCAGGTAAGTCCTATATACAGATACACATAAGCCAAAAGTACCCTTTAATGTCCAATTCTAATTCTACTAATCAGGAAAATCTCATGTACATACAGACAATGCACAGATGTTTGTTAATGTAAAAATGTAAAAACAATTTTAATAACCATAATATAGAAAATGTGCAAATATAAATATATATATAGTATATATGGACTAGTACATATGGACTAGAAAGCATTTATTAAAAAGAATGAGGCAGATTTACATATATTAATATGTGACATATTCCAGATATACCATCATATTGTTAGGTCAAACAAGCAAAATCAAGTCATAGTATTTTTTTTTTAAGATTTTATTTATTTTATTTTTAGAGGGAGAGCATGAACGGGGAGAGAGGCAGTGGGGAGGGAGAGAGAAAGGGAGAGAACCTCAAGCAGATTCCATGCTGAGCTCAGAGCCTGAGGGGGTGCTCAATCTCAGGACCCTGAGATTATGACCTGAGCTGAAGCCAAGAATCAGATGCTCAACCGACTGAGCCACCCAAGTGCCCCAAGTCATGAAGAGTATTAATAAAATATGTGGAAATAACTATCCCTCCTTCCTCCTGCCTCCTTTTGTTTCCCCCAGAGCTCAAAATACATGAGGCAGGCATGAGCAGGAATTAACAGTGGCTCAGTGGGGTGGGAAACTGGCTACATTAAGACGAAAAAATAGGTAAATAAACTGAGATAAAGGAAGGCAGGTTTCTTACTGACTGAAAAAAGAGGTATAAATAGAGAAAGTAGGAAACTAGAATAAACTTAGGGGTCTTGGATATGAATTGGAACTAATGATATAAATTCATTGTTTTCAGTATCTAAATATAGAAATATACATAAATATAATTTTTTTATATTTTACATGAATATATTTCCTAACTATATCCTCTGAGGGGACAGAAGTAGCATCATCCCAGTAGCAATGAGCATATCTACTGTTTAGATGTTAGTTTGAATCAAGGAAAGTACAAGATAAACCTAGCTGTGCCAGAGTAGGAGGTTCTCCAAGAATGATTAGAACATGTCGAAGGACATAGTAACCACCTTAAAGGGATTCCCACTGGCCAAATCTGAGAAAATCTGGACATGAAAGTAAATAATGCTGGTTACAGATTATAACTCATTGATAAAAACAGTAATGTATGAGTCCATGCAGAGATAAATAAATTAACTGAATGAATACATGGGAAGATGAGAAAGCTATTCTTTGCAGAAGAATTTCAACTAATTATGTACAAGGAATAAAAAAATTAGCATTTAGCAGCTGTCAGAATAACTCTTACTAGAAATATCAACAGATGTTAAAACTAGTGAGTGATGCAGGGATGAAGTACAGGATATTTACACAATCTCAAAGTATCTCTCCACAAAATACTGACTAATTACAGAGAGAAAAAAACTATGTTAGTGAAGAAGCCTGGCAAACACCATCTTTTTTTTTTTAAGATTTTAAAAATTTATTTATTTTAGAGAGGGAGAGCTCACATGCATGGACAAGCAGAGGGAGGGTCAGAAGGAGAGGGAGAGAGAATCCTCAAGTAGACTCTAAGCCAAGCATGGAGCCCAACGCAGGGCTCAATCCCAGGACCCTGAAATCGTGACCTGAGCCGAATCAAGAGTCAGACGCTTAACTGACTGAGCCACCCAGACGCCCCTGGCAAACACATCTTGATCAATTAATGGTAAAAGATCAGTAGTGAGACAAACTGACATCATGTGCAATCTGACAGGATGCAGTGAGAACACAGCACCGTTTCTGTGATGTTCCTGCCAAAATATATAACTCAGATCCAATCATGAGGAAATGCCAAGCGTATCCAAATTAAGTAGCATCCTACAAAATGACTAATCTGTGGGGTGCCTGGATGGCTCAGTCGGTTAAGTGTCTGACTTCGGCTCAGGTCATCACCTCAGGGTCCTGCAATGGAGCCCTACATTGGGCCCCACGCTCTGTGCGGAGTCTGCCTGTCCCTCTGCCCCTCCCCTGGCTCATGCACTCTCTCTCTCTCAAATAATTAAATCTTTAAAACAAAACAAAACAACAAAATGACTAATCTGTAATCCTCAAACATACTAAGGTCATGAAAGCCAAGGAAAGCCTAACTGAAGGAGAGCAGAGGGATGTAACAACCGAGTGCAATGTCTGAACCTTTTCGTACAAATGACATCATTGATATAACTGACGAACTTGAATCGGTCTCTGGGTCAAGGGTATTCTTGCAGCTTTTCCGTACCTTTGAAGTTATTTCAAAATAAAAGTTTAAGAGCAAGTATGCAAACATATTTCTATGACTACAAACATTTAACAACATATTTTTAAGGACCATATCTTGCACAATTTAAGTAATATTAAAGCTGACTGCACACACATGGAAGTTTGTGTATACAAAGAGGCAGAAAGATTTTTCTGGACAGATACAAGGATAAACTCTTAAACTACGGGAGAGAACAGCCATTACCTCTATTTTCATTCTCAAGTTTTCAGAACAAGCATGTATTAATGTGCAACTGGATAATCCAAAATAAAATCATTTTAAAAGTCACAAAGACTGGGCGCCTGGGTGGCTCAGT